>NC_092343.1:2565000-3165000 GCF_046630445.1 Rutidosis leptorrhynchoides
TTTTAAGGAGCCTCATGTATCATCACTTTGATTCAACTTTCTCTTCCATTTTTCTAGCAAAACACACACTCTTCCATAACCCTTAAACCCCTTAATCATCTCAGCTCACATCTATGAAGATCTAGCTTCAAAAACCATACTAAAACACCATAAGAAAACCATACAAAAACACTTCAAGAAAACCCTCCAAGAACACCAACTTACTTCCAATCTTTCATCCACTTCTATCACCCTTTTGATTCTAGCTTCTTACTCCTCTTTTACAGCAAACTTATCCAAGGAACTTGAGGTAGAATCTATGTTCATAACCTTATTCAATTCATATATATATAGCTATCTTATTTTGTGGTACAAAAGTTTAACAACAAGAACATAGTTTGAATGTTTTCAAACTTGTTTGCAAACTAAATAGATCCTTCTAACTTAACTTTTAAAATACTTCAAGACCTGTAATATAACTTATGTATATACTAATTTAACAAGGTAAAACTTGGTTTTTCAAAGTATAAGTATTTTTAGAAAAATGGTCATTAAATGATTTTGTTGTAACAAAAATGTTTAACTTCATATGTTTCACTAATGTTTCACTTATGCCGTATGATTTTGAATACAAACCAAGGTATTTACAGTTCATAGTCTTAAAGAAGAACTCGATCCAAGAAGATGGCAATTTGAATCAACGAAAACGGATTTGTAACGAAGAAACTATGACCGAAACAAAATTGGTTATCCTAGATCATTTCAACTACGGGATCAATTGGAAAAAAATGATATAAATCACATATTTCTAAGATAACATGATATTTTATATATATGTACTTATAATTCAATTTTATATGGTTCAGGATCACCCGTAAACAATACGAGAAGATTAATCATAAGATCCCATGTTTGTACGCAACACGTCATTTGACAACACCGGTACTTTATGTACGCAACACGTCATTTGACAACACCGGTACCATGGGTCAAGATTAATCTCGACCAATACATATACGATGGGGTTTTATTTATTTCATTGGGGGTTTTATTTATTTCATTGCGGGTATATTAAACATCTAAAAATGAACCATTAAAATTGAATTACTAACATCGGACTGCTAACTACGGACTAAGGAATTATTCAAAGTATTAAAAGTATAACAAGTATATATTCATAACGTTTGTTTAAAAATGAAAACATATTGATATATTATATATGGATAGGTTCGTGATATCAACCGGAAGACCGAGTCAAATTATTTATATCATCAAGACAAGAGTGAGTATATAGTCCCACTTTTAAACTCTAAATATTTCGGGATGAGAATACATGTATTTTATGTTTTACGATATGGACACAAGTAACTGAAAAATATATTCTACGTTGAGTTGTACCACTGGCATACTTCCCTGTAGCTTGGTAACTAATATTTACAGCGGTATTGTAAACGCGAATCCTGTTGATAGATCTATCGGGCCTGACAACCCCAATCGGACTGGACGACCAGTATTCAACGGTTGCACAGTACTTCGTTTTGTGACTACACTTGGTACGGTGTAGTAAGATTTCATATTAAAGGGAATATGCGACGTGAAAATGTTAAGTATGGTTACCAAGTGCTCAACCACTTAGAATATTTTTATTGAAATGTTTATATACGAAATCTTGTGGTCTATATATATATATTGCTGCGCACTAAACCTATATCTCACCAACTTTATGTTGACGTTTTTAAACATGTTTATTCTCAGGTGATAATTAAAGCTTCCGCTGCATTATGTTGAATCTAAGCAGGATCATGCGTACTCATACTTGTGTCAAAAATAAAACTGCATATCCGAGGACGTGTGTTGTAAAATATGCTAGAAATCGTGTTGTTATTATCATTTGTAAAGTTTGTAAGTCGAAGATTATCGCTAAACGATAATCATCTTTTTATTGTCTAAAGCTTGTAACAAAAATAATGGTTTGGTTTGTAATGTATAATATATGCAGTTTTCCTTTTTAAAAATGTCGCATATAGAGGTCAATACCTCGCAATGAAATCATACGTTATCTAACACGTTCTTATGGTTAAGGACGGGTTATGACATGTGGTATCAGAGCGGTGGTCTTAGCGAACCAGGTTTGCATTAGTGTGTCTAACTGATAAGTCGTTAGGATACATTAGTAAAGTCTGGACTTTGACCGGGTCTGATTTAAAAAAAAAAACCATTGCTTATCACTGTTGGTTAAAATTTATATGTAAATATTATATAAGTACTAATGGGTTAGTTGTTGTGTGATAGATGTCGAGCTCAAAAATTGTTATCACAATCAACGACTCCGAATCAGAATCTTCAGATGGCGTTCCAGTCATTAACCTGTCCGATGACGAAAATGATATCCTTGGGGAAGACTCACAAATTCCGGATGAACCAACTATAAAGAACCCGGAAAGTGAACCCGAGGAGGAAAGTGAACCCGAGGAGGAAAGTGAACCCGAGGAGGAAAGTGAACCCGAGGAGGAAAGTGAACCCGAGGAAGAAATACAGGAAATTACAAAAGACGAGTTCGAACTAGGAAAGAAACGAAAGGCTAATGAATTAGAAAATCCAAATCCCGAGTTTAATGAGAATGATGTGGCACCAATTCCACTCAACACTACCACCCCTATCCCCGCTATTCCTATTCGTTCTGTCCCGGCATCCAGTTCTTCAGTCCCACAGCCAAAATATAGGCAGACAGTTAGGATAAGCGTTAAGCAAATCTTTGTGTCTAAACGTCCTAGAAAATAGATCAAACGATGCGCTGCTGTGTCAAACCATGGAACCGAATAATGTTTTGTATAATATTAATAGTGTGGTTTGCTTAATGTTCGATGTAAGATAAGCATATGTAAAATATTGAAGTATGAAATGCAATAATTTTCCATGGTTAAGTATTATTTGGATTGTAGTAATTGGTTCTGTACTAAGCTATTAAGTATGAACATTAACGGGTAGGTACTACCCTAGATATAATTATAAAACGCTAATAAGAAGAAAAGGCTTTTATAATAATACCTGGTTCATATTATTAACAAGCTATAATGTACTATAAATACACACTACATCTATAATAATCCATGTGAATAATTATTTTCTTTCATTAGGAAATGGCGCGATTGAACCGAATGACGGAACAAGAAGTCGAGAACTTCATCAACCAGCGAGTGAACGACAGAATGTTATGGGTTGAGGCTGCAAGAGCTGCTGCAGTTAATCCAAATCCTCGTGTAGGATGTTCCTACAAGACGTTTCAAGCTTGCAAACCTTCATCATTCAGTGGAACGGAAGGACCTATCGGTTTAACCCGATGGATAGAAAAGATGGAGACGGTGTTTAAAATCAGTGGTTGTGATGAAAAAGACATGACCAAGTTTGCATCGTGCACTTTACAAGATAGTGCACTCACATGGTGGAAGAATTATGTGAAGGCGGTAGGAGGAGATGTAGCTTATGATACTCCATGGGAAGAATTCAAAGCAATGATAATCACCGAGTATTGTCCAAGGAATGAGGTTATTAAGTTAGAAGATGAGTTACGAAGTTTGAAGGTGGTTGGTACTGAAATCACCAACTACAACCAGCGATTCATGGAATTAGTTTTGCTATGTCCTGAATTGGTTCCAACCGAAGAACGGAAGATTGAAATGTACAAAGCTGGTTTGCCCAAAAAGGTCAAGGCAAATGTTACAGCATCGAAACCTAAGACAATTCATGAAGCTATAACCATGGCGAACGAGCTAATGGATCAGGTCATTTTGGACAAGAAAACATTCAATACTGAGGTGAAGGTATTGGGAAACAAGAAAAAGTGGAATGGAAGTTATGATCGAGGTAACCAACAACAACCTTATAAGAAACAAGAAACCACAAAAGGTGCGAGTAGTGGTTCAGGTTTTGGTTATAAAGGACAAAGTCCTTTATGCAACCGTTGCCACAAACATCACTTTGGTTACTGTAGTGTGTTATGCACCAAGTGTAATCGACAAGGTCATCTTGCGGAAGATTGTAAGGCTCTCGTTACAAATGGCAACAAGACTCCTGCCACCAACGCAAATAGAACTGCTTTGGCTACCATTACTTGTTTTGGTTGTGGAAAACAAGGTCACTATAAGAGTCAGTGCCCGAATCAGAATGGCGGACCTGCACGTGGAAGAGCGTTTGTTATTAATGCTAGAGAGGCACGAGAAGACCCGGAGCTTGTTACGGGTACGTTTACCATTAATAACTTATCAGCATCTATTTTATTTGATACTGGCGCCGATAGAAGCTACGTGTGTATAAATTTTTACACTAAATTGAATTGTTCATCATTACCTTTAGATGCTAAGTACTTGATTGAGTTAGCTAATGGTAAACTAATTGAAGCCGATAAAATTTGTCGTGATTGTGAAATAAATTTAGCCGGAGAAACGTTTAAAATCGACTTAATACCCGTAGAATTGGGAGGTTTTGATGTAATAGTCGGCATGGACTGGATGTCCAAAATAGGAGCGGAAGTTGTTTGTGCTAAGAAGGCAATTCGTATTCCTGGTAAGGATAAAATACCGGTGATGATTTATGGAGAGAAGGGTAATTCAAAGCTAAAACTCATTAGCTGTTTGAAAGCCAAGAAGTGTTTAGAAAAGGGATGTTACGCTATTTTAGCACATGTTAATTAAATCGAAAAGAAAGAAAAGTGCATCAACGACGTGCCTGTGGCAAGAGATTTTCCTGAAGTTTTTCCGGAAGAATTGCCGGGATTACCTCCATTTAGATCGGTAGAATTTCAAATAGATTTAGTACCAGGAGCTGCACCAGTGGCTCGTGCGCCATATAGACTTGCACCGTCCGAATTAAAAGAACTTCAAAGTCAGTTAAAAGAATTATTGGACCGTGGATTCATACGACCAAGTACATCACCGTGGGGAGCTCCAATTTTGTTTGTCAAGAAGAAAGACGGATCTTTCCGAATGTGTATAGATTATCGTGAATTAAATAAGTTAACTATCAAGAATCGGTATCCACTACCGAGAATTGATGACTTATTTGATCAATTGCAAGGATCATGTGTTTATTCGAAAATCGACTTAAGATCGGGCTATCATCAACTACGCGTCAAAGAAGAGGATATTCCGAAAACTGCTTTTCGGACACGTTATGGTCATTATGAATTTTTGGTTATGCCGTTTGGATTGACGAATGCGCCAGCTGTATTCATGGACCTCATGAATCGAGTTTGTAGTCCGTATTTAGATAAGTTTGTTATCGTTTTCATTGATGATATTCTTATCTATTCCAAGAGTGAGCAAGAGCATGAAGAGCATTTAAGGTTGATACTGGAGTTGTTGAGAAAAGAACAACTGTATGCTAAATTTTCTAAGTGTGCTTTCTGGTTGAAAGAAGTGCAATTTCTTGGTCACGTTGTTAATAGCGAAGGAATTCAGGTTGATCCAGCAAAAACTGAAGCTATTGAAAAATGGGAGACTCCTAAGACACCAACGCAGATACGTCAATTTTTGGGTTTAGCCGGTTATTATAGAAGGTTTATTCAAGATTTTTCCCGAATAGCTAAACCGTTGACAGCGTTAACGCAAAAAGGGAAGAAATATGAATGGACCTCGGAGCAGGAGAACGCATTTCAATTACTGAAGAAGAAGTTAACTACGGCGCCTATTTTATCGTTACCAGAAGGGAACGATGATTTTGAAATATATTGTGACGCTTCGCGACAAGGTTTTGGTTGTGTTCTTATGCAACGGAAGAAAGTTATTACATTCGCATCCCGACAATTGAAGATTCATGAGCGAAATTATACGACGCATGATCTAGAATTGGGAGCAGTCGTGTTTGCATTGAAGATGTGGAGACACTACTTGTATGGGGTTAAATTCACTGTGTTTACTGATCATAAAAGCCTTCAACATATTTTCGATCAAAAACAGCTGAACATGAGGCAACGTAGGTGGGTCGAGCTGATAAACGACTATGATTGTGAAATTCGTTATCATCCCGGGAAGGCGAACGTGGTGGCCGATGCTCTAAGCAGAAAGGAACGAGAACCAATTCGAGTACGAGCGATGAACATAAAAATTCGCATGAATCTCAACTCACAAATCAAAGAAGTTCAACGAGAAGCACTTACTAAAGAAAATATAGGAAATGAAATAATGAAGAAGTATGAGAAACAACTCGTTATGCGGGAAGATGGAATTCGATATTTTGCAAATCGTATTTGGGTACCGAAGTTGGGTGGATTAAGGAAGTTGATATTGAACGAGGCACATAAGACAAGATATTCGATACATCCTGGAGTTGGAAAGATGTACCAAGATCTTAAGACGCATTATTGGTGGCCTAATTTGAAGACAGACGTTGCAACATATGTTGGGGAATGTTTAACTTGTTCCAAAGTCAAAGCAGAACATCAAAAGCCGTCAGGGTTACTTCAACAACCAGAAATCCCAGAATGGAAATGGGATGGTATCACCATGGATTTCATCACGAAGTTACCAAAGACTGCCTGGGGATACGACACCATTTGGGTAATTGTTGATCGTCTTACCAAATCTGCACATTTCTTGCCTATAAAGGAAACAGATAGAATGGAGAAATTATTACGATTATATATAAAGGAAATAGTTTCAAGGCATGGAATACCTATTTCCATTATATCCGATCGTGATAGTAGATTTACCTCAAAATTCTGGCAATCACTACAGGAGGCACTAGGAACTCGGTTGGATATGAGTACCGCATATCATCCACAAACCGATGGACAGAGTGAGAGAACGATTCAGACTCTCGAAGACATGCTCAGGGCATGTGTGATCGATTTTGGAAACGGATGGGATAAATATCTACCGTTAGCAGAATTCTCGTATAATAATAGTTATCATGCGAGCATTGGAGCTGCGCCATTCGAAGCATTGTACGGAAGGAAGTGTAGATCTCCTATCTGTTGGAATGAAGTAGGAGATCGACATTTAACTGGTCCCGAGATCATACATGAAACGACTGAGAAGATAGTGCAAATCAAGGAGAGATTGAAAACAGCCCGTAGTCGCCAAAAGAGCTACGCCGATGTCCGAAGGAAACCATTAGAGTTTCAGGTCGGGGACATGGTTATGCTAAAGGTGTCACCATGGAAAGGTGTAATACGTTTCGGCAAAAGGGGTAAACTGAACCCAAGATACATAGGCCCGTTTAAGATCATCGAACGCATTGGACCGGTAGCTTATCGACTCGAGTTACCACAACAACTCGCCGGAGTACATAATACCTTTCACGTCTCAAACCTTAAGAAGTGTCTTGCAAAGGAAGACCTCACCATTCCTCTTGAAGAAATTCATGTCGACGAGAAACTACAATTCGTCGAAGAACCAATCGAAATCATGGACCGTGAAGTTAAACAGCTCAAACAGAGTAATATACCGATTGTTAAGGTTCGTTGGAATGCTAGAAGAGGTCCCGAGTTTACTTGGGAACGAGAGGATCAGATGAAACGAAAGTATCCGCATTTGTTTCTCGATGACGCAAAATAGGTACAATTTTAAAATTTCGGGACGAAATTTATTTAACGGGGAGGTAATGTAACGACCCGCACTTTTTCGATCATACTATACTTATAAGATTAATATTTACATAAATTAAACCTTGCCAACATGATAAGCAATCCAAATTGTTGAGATTTATGTTTCCGAAAAGAGTTTTACACAACGTTTGACCGTCTAGTTTGACCGATGATATCACGAACTATACAATATATGATAATTATACGTTTGTGTATATATATGTATATATATGTATATATACATATTTAACATGATTAATGAATGTTTTAATATCTCATTTTGTATTAATAACAACAAGTTATATGTGTATTTTGAAACTACTAACTTAAGTTTTCAAAACGATAACTATACGTAACGTTATTTGACATAAATACTTAAGACATATAATGTTTATACATATATTGTATAAGTAATGTATTTAATCACTTTTAAAGACTTAAATACATAAAACCATATAAGTGTATTCACAAAAGATAGCTATATTTGAATCCTCATTCCATTTTTCACAAAATTTCTATACGTATACCTAGAGTATTTGTACTCGTATCATACCAAGCTCCTATACGTATTTACTAATAGTAAATACACATCAAAATCACCACCTAACCAGCCATTATTCATGCCATGAGGGCTAGGTAATTACTTTTGGAAGCTTATTGACTAATTACATAAGATAACAAACTAAATTTTGTCCATGTCTACCTTAAGAACACGTTTTTAAGGAGCCTCATGTATCATCACTTTGATTCAACTTTCTCTTCCATTTTTCTAGCAAAACACACACTCTTCCATAACCCTTAAACCCCTTAATCATCTCAGCTCACATCTATGAAGATCTAGCTTCAAAAACCATACTAAAACACCATAAGAAAACCATACAAAAACACTTCAAGAAAACCCTCCAAGAACACCAACTTACTTCCAATCTTTCATCCACTTCTATCACCCTTTTGATTCTAGCTTCTTACTCCTCTTTTACAGCAAACTTATCCAAGGAACTTGAGGTAGAATCTATGTTCATAACCTTATTCAATTCATATATATATAGCTATCTTATTTTGTGGTACAAAAGTTTAACAACAAGAACATAGTTTGAATGTTTTCAAACTTGTTTGCAAACTAAATAGATCCTTCTAACTTAACTTTTAAAATACTTCAAGACCTGTAATATAACTTATGTATATACTAATTTAACAAGGTAAAACTTGGTTTTTCAAAGTATAAGTATTTTTAGAAAAATGGTCATTAAATGATTTTGTTGTAACAAAAATGTTTAACTTCATATGTTTCACTAATGTTTCACTTATGCCGTATGATTTTGAATACAAACCAAGGTATTTACAGTTCATAGTCTTAAAGAAGAACTCGATCCAAGAAGATGGCAATTTGAATCAACGAAAACGGATTTGTAACGAAGAAACTATGACCGAAACAAAATTGGTTATCCTAGATCATTTCAACTACGGGATCAATTGGAAAAAAATGATATAAATCACATATTTCTAAGATAACATGATATTTTATATATATGTACTTATAATTCAATTTTATATGGTTCAGGATCACCCGTAAACAATACGAGAAGATTAATCATAAGATCCCATGTTTGTACGCAACACGTCATTTGACAACACCGGTACTTTATGTACGCAACACGTCATTTGACAACACCGGTACCATGGGTCAAGATTAATCTCGACCAATACATATACGATGGGGTTTTATTTATTTCATTGGGGGTTTTATTTATTTCATTGCGGGTATATTAAACATCTAAAAATGAACCATTAAAATTGAATTACTAACATCGGACTGCTAACTACGGACTAAGGAATTATTCAAAGTATTAAAAGTATAACAAGTATATATTCATAACGTTTGTTTAAAAATGAAAACATATTGATATATTATATATGGATAGGTTCGTGATATCAACCGGAAGACCGAGTCAAATTATTTATATCATCAAGACAAGAGTGAGTATATAGTCCCACTTTTAAACTCTAAATATTTCGGGATGAGAATACATGTATTTTATGTTTTACGATATGGACACAAGTAACTGAAAAATATATTCTACGTTGAGTTGTACCACTGGCATACTTCCCTGTAGCTTGGTAACTAATATTTACAGCGGTATTGTAAACGCGAATCCTGTTGATAGATCTATCGGGCCTGACAACCCCAATCGGACTGGACGACCAGTATTCAACGGTTGCACAGTACTTCGTTTTGTGACTACACTTGGTACGGTGTAGTAAGATTTCATATTAAAGGGAATATGCGACGTGAAAATGTTAAGTATGGTTACCAAGTGCTCAACCACTTAGAATATTTTTATTGAAATGTTTATATACGAAATCTTGTGGTCTATATATATATATTGCTGCGCACTAAACCTATATCTCACCAACTTTATGTTGACGTTTTTAAACATGTTTATTCTCAGGTGATAATTAAAGCTTCCGCTGCATTATGTTGAATCTAAGCAGGATCATGCGTACTCATACTTGTGTCAAAAATAAAACTGCATATCCGAGGACGTGTGTTGTAAAATATGCTAGAAATCGTGTTGTTATTATCATTTGTAAAGTTTGTAAGTCGAAGATTATCGCTAAACGATAATCATCTTTTTATTGTCTAAAGCTTGTAACAAAAATAATGGTTTGGTTTGTAATGTATAATATATGCAGTTTTCCTTTTTAAAAATGTCGCATATAGAGGTCAATACCTCGCAATGAAATCATACGTTATCTAACACGTTCTTATGGTTAAGGACGGGTTATGACATAACTTACTGTAATACAATCATTTTAAATATTACTTTTCATTAAACACTCACAAAGCCCCGCGAAGTTGCAGGTCTTCAGCTAGTTGTTATTGAAGATATAAGCGAATTAGTTTAATAGAAACCAATGGTCAAAGCATATTTTTAATTTAAATTTTAAAAGATAGATTAAGAATAAAATAGATCAAACGGGATAAAAAAAAGTATAAATCTATTCTTAATATATTAAAACTTCTACATATGTGATTTGATATTATTTTAATAGAAAAAATCGAATATAATAAAGCCTTTTGCAATGAACATAAATATGAATATGAATACTTCATTGTTTTGATGATTAATTCCTTTATAAAGATAAATATCACCCGTCTAATGAATAAAAACACACTTGACAGAATTTTTGATAAATAATTGACAATATAACAATTGAAATGTCACTATTAAAAATTCGTGTGAAGGTGCAAATATGTATCTTATGTTGAATATAGAATGAAGTTAATCGATTAAACATAGTAACTCACCTGCCAAAATATGAAAAAAGATATGTGATACATAATAAACAATGAAAAATATATAATGGTAAATAAGATTTAAGGAATTATTATAATTCTCATAAGCTTTTTGATCGTTTTTAATTATTACATCATTTTTTTTTCAAACTTCATGATTTAGTTAAAAATAGGTTAATTTTATTGTCTTATATATTGAGGATTAAAAAAATAAATGATTAAACTCCTTTAAAGTAGGCAAAAATTACTCATATATTTTAAATTAAAAATTATAATTATTATGAGATATATACTTGCACCACAAGCTCTCACGTTGCAACACTTGACAAGGCCATTGCTAAAATGACATCATCATGTATATATATATATATATATATATATATATATATATATATATATATATATATATATACACGAAAATATAACAATTGAAATGCCATAATTTAAAAACCAGTGTGAAGGTACAAACATGTATCTTATGTTGAATGTAGAATAAAGAAAATTGAATGAACGTAGTCACTCACTTGCGAAAATATGAAGAAAAAAAATATGTGATACATAATGAATAATGAATATATAATGGCAAATAAGATTTCAGTAATGATTTTAGTTCTCATAGATTTTTGACAGCACTTAATTATTACTACATTATTTCTTGAGTTCATTATTTAGTTTATAAAATACGTTGATTTTATTGCCTTATTTGAATTGAGGACTAAATAGATGAATGATTAAACTGTGGTGAAGTAGGCAAAAGTTACTTATTTATTTTAAATTAGTAATTATAATTATTATGTGATATTTGACATCACTACAATCCTCACATTTTAAATTAGTAATTATAATTATTAGGTGACATTTGACATCACTACAATCCTCACATTGCAACACTTGAAAAAACCATTGTTTAAGATGATATCATCAAATTTTCATTTTAACTAGCTTTAATAGCCCGTGCGTTGCACGGTGGCTAAAAAAGTTAGTATAGTAATTTGTTAATATTGGTACATATTGTATGTATTAGACATTAAGTATATGTTGTATCTGGTACTAACAATACGTTAACATATAACATTGACTACCCATAACATCACACTTAATATAAGACATACCAATCTTTGTAATATCTCTTCTATTTCACTATCAGCATGATTAAAATATTTTTTCAATTCAAAATACAAACATAGATCATTTATAATGGTCAATACACATAACATCAATTTACATCTAATTTTCTATATGTTTATAATATCTTCAGTCAAAAAAAAAAAAAGAACAACCGAAAGAGATTGTTAGGAAAGTAATACCGTAAAATAGCATTCACTGCGAGGATAATATTTACGATGGTGATGACAACGTTTTAAGGTGAATCACAAATTTCTCTTCCAAATCCCAAATGGATGGCACCAGATAAAAAGTGTAGGCTTAAATGATAATCACGCACACAGATAGCCCCACAACACATATAAACCCTTTATGTTATACAAATGCACCTTGTACTATGTAAAGAAAGAAACACAATTAACTGACGATAATAAATATCTTCAACGGGCGCACGAAACTTGGCTCCAACATAAATAACACTTGATCCCAATTCTTCTTCAATCCTAAGAAGCAGTAAGTATGAACAAATAAAAATATAATTAAGATCACTAATAAACATCTTGAGCTCCAAATAACATCCTCTGTGAAATATCAGAAAGTTTACCTGATTATACTTGTCTAGTCGTTCTGAGCGACAGGGAACTCCAGCCTTGATCTGACCATGTTTTCAATTTGTCAAATTACATAAGAATTCATGATACAGCTCATAAACACAATACGTATAACTATTTATATCTTATTAAATACACACACGCTGATCTATTTTGTTTGGGAGATGATTCTAACACACCCTTTTTTGATCCTCACACACCTATTTTAACATTTTACTCTTCTAATAATATTCCATTTCTTTAAATTGGTGTGTGAGGATCAAAAAAGTGTGTGTGAGAATCATCCCCCTGTTTATTATATTATGTTCTATAAACAAATTGATTGATATTCTAATATCAAGTCATACAGTGGGCAATCCAACAGAAAGATCTGCAATGAATGCATTCTCAGTTTCACCATTGCAACATATACAGTTCATATAGTATATTATAAACTCAGAGCAAAAAGATTTAAATATCAGTCAATAGTGATCCATGTGAGACTATAACAATAGAGATAAACATTATTATACCTTCTGTGGCTAGCCAGACTCTTGCAGCCCGCCCGAGCTAGTAAGGTTTTACATTTATAACAATAACAATATTTGTTGAGTTCATATACGTGAGTCGTGACAAGAATTAGGGCCCTAATTTACGATCTATAAACTAAAATAACTTTCTTAAGCATATAAACATGTACTGTGAGTCAGTGACTATCGATTTAGGCTAAAGAGTTTAAAAATATAAAATGAATTGTATAAACTCCGAAGAAAAGGTGCATATATATAAGGCCAAATCAGTTTAGAATGTACACAAACCTTACGATACCTACTCAAAGCCCATTAATTTCAACATTATTTATTGATAATGAAAGTAATAATAGTAATAACATAAGGAGCAGTTGTCAACAGCTATAGCAATGTGTAGAGACAACAAATAGTTAATTACTATCATGTATGAATTATTATAATCAGGATACACAAAATAGATACACATATTGCAAGAACAAAATTACTAAACTTCATAAGGTGTAAAAATCATGAACTTGTACAACACAAGCCATAATAGCTGCCAATGACTATTCCAGAACTGAAGATTCGGTATCAATCCCACTAATGAATACACACATCTATCCACTCACTATCATCACGAGTTAGTTAAGTGATAATTTATTAATTGACTTCCCTAATTAATAATTAATAAACAAAAAAATTAACACACATATAACAAATTACCGTGAATAAAAGTCCCAGTTATCCAAATTTGTTGGAAGGAATAGTCTCACGATACCAGAACCTTCAAAAACCGAGTTATGCCATGGATTTTCAAGCACATATCTGAAAATAGTTTTTAATCAAATTCAATAAGTCGACGAAATAAAGCAGTATAACAAATTACTATTTAAAATATATATTTTTTAATATTTTATTTAAACTTATACCTAAAATCGGACCATATCTCATGAGCAGAACCTGCCTGAAAGAAGGCACTTCATTTTTTGTTATGCCAATCGCATCTGATTAATTAGAATTCATATAACCATTTGTTGAGACATTAAATCAATTGATGTATTAAGGGTGTAGCAGATGGATTGAATCAAGCCATAATATCAAGCCGATCATGGTGTGCTTTACGATTTTGAACCTGTTTCGAGATTTAGAGTGTGTGTTTGTTTTTTATTTTTGATAATTGTGGAGAGTTAGGGTTTGAGAGAAAGAGTAAGTGAAAGAGACGGTTTTTGTAGATTGGTTTCAAACACGGACGAATGGGATTGGGACAGATGTCAAAATGTGAGCAATAGTCTTGAAAAGGGGGTAGGGAGGAGGTAGTGATGCCACTTGGCATATCAATTATAGATATATAGTACTACCTCCGTCTCATTCCAATAGGCCATTATTCTATTTTGGACTGTCCAATTTTGATAGTCCACTTCCATAAATAGAAAGAAAAGAAGATATTTCATTGGTGGATTTGGAGAGGGAAGATATTTTATTGGTGGAGAAATGAAGTTAGTGGGATTTCCTAAAACTGCGTGTTTTTTGTCTGTGGACTATTGGAATGAGACGGAGGTAGTATAGTCTTATGTTGAACGTAGAATGAAGAAAATCGAATGAACATAGTTACTCACTTGTGAAAATATGAAGAAAAAAAATATGTGATACATAATGAACAATGAATATATAATGGCAAATAAGATTGCAGTAATGATTTTAGTTCTCATAGATTTTTTGACCGTACTTCATTATTACAACATTTTTTTCTTAAGTTCATGATTTAGTTTATAAAATATATGTTGATTTTATTACGTTATTTGAATTGAGGACTAAAAAGATGAATGACTAAACTATTTTAAAGTAGGCAAAAGTTACTTATCTATTTTAAATTAAAACTTATAATTATTACGTGATATATGAAATCACTACAATCCTCACATTGCAACACTTTAGAAAACCCTTGTTTAAGATGATATCATAAAATTTGCATTTTAATATATAGTATAGATATAGATAGATAGATAGATAGATATAATATAATATATAGTATAGATAGATAGATAAAGTAAATCGAAAAGGGGGATGATTCTCACACACTGTTTTTTGATCCTCACACACCCTTTTACCCTATTATTAGGGAGGAGTTCAAGTAAATTGGTGTGTGAGGATCAAAAAACAGTGTGTGAGAATCATCCCCCAATCGAAAAATGAAGGAAGCAACAAGAATACTAAGAATAAGGTTAGAGTTGGGAACTGTAATTAAACTGTACTAGACGAGCTAAACAGTAAACACTAACTGCAATCGATCGTGCCCTTCTCAACCGGTTCACAAGCTAGCGACCCCAAAACAATAAATTTATCAATTTCTAGAAAATGTTTCGTTATTTTGAAAAACAAGAAGATTTTTTTATCTTTGCCATCACCATCAGTGGCGGAACTTGTACCCAGATACAGATGGGGCGGGTGTAAAAATTTGATAAATTTTTCATTGTCAGCAGGGATAAACAATAAATAAAAACCTTATTTTTTGGTAAAAAAGAAAAGAAAAAAAAATAGTGTAAAATCTTTTTCTCGTTAAATCCAGACATGACGAACACCCCTTTGAGTAACGCAATGTTCCGCCATTGATTGCTATCCTACATGGAACATTTTTGGTCGCCCACTAACTAACTACACGAATGCATAAAGATTGTGTAATGTTAGGAAAACTGTAAACTATACTACTTCTAAAATATAATTGTGTTACTTTTAATATAATTTTGTTATATTAAATCCATATTTTAAAATTATAGGAATTGTGTTAATTGTAAAATTATAGATTAAAAATTAAAATTAAATAAATAGCGATATGAAAAAATGTTTGTTGTTGACAGACTTTTTTTGACTTTATCATTGAGAAAATACTGATTTATCGCAAAAGTGGTAGTCATATGCTTTAGTTTTTTTTTTTTTTTTTTTTTCCTAAATAAAAACAAAAACTTTATAGTCATGAGATTTTTTTCACGAAGAAACAAAATACAAGAGGCAATCAATCGCGAACATGGCTTGAAATGGTCAATCGTATTTTATGAGTGTTAATGCGATAGTTAGATTCTTCAGTTATTCACTCACGTTTTATAAGTGGCATTATTTTACATTATTTTATACGTTTAGATGGATAGCTACTCCGTATTAGATGTATATGTATCGCTGAACATATGTGATTTGAATTTCACTGATTACGATTAATCAATTTTTAAAAACCATCTTAGCCTCACCAAAAATTAGGACCATAAAAAGATTAACATTTTATCAACTGATTTAAGTTCAAACTTACATTCATGATCGAGCAACTAGGATTTTACCCAGTGATAGATTCAAGAAGTTTTTTCGACGGGTACAAAATGTTAACTTTTTTTAAAAAACAAAAGAACAGGGCTAAACATCGACTTTTAATGCATCTATGGTATCTAATAAATTTTTAAAATGATGATGTCATAAATAAAGATTATTCAAACTTAAAAAAAATAAAATAATAAAAAATTTTAAGCTCTCATAATGATGTCAATAAAATAAATAATTGTATTTAATAAAATTATTAACATGTTAATTGTCTAATATATGAAACATTATGTACAACTTTATGATAAAACACACACATAACCATATGTACAATATTTGAAGCATTATGTACAATCTTATGGTCAAACACCCCATGACCATATGTAAAATATTTGAAACATTATGTACAACCTTATGACACATCTTCATGACCATCTGTACACACTTTAAAACAAATTGTACAATCTTTTACAAAACACCTCATAAATACATGTACAAACTTTGAAGCATAGTGTATAACCTTCATATAATAATTGTATGCTAATATTTAAAAAAAAAATCAAGAGACCTTTATTATTACTAATAATTATTTCAAAAATATAAATACTCAATTTTAAGATAACTTTATTATTATTATTATTATTATTATTATTATTATTATTATTATTATTATTATAATAATAATAATAATAATAATAATAATTATTATTATTATTATTATTATTATTATTATTATTATTATTATTATTATTATTATTATTATTATTATTATTATTATTATTATTATTATTATTATTATTATTTATATTATTATTCTTCAAATATAAGTTCTCTTTACGGGATTAATTACGTTAAATATATATACGCAAAATACATGTTTCAATAAAGGGTTGTAATGTAAGCTTTTATGACAAGAAAAATAGTAATCATGATGAAATTTGTAACAGGGTGGTGGGAGAATAAATGTAATTCATTTATTCTGACAAAGTTTCGTACATCAATATGTTTGTAAAAAAAAGACAAATTTTTTAGTCGGAATACGTGGTTCCACGGATTATTTAACTAAATGACTTTAACATTTACATTCACATAATACTTAAAATATATTATTAAACTGTTTCGTTTTAACAAATTCGTGATTCTACGAGTTATTTCACTAGTTAATACATTAAAAGTCAAACTTTAACATATAAATTCACTAAAAAATTCGAGTCTTCGGGAGTGGTCGACCCCCGTTGACCCTTTATAGCTCCACCCAGATTTTACACATTTAATCCAGTACAGTTCCAAAATTTAATATAATTTAATATATTAGATAATAACCAAATCAAAGTATATTTTCACACTTAATTTATCATTGACTCGAAAAACGATTCTTTTTTTTCTTTAAACAAAATATAGTACACCTAGTCTGCTACGTATTTAACAAATGTAATACCACTCAAAAATGATTTTTTTTTTTTTTTTTACAAAATATAGTACACGTGGTCTGCTACGTATTTAACAAATGTAATACGACTCAAAAATGATTTTCGGTCCGGATCAATCCTCATGGAAATGTTCTCTCGACAGTAGCAACGTGTACTCCTCAAAGACTATGGCAAACAAAATCGACAGCATCATTCTTCCAAGAACAAACGTGGGCGACGCAACAATTCGCAACAATCTGATTCCACAAAAAGTTGGAATCTTTGTGTGGCGGGTCCTAAAAGGTAGAATAGCGGTGAAAGTGGAACTAGCAAAGCGGGGTATTGATTCGGGTTCATTGCTTTGTCCAATCTGTAAGGATACCCCCGAATCAATCGACCACGCCTTGTTATCGTGTAAACTTTTCCATGAAGTTTGGACAGGAATTCACAAATGGTGGAAAATCAACATGCCACCTGGGTTCGATTTGAAAATGGCACTTGCGAGCACAACTTACAACAACCTACCAACGCGATCCTTGAAAACTTGGCAAGCAATCTTGTGGACGACATCGTATATGCTATGGAAAAATAGGAACCAAAAAGTGTTCAACGATGACTCCTGGTGTTTGGCAAAAATCATAAGCGAGATTCAAGTCAAAACCTTCGAGTGGATCGGTAATCGTTCGAGAAAACTTCACAAAGATTGGCTCACATGGCTTCTTGACCCAATCAACCTTGTATCACCTGTTAATTTCGTTCCGGGTTGAAAGTTGGGCCAACAAGCCAAACTAGACTTGCAAACGGGTTTGTAGTATAGAAACGTGTTGTAGTTTAGACAACCTAGATTTCACTTGTATATATCGTGATAGGTTTCGTGAACTTGATTGTACCTATATATAATTCGTACATAATATATATTGCTTTCCAAAAAAAAAAAAAAATTGATTTTCAGATTTATGAAACGGATGAAAGATAATAATATAAAATCATACCAAACGGATGAAAGTTAATAATATAAAATCATACCAAATAAATTAAAGGATCGCGGGAATAAAAAAGACTAGTATTGAATATATCTCTAGTGGATCACATGTAATTGTCTGCTAAAATGCACATATATTATAGGTGCCTTCAAGAATATGTCCCTCAGAGTATGCTTATGTTGGTGGGGTCCTTTGCCCCAGCCATCCAATTTAGAAAGTCGGTAAAAGAAGGGTTGTTGTAGATGGTATTCCTATACAACAAAGTCAATTGTGACACAACCCACTTGATAACTAAACTAATAAACACCCCCAATTCTTATCCAAACAAAAAAAAAAATGTTAATGAGACTGCAAAATCCCATTTTTGTCTAAAAATCAACCATCTGGTCGTCGACCGTTAGGTCCAGAAAACCGACCCAGATGATTGTTGTGACCGACAGCTAAAACCGCCCATGTCCCCGGCTTCTGTTATGGTTGCTTCCGGGCCTCATGTGTTGGTTTTTTGGTTCAACACTCTGCTTTGGAAGATCATGCAGCTCCATAACTTGTATGGTTCGCTGCTTTTTCGCTGTCAAAAATAAAAATTACTATTTTTACCCAAAAAAATTTTTTTAAACTGATCAACGATCATTAGCACACGAACCTTTTTCCGCTTGTTGATATCGTTCTTGAAGCATCCTTTTTATTGCTTCAAGTTTGTCTTTTTCGCTTTCCACATATGAAGACACCGGCTTCTGTTTGTAATAACTCAAAATGAGTTACTTAACGTAAAAACGAGCAGTAAATAGTAACTCATTCAGAACACTTAATGAACATCTATTCTTTACTGATATATAAACAGACTACAGACACTAATAAGCTATTATGGTGATAAAATACGGTAACTTACGCGTTGTTGAAGATTCGCTGGTCTCTTAGGAGGAGTAAGTTTTTCAAAGTTTTGCAATTTCCGATCCGTATTTGGATTCACGCGTCTTGGTGTTGAATCAGAAAACGGAGGTTTACTAGGTTTGACCACAGCTGGTTTCGCGACCATGTTTGGTCCAGTTAATGGTTTATGTTGTTTATTCTTCTCAACGGGCGGTTTTCTCCCGTTATTACCATTCTTGTTGATTTCATTGCTTTTTCTAGGATCTGAAACAAATTTGAAATGGGAATTCAATGTAAACCGAATATCATAAAACGATATGTATACATTTAATGTTAAAGTTTAAGCATTTAACTCACTTCCATAATCATCCATGTCATCAAAGAACTTCACAGAGCCGTAAGTAAAGAGACCACAAAACAAACACAACACGTCAACGAATGGTCCCAAAAAATGCTATAAAACGGAAGTTTGTTTGTTATTTGATAACGAATAAACCAAACGTTGCATACCTCATTTAGCTCCAATGACATTGAATGCGGGTTCAAAAATGCTAAATCTTCCAAAGGAGGTGAAGGTAAGCCTTCTTCTTCGTCAACAACAGATGGATTTATTGACTCAGGGGTATTTTCGGAAACTGCCATTCAACAAAACATATATATTTTTTAAAGAAATGTTAACATTTGAAAACCAGGACAATATGAAGAAATTATTTTTCGTTTACTTACTATTCGCCATATTAGTAGCATCCACCCACTCATCAACCATATCCTTCCACACCCTGCAATCCACAACGAATCATTAAATCTAGGTTCTAATTAGGGTTAGCAAAATAGCGTACAAGTATAACTCGAATGTGTTATCATCATTAAAGTGACCTAAAAACATAACCTAACGAAATCAAACTTTTTGTCAACTATAACTGTTAAATGCATAACAAGTAAATAGACTAAGAACTCATACTCAATTAGTGCTCTTGCTATTTCACGAACATCCTTTGATGTGTGCTTTCGAAGAACATTTACAGATTTTCCAATTTCAGTTGCCTGAAACACGATTTAACAACCATAAGATCAACAAAATAACAAAATATCAACAAGTTGAGCTAGTGATTAATCCAGTAAAGATAAAATCCAAACCTTAAGTGTCTCTACTGATATTGACATCAATTGAAGCTTCCTTAGCGAATTGCATAAAGCCAATGAAGACTAACAATGACAATAAAAAGAACAATGCTCAACCATTGTGCAAAAGTAAACAAAACTATAATTTTATTAATATACAGCTAATCATTGAGTAATTTCGATAATTTGCATTGTAACAGGATTAAAGTAATAAAAAAGTGCTCTGAAAGTTAAGTAAAAGGGGAAAACCTCATCTGGGCTGTTGTCAACAATTTCTTTGATCCTCAGAACCTCATTAAAAGTTTGCGATTCTTCTTCGATTTCATCAGTTAAAGCTTCTGCATCACCATAACTGTACTTGCTAACATGATCATTAGCCTTTACATCATCATTTTGCTCATCATCATCATCAACATCATTTTCATCATCATCATCATCATCATCATCATCATCATCATCATCAATTCTAGAACAGTTAATCACCTTGCTGCTCTCTTTACTACTCTTATACTTAATTCTGTCATCATCATCATCATCATCATCACCACCACCATGATCATGATGATCATATTCTTCATTATCTACGGGTAAGGCTAATTCCTCTTTATCACAACCAGAACATTTAATCAATTTACAAGAAAACAATATCTGAGCAATCCCATCTCTCCTAACTTTAAACTCTTTTGGGCAATCAGAAGCAGCTAGCATGATAGCTCCTTCGATTATTTCGAATATGTTAGCATTAGCACTCCGAAAATACTCCCTCCAATAATCCATCCTTACAGCAGATTTCGAAACCGGCATATAAACAGCCCCAACCAAACTCAAAAGCTAAAATCCACCTAGATCAAATAATAATGTTACTTTCAATAAAGACTACGGAGTATAAAACTATTACTCCACCAGATTAAAAAAAAAAAAAATCAGAGCTTTCAACTGATCTCGATCATCCCATTATCCTAAATCTTCAACATCAGAGAAAATTTGATAAAACACAAAAATCAAAACTGAAACTTCAGTCAATCCTGATCGTACCCAGAATTCTAAAACCGCAAATTCAATAATAAATGATCAAACCTATATATAAAAATCGAAACTTTAAACGATCAAAGCCAAGCCCTTAAATTTAATGCACTTTTTAATTCACCCCAGATATCAAAATTGAAACTTTAACCAATCCTGATCATACCCATAAACTTAAAACCTCATATTCTCAAACGCAGGTATCAAATTAAAAACTTTAACCGATCTTGATCATACCCATTAACCTAAAGTGTCAAATTCAAAACAATCTTCGGAGAATATAACCAAACAAAGAAAAAAACACAACAAACCTACGATGCAATAAAGAAAGTAAGTCCTGACGTGTAAAAATATAAATTATTGAAGAGCCTAAATCCAAATTGGGGGATATGAAATAATCAAAGGAAGATAAAGATTATACAATCCCAAAATCAAGTAAAAAATTGGTTGTAAGAATAAAAAAAACTAATGTTTAATTGATTCAGTGGGTGGAGGGAGAGAATAAGAGGGTATAGTTGTACGCAAGGCAGAGTGTGAAAAAAAGGAATTATTATAATTCGGAATTTACTATCACTATACAAAAATAAAAAAAAATATAAAAAAACCTTTTTGAGGTTTATTTTGGTGTCTATCTCAATCAATCTAAACTGCAGCCTCTCATTTGATAAAATATGAGTTAATTTTAACTTTTACATTTATCTATTATTTATTTGACCGCCACCTATAAATGCTTATTTTCTCCAACAATAAAATAAAATAAAATAATATTATATATTATATATATTTATTATTTAAATTAAATTTAAATTTAAAAGAAGATTTAAGAATCGATGTAATATTTTGATATCAATGTGAAATTAAAGATCCATATGTAGTATCTAGCTTGTGGGTTTTTTGGTTGTATTTTTTGGGTGATCTAATATAATATCTAGCTTTCCAAAAACAAAACAAAAAAGTAATATTAGATATTAGTAATGAAGAAAGAATAAAGATATATTTTTATATTTTATGTACAAGATAAAGGTAAGATCATCATGCGTATCAACATAAAATCTGTTTAATAAATTATAGTAAATTTCCAAAAATTAACGCATTTTATATATTATAGTCGGATTTTGCTAAATATAGTGTATTTTATGTTTAATGTGCTATTTATCACAATCACACCCTAAAATATGATTGTCATTGGATGAAAATAATATGAATAAATGAAAATTATTATTATTATTTTTTGAAAGCTAGAAAACTTATATTAAAAACTCGCAAGACGGAGCGCACGAAAGAACATAACCAATACAAAAGCCAAAGAGCAGACTACTCAGCCAAAACTATACACCCATTGCACCAAACTAAAGAACAACTTCAAATGATGACACCACTTGAATTTAATCTCCAATCTTCAAAGCTTCCATGCACCCATTTAGCTCTACTAACAAACCATAAATGAGTTAAGCCCTAAGATATAACGACCCAACTTCGTTTTACCAAAAACACGCCTTAAAAAAAAATTCTGGGACAGTACATCTGGACGGCGTCCAGTTATCTGGACGGCATCCAGTAGTGAAGACCAGGACGGCGTCCAATCAATTTGGACGGCGTCCAATCAATTTGGACGGCGTCCAAATGAACTGTAAAATTCTGTCCCCGAGGTCCAACTTACGCGAACGGAAAACCCGCTTCCCGACACTTTTAAACGAAATGACCTTTACAACACATCATATTAAGTAAAACTAAGATATTTTCACAATAAAAACAAGTTTTACTACACCGGGCCCACACATACCCGTCTTACAATAATATAGCGATTTCGACCCATTTATAACTTTAGACGGATTAGGACTCTACAACCCAACCCGATATCAAGAGCATAATCCCGAGGGCTACCAAACCCCCAATCCGCGTTAACATATCCAAAAGCTACCCCATCGAGCCCAAGCGCTCCTAAGCATCTAGTCTAACAACTAGTTAGCTTCAAAACACGATACCTGTAAAAAGGTAAACAACGAGAGGGGATAAGCATAAAGCTTAGTGAATGCAATAATTATACATATACATATATAATCTACTTACTTGCAAACACTTACACAAATACTGCATACATGCTAGCAATCTAATTAGCATACCATCGCAAGTATAAAGCTAATAATCTCCCATACCGTAAGCTAGCATAACAAATAGCATATATTCATCACAATATTAAATGCTAAATAAACAACACACACAAGATGGTTAACCATACTCGCGTCATGGTGCTACCGGCTCTTTGGTTCACACCATACGCATCGGTTATGATGCTACCGGCTCTTTGGTTCACATCACAACCTGAGTCATACTCTCGCTAAAGTGCTACCGGCTCTTTGGTTCACACTCTAACAACTCGTGCCGTAGTGCTACCGGCTCTTTGGTTCACATCATAGCATGCTCGCACATACTATGGCACTACCGGCTCTTTGGTTCATACCATAGCATACAAATAAATACATTATATACATATGCATATAATTATTCCACTCACCTCGAAATGCCCGCACAAGTCATGTATGTAAATCGCCTCCAAACGCAACCGAGCAAACCTTTTACCTATAATACGCATATAGATATACAAACATTCAACATACATTCTCTACGAGAGAATTCGACTCCAACACCCTTAACCAAAGGTTTATACCTACCTCCACAAACCGTCCATTTAGACACCTAAAGTGGACTTCACCAATTACCACTACGGGTGGTAATTTTGGCCCATCACACGAGTACAATTTAACCTAAATTATACTTGGCACCATTTAAAACAAACTAGTGTAATTACCATTTTTTGACCCATCAAAGTCAACCCATTTTGACATAAGTCCCAAAAACATCTTTAATCACTAACGGCTAGTGATTAACTTTCCAAAACACCAACTAACACCTAAATCAAGTATTTACGTACTTGATTTACCAAAACTTGACTCAAAACTTAATTTGACACCGAATCAAGCTTACTTGACCCAAAATACTGTAACACCCCGTCAAAAATCCCTTTAACGAAATGTTAACTCTGGTCCCAGTCTTGGCTTGACTTCTATGTAACAGCAATATTCTACAGCGGAAGCAATTAATACCTGAGAATAAAACACGCAAAACGGATCAACAACAATGTTGAGTGAATCTACAGGTTTTAAGTAAACAATACAGTATGTTTAAGAAATAACATTTCGAAGATGTTTATTAGTGGAAGACCACCAAGGTTTAACGTTAAAAATTTGTAGACAACACCGTGTCCCATTTCAAAAGTTTGTTGACATGACCATGTCAAGTTTCAATCATTTGTAGACAATACCATGTCAAGTTTCAAATATTCGTAGACAATACCAAGTCAAGTTTTATCTCATTTGTTCGTAAACCACAGTTTTAAATAACGTTGTATAGTATCTAAAAACAGTTATCAGAAAATAGTTTAAGTTCCTTGACCACGAGATTTTACAAGTACAACTCCAAGTTGCGAAACGTTTACATAATCTATGAGCACCTGAATACTAGCAATGACCCGAGTATAGAATCCACTATACCCGCCTTTACCTCATAAAAATGTTATGCATTTGTACGAATATATTATGTTCAAAATAAATGCACCACAGTTTTTATAGCGGGTGAGGTTGTCAACCTAACGGATCCGTCCATCTAAATTGTGCCTACACCGATGGTATTTAAAGTATTCAAGCTAGAGGCTTTGTGTACAAATTCAATATGCAGATATAGTACTCGTGTCAATACAAAAAGCATTTGATAATGTAAGTAAAACAGCGTGTATTCTCATCCCTGAAAACATGTAAAAAGCGGGACTGTAGACTCACCTTTGAATAAAGCTCGGATTGAAAAGTGGACAATTTACTTGTACGGTTTATAGTCGAGTAATGCAACCTAAGTATATGTATTTAGGTTGGTCAATAAATATGTCTTAAACAAGTGTGGTTTCATAGTATAAGTTGTTTTATTGCTCGAATCGACGCGTTTCAAAGTAGAAGTCAACATACAGTCAACTAATTCATGCAAGTCAAACAAAGTCAACCGAAGTCAAACCGAAAGTCAAACTTGGTCAAAGTAGTCAACCAAAGTGAACATCAGTAGGTTCATGTCAAATGTTGGTCAACATGTCAAACCTAAGTCAAACAACACATTTTAGATCATAATTGGTCAATTTCACAATTTCAGTTTATCGTTGTGCACAAAGTTCATGTACAAGTAGCAAACTTAGCATATTATCTCATAGTACAAAATTCAAGTAAACATGGAAAACTCCAGATCATAATTATACTCAAAATTGATTCCAAAAAGTCTGACCAGGGTCTCATACGATAATTAAAAGTCAGGAATCAGAAGGGGTACATTTGGGGTTCACCAAGTGAGTTTCTGATCGCGCACTGATTTGGTTTTAGCTATAACCGGGGTTAGGAACATGAAATTGATACAAGACCAGTGGCCATAGTTCAAAAAAAGTTAAACTAACACATATAAAAAATCGAGCAATTTTAGTTTAGCCAATTTGTACAGTTTATTCATGCAAGTTGAACATTCAGTTTTTCAGCTCAAATCAGAATTTACATAAAGTATGGCCCTATTGTGCCCAATGCATAAGGCTTCAGAGATTGACATAAACTAACAATAAGTCACATATCATGTTAAAATTTATATTCCAGAAGCTTACATGCTCATTCAATAAACACAATCCACAGAGTATAAAACAGAGAGCAATTTACAGATTCGATTCTAGTTTCGCTAGTCACATTCGCACGCGATTACCCGAAGATCTAGATACAATTAGCGTATGATATCTACATGAAAGATGAATTAATTTTTGTGTAGATTTCAAATATGCAAAGCTTTAATCACAGAATCTAACACATTTTATCATACAAGGTCGTTTTCATGCAAGTGCTGTATAAAACTGCTTTTACACTAATTCAAGCATATCTCGGGTTTTACATAAGCAAACGACATGATATCCTAGTCTAAAGAGTGTGTTTTTAAATTATATTTCCAGTGGTATAAGTTTCACATGCCAATTTGTAACACACAAATTGCAGTTTTCGTTTTGTTGCATAATTACATACCGAAACTTCAAACGATCATAACTTAGGCTATACTAAACGAAATCATGCGATTCAAGCGAGAAAATTCAATAGTTTTTCGATAGCTATCCATCTAAACCCTTTTCAATTACAGAAAACAAAGTCACAAAACTAGTAGCATAGCAATACAATTCGTGATTAAACCCTAACTCGCAATTCAGGCAATATAACGACTAATTACATGTACAAACGCGACCAATTGAGCAATAGAACATCTAAATCATATGATAAACAATTAAATCTGGAAAAATAGAGTTTTTAGATCTTACCCTAATCATACAATTGTTGGTATAGATACGTAGGGCTCATCGAGAGGAACACGGATATGCGATCAATTTAACGATCAAGCAAACATCGAGGGTGTTCTTGAAGAAAAGATGATCGATGATGGTGAGTATTCATGAGATATGATGCACCATTTAACTCTTTATTTTCTGATTACTAGTTTTACATGTAAAAGGTGATGCACATGTCTAAAAAGAATTATGAGATTACCTACTAATGGCCTCCTCTTTTTGACTAATATAAGATATTTTATGATATAATGACCACCTTCTTTTGACTAATATAAGATATTTTAAGATATAATGGCTACCTTCTTTTGACTAATATGAGATATTTTAGGATATGATGTATGGGGTCAAAGGCCATGTGCCCTCGGGCTCGGGTCTCGGACTCGTTTTGTGTAAAAGCTCGTTCGCGCGTGGTTCGTTTCGAGTGCCGTTAACCGTACCGAATCTCCGGAACGTTAACTAGTCGTTGAAACAAAATCACCGTGTTTAATTCATTAAGTAAATAATAAATTAAATTTCTTTCGTAAGTTCAATAATTATTAACAATAATTATTCTATCGTTTTTCTGAGTTCCGTTAACTGAAAAGTTTTCTAGGTGATTAACTTTAATCGTGTCGTTTCTAGTTTAATTCGTCAACCGAATTAAGTTTACTAATTAATATAACCTATTAATTCAAGTAATCCACTAAGGATCAAGTACGCATTTAATTTCTTTAAATACAAAAAAAAAATTCACGTAAGTTCCATTAACTAACTAACGGACAGTTAACTAAAGTAACGGAAAAAGTTGGGTTGTTACAAATACCGATTTGACCCAAATTAGGGTTTACACCCAAAATCAAGTCAACACACACCAAAATCACTAGTACACAAGTGTTCTAAGTTTAACCAACACATGCAAGATCCAAACTCACAATTTCATCAACCAAAACCCTAAGTCGCCAATTCGGGTTTACTTACATGAATCTTACTCAAAAACCCCCAAATTTCACAATAAGTGGGTTATAACTCTAACTAGCACAAACTCTAACTCAAACAATAATCTTAACAATGAAATTCGGATTTAGAACTTACCAACACCACCACAACGTAACCGTAAACAAGGTGAACAACATTAACACTCACGACTCGACCCGATTCACCCTTCTTCTTCCCCAAATCAAGCTCTCTCTCTCTCTCTCTAAAATGGTCCCTCTCTCTCTAGGAATGGATGAGAGTGTTTGGGAAGGTGGAAATGGGGATAAGAATGAATTTGGATCAGTTTTGATGACCCAAACGACCCCCAAGTGAAAAGACCCAAATACCCTCTTCTAAAAACTTCAAAATATCACAGCTGGCCCGTCAGGCCTTTTGGACGGCGTCCAAAAAGGTTGGACGGTTTCCAAATGTACTAGGACTGGAACAACATTTTGTTTTGATCGTAACTTTCAAACCGTAACTCCGTTTTCGACGAATCAAATATCGTTGGAAACGTAATGAGATTTCCCTTCTAATGGTAAGGTTTTGAAACATCAACTCAAATTTATTTGGGATCCAAATATACGTTTACATGCCTCGTAATTCGAATGACGTTCGAAATAACGCGTAACTAAAAAACAGGATGTTACATAAGGGGCACCATATGATCTTCGTTCATAATCGATAGCCTCGATTCGGGGAGAGAATGCACAATTTTGTTACATCATTGTTCAAATCAGCCACATTAGCGTTAACTTTAAAGCTAAAAAGCTTAGCTTATATCACTCGAAACGAGTTGGTAATTAGATAGGCTCGGAGCATTACTAATACCAATTAGGATAGAATCGTCAACATTCCATCACGAAAGTATATGTTTCCAAAGCGAGTCACAATTTAACAACCTCAATTTGGGCTTAGTGGTATTGACCATTTTACCCTGAGTTAATATTAATTTATTAATATTAGTGAATTTAGAATTGTGTGTGTGTAATTATTAGATAATATGGTTAAATTCGCTTTGTGACAAGGGTCACAGAACGTATTCCCTTATTTTATTTAGACCTCGTTAGGACCGCCTAATGAGGTAAGTGGTGTTTCAGATAACTGGTAAATACCCGAGTGACACACGGAATAGATTTCATTCCAATGAAGGAAACCCTTGTTGCTTAAAAACCCTACTTCTCCTTTATTTCCATTTTTGGAAACTTTCATACACAGAACATACACACACAAACCCAAAATCCCTAATCTCAAATTTTGTGTTCTTGATCTCGATTTTTAACTGGAAATTGTGTCTAGTGATTTCAGTAACTTCAGAAGGTATTTAACAAGCGATTCATGTTCAAATTCGATTTAAAATCAGTGATTTTATTAGTTTTTGTGTCAAATTGGCTTTTGAATCAAAACATACATTTAAAATCAGTGAGTTATGTATGTTTTCTAAGTGATTTTTATTGTCAAAACGGTGCAAAACGAGATTTGGGGCTTAAAATCACGAAAATAGCGACCTGGTGCTGATGAACGTCATCCGTATGGATACATGATGCATATGTACAGATACGGGTTATATCCGGACCATTTTGGGTGCATCCGTACGGTTACAGATTTTTGCAAATGTACGAATACATATGCATCCGTACGGTTGCAGGTGCATCCGTGCGGTTGCAGGCTGTCAGCATTTTGCAAAACTTGTTTTGGCCGTAACTTTCAAGCCGTAACTTTCAAACCGTAACTCTGTTTGTGATGAATAAACTACAGTTAAAAAAGTAATAAGGTCTACTATCCAATGGTAAGGTTTTAAAACACTAAATTAAACTTTAATTTGGTTAAAAAGAATGGGATAGCGTGGTATGCCTCGTTTTACACGTGTGTGATAGTTGCAACTGAATGGAGAACCATGTAAACTTGTCATATATGGATATATTAGACTATATGATGTTGTTTAGAGTATGAATTGATGATATTATTGATTGGATATGTGCTAACTTGAGATATGATATTCTCAGGTAATAAAGGAACGGAGAAGACTCGGTAATATAAGACTTCTGAGTTCTTGCCGTTTATCAGGTGACTGTGACTATCTTAACTGTTATATGTATGTAGTAGTGGGTTATGCTATTGTTGTCCTGCTATGTATAACCTGATATTGATAGTAAATGATGTACTATGTTACTTGTGATGATTATGTGCACATAGGTATTCTCAGCTTTGAATAGTGAAGTTTGACAACCGGCTTTGAATACTGAAGCTTGGAAAAAGGTCAACCTTGAATAGTGAGGTTGAGTTCAAGTGTTACTATTCGTGTAGTATAGTTTGAATGACGCATCCCCTTCTTCTGGATTACTATACGAAGGAGCCAGTAATAGGAACTATCGGTAAACTCTAGCCCGATCAGCTAGTAGTTGATGGCCCGCAAGTCGCCGGTCCTTTTGTTACTGTATTGGTTGTTTAATTGCCGTGTTATGCAATTGTACTTAGCTAATTTATTCATATTTAAACTGTAGTGACTCGAACTTTTCCATGATCATATATTATATGAGATTAATATTTACATGAATAAATGTTTCCAACATGTTTTGTTAAAACTTGATTTATTGAAACGGATTTTGTGTTAACGTTTGACCACCCAGTTTGTTCGATGATTCACGAACATTATAACTTGTATATGATATGATAATATATATATATATGAACATATATATATGTGTAACATGATGAAATGATATTTAAGTATCTTGTTATGTATATTAACAACAAACTATATACATAAAACAAGACTACTAACTAAAGGAATTCAAAACGATATCTATATGTAACGGTTATCGTTGTAATAACGTCTTAATATTTATATCTCATATTAAGATATATTAATACACTATGTTATCATGATAACATAACAATTTAGCATCTCATTAAGTACATTAACAATGGGATTAATTACATTTAACGTGATCGTTAACTTAAGGTTTAAAAACAACGCATGCATGTAACGACTAACGATGATTTATTGACACAATTAAAATGTATATATATGTAGTGTATTAAGATGTATTAATACACTTTTGAAAGACTTCGAGACATATATCAAAATACTTCTACTTAACAAAAATGCATACAATTGCATTCCCATTCATTTTCATCAACAATTCTAGTCATACAGTATTCATACCATTATTATACACAGCTTCTAGACGTACTTACTATGGGTATATACCAATAGGAACTAGCATGGGATTCCACTCTTGATTATGTCATGAATGACTAATCAAGTTTAACTTATACCATGAACTAGTCAACCAACTAGAACTCCTTTTAACCCCACTCACCACTTACCACTCATCATTCACTCTATTTCATTCCAATTTCCTTTCCAATTCTCTCTCAAAACACACACACTCTTCCATGAACGTCTAAACTACTATTTTTCCAGCAATAAATCATCAAATACAAGCTTTGGTTATTATCTATAATCATCATAAAAACAACCACTCAAGAACACTTCGAAAACCCTTTCAAGTTTGCTAGATTACTCTCAATCTTGTAAATCCATTCCAAGTAATCATCCAAGATCAAGAAACCTTTGTTATTTATAGTAGGTTATCTTTCTTGTTCAAGGTAATATTCATATTCAAGCTTTGATTCGATTTCTATAACTATAACTATCTTAATTCGAGTAATAATCTTACTTGAACTTGTTTTTGTGTCATGATTCTACTTCAAGAACTTCCAAGCCATCAAAGATCCTTTGAAGCTCAAGTTATTTTTTCATCATTTCCAGTAGGTTTACCTACTATACTTGAGGTAGTAATGATGTTCATAAATCATTCAATTCATACTTATAGAATCATCTTATTTGAAGATTATAAATTGTAATCACTAGAACATAGTTTAGTTAATTCTAAACTTGTTCGCAAACAAAGTTAATCCTTCTAACTTGACTTTTAAAAACAATCTAACACATGTTTTATATCTATATGATATGCTAACTTAATGATTTAAAACTTGAAAACACGAAGAACACCGTAAAACTGAACATACGCCGTCGTAGTAAAACCGGGGGCTGTTTTGGGTAGGAAAAATAAAAACTATCTTAATCTTTGATTTAAAAGTTGTTCTTCTGGAAAAATGATATTTCTTATGAACATGAAACTATATCCAATAATCATGGTTAAACTCAAAGTGGAAGTATGATTTTCAAAATGGTCATCAAGATGTCGTTCTTTCGACGGAAATGACTACCTCTTTTAAAAATGACTTGTAACCTATAACTCTGACTATAAACCATCACTTTTTCTGTTTAGTTTCATAAATTTCAGTTCGTTACGAAACCATAGCCATTTGATTCACTCAAAACGGATTTATAACGAAGAAATTATGGGTAAAACAAAATTGGTTAAAATTACTAGTTTTAACTACGAAAATTTTTATAAAAAATCTATACTAACCATATCCTAAATAACTTATCCTATATACTATATATATATATATAATATACCTTGATAGACCATAGACACGTATACAATATTTTGACATATCATATTGACATCAACTATATATATTATTTTGGAATAACCGTAAGACATTATATGCGGTAATGCTCGAGTTAGCATATAATGGGTCGAGGTTGATTCTAAAATAATATATATACCATGGGTTGTGATTGAGTCTGAGACATGTATACACTGGGTCGTGGATTGATTCAAGATAAAATGCATAATATGATATATTGATTTATTTATGTACTACTAACTGTGGACTACTAATTGTGGACTACTAACGTTGGACTGCTAACTTAACGACTTAAATCGTCAACATGTAATAAAATATGCTGTGAATATATTTCTATCATACTTTGATATATATGTATATACTTTTTATAGGTTCGTGAATCGACCCGTGGCCAAGTCTTATTTCCGACGAATTGAAAATCTGTGAAAGTGAGTTATAGTCCCACTTTTAATATCTAATATTTTTGGGATGAGAATACATGCAATTTTATAAATGTTTTACGAAATAGACACAAGTAATCGAAACTACATTCTATGGTTGGATTATCGAACCGAATATCGCCCTTCAAGCTTGGTAGCCTAAGAATTAGGGAAATGGCCCCTAATTGACGCGAATCCTAAAGATAGATCTATTGGGCTTAACAACCTCCATTCAGGTTATGGATGGCTTTAGTACTTCGAGATTATTATTATACAGACGAGAGGTTCTGTTTAGGGATATTCTATGCATTAAAGTTAACGTCGGTTACCAGGTGTTCAATTCATATGAATGATTTTTATGATCGATATTTATGAAAAATGAAATCTTGTGGTCTATTATTACAATTTGATATATAGGTTAAACCTATAACTCACCAACATTTTTGTTGACGTTTTTAAGCATGTTTATTCTCAGGTGATTATTAAGAGCTTCCGCTGTTGCATGCTAATTAAGTACAAGATTTGGAGTCAGCATGCTTGTATAATATTGTTTAAAAACTGCATTCGAGAACTTATTTTGTTGTAACATATTATTATTGTAAACCATTATGTAATGGTCGTGTGTAAGCGTGATATTTTAGATTATCATTACTTGATAATCTAGGTTATGTCCTTTAAACCTTTGTCGATAGAATAAAGGTTATGGTTTGTTTTAAAAACGAATGCAGTCTTTGAAAAACGTCTCATATAGAGGTCAAAACCTCGCAATGAAACCAATTAATATGAAACGTTTATAATCGATATGAGCGGGGCATTTCATAAACCAACTACGAGTACCAAATAAACAAAGGGGAAGGTACTTACAGAGCAATTGAAGGATTGAGCCATTTGTGTGACCTTCGAAGCAGTCATAGCAATGCCATAAATCTTGCTCTAAGACATATTTATACGTAGCCCCAACGCCATTCCAAACCAAGTGACAAAATTGACAAAATTAGCAGTATTCGTCATGGGCCATTTACCAAAGAAAAGAACGTCGTTAGCAAATTGAAGGTGCGAGAGTTGGACTACATCTCTTCCCACCGAAACTCCAGTATAGAAACCCATTCTTATGGCATCATTCATCATTACATTCAAAGCTTCACCAACGTTATGAATAAGAATGACGAAAGTAGGTCCCCTTGCCTTAACCCCTTTTCGAGAGAAAATTTATCGGTTGGACTTCCACGAATTAAGATAATTATTAAGATTTTTATTTATTTTGAAAAACAATAGTTCATTCAATGGTTTATCATGTGTCTTACGAGCTCAAGTTAGCTTTCCACCGATTGCTATAAATGTTATATGTAACGACCCTACTTTTTCCGTTATCTTTTGCCGTTAATTATTTAACGACCGTTAATTATTTTTCGTGCCACGTCATTTCTATGACCTATATTATTATTTTTGTAATAATATATTAATTATTATGTGTTATATGAATATTTGTATTCATATCTTTAATTGTACGTTTCTACGTGTCGCGGATTTCTATCCGGCGAATTTTTCGGTTTTCAAACCAACGGTCGAACTTTTGGAATTTTTAAGTCCTAATTATTTTAAATATGATATTTTGATGTCATATGATTATATATAGTGTTTATATATTTTATTCGTCGCGTATTTATTATCTCTTCGAAAAATCAATCGCGTAGCGGCGTTTTCGCGTTTCGGGTTTCGTTCGGGCGTTCGGGCCACTAGGATTTTGTCATTTATCAAATTGGGCCACTATGGGGCCCACCCCATTCAGTTCTTGGCCGAAATTGTCAAGGAAGGGGGTATACCCCTTTCATTTTTGCAATTCTCCTCATTTTCACATTTTATTCCTAATTTTATCAACCCTAAAATTCATTTGGTGCTCTCTCCTCTTCTCCCTCCCTAGCCATCACCACCACCACCATAATCCATCATCATCTTCATCAAATAATACTTGGATCAAGAAATCATTCACATATTCGGATTCTACACAACGATCTCTACGCGTTCATATTACTTGATTGTTGATTAGGGTATAAACCCTAACCCTAGATTTTCAATTTTTCAATTATTTTTCTGTTTTTACATGTTATATTGATAGTATGATGATAATATGTTATTGTATTGTTGATTGTATGCGTAGAATTGCACGATTGCATATTTTTTCGGTTTGATAAAATTGGGACAGCAGCTTTTTCGTGTGTTTCTGATATTGTAACTGATGTTGATCATAAAATAAAGTATATAAATGAGTTCCTCTCATCAAGACATTAATTTTAGACTCCGGATTCATATCGTTTCGATTCCCGGAGCCCTAGATACGAGCAAAGTGGTATTTTGTTAAGATTGAAATGTGATTTTGGTATGAACCAGGTTTGGTCCGACTTTGTGACCATATTTGGTGACTTTAGGGTGTGTTAGTGTGTTAGGACTGATGGTGGGGCGAACTTTCATGTTCGGGTCATCTCAATCCGAGCCACGAATCACCCGTTACGTCTAAAACACATTTTTGATTGAATTGAAGTTCCAAGTAGTGTATTGGCTGTATATCACGACTTGTGGGCTGTTCATGGTGTGTTATTGAGTGTACCAAAGTGTCGGGTGGTTTGCTTAGGCGGAGATATATGTAAGGCTCGCCGAAAACCGACACCCGGGGCTCAGGATACGACCCGATGAACTTTTGATTTAAAACTTGGGATTTATTATTAAACTTATGATATAAATAATGGATTTCATTATCATTTAATTACTTATGATATAAAAAGTAATTATTATTATTATTTAAGACTTATGATATATATTTATTATATCATTTAATTAATACTTATGATTTAATTAACATTTTAATTAAACTTGTGATTAATAATACTTTCATTATTAATGGAAAATACTTATGATAAGTATTAAACTTATATTATGAGATTATTATAATAAGACTTATAATAAGGATTAATTAATTATTTAATTATTATAAGGCTTAGTTATTATTTAATTATAATTTAATTATTAAATACTTATGATTTAATGATTATAATTAGAAACTTATGATATGATTAATAATTCATTATTAATTAATAATACTTATGATATAATTTAAAATTTATTATTAATGAATAATACTTATATTATGACTAATATTTAATTAATTAATTAAATACTTATGTTATATTAATTATATCATTTAAACTTATATTAACTTTAATAATTCATTTTAATTTAATTAAACTTATGTTATGACATAATTAGACATATTTAACTTTAATAAACGTTATAACTTACATTATTATTATAACTTACACTTTTAAAATTAATGTTGACTATGTTTGACCAAGGTTGACTTTTGAGTTGACTTTCGGTTGACTTTGACTTCCAGTTGACTTCTGTTGACTTTCTAAATAAGGAAACTTTCCTAACTTAAAACTTTCTAAAAATAGAAACTTTCTAAATTTGGAAACTTTCCAAAAATAGAAACTTTCCTAAAATAGAAACTTTCCAAAAATGGAAACCTGCTAAAAATAGAAAGTGTGTGTCCGTAAGCTGTTCCGATCAAACCGATGCATGTTGAGTATTGTTCTATGTCTACTTGCAACATGTACAATAGCTATCATACTAAGACTTGACCTAAGTTAGTTATTTATATCGACCTGCTTTATTTATAGGTCGGCGTTGTGATCATTCATGATCACTTTACTTCATTTGCTGTTCGCATAATTGTGTGGTTACTTCGTTTGCTAATAAGGTGAGTTATAGTCCCATTTTCTATTTTAAATCTTTTGGGATGAGAATACATGCAATTTATTTTATATTTTGGACATAAGTGGATGTTGGTTTAAATTATTCATTGTGAGTTGAACAAAAATATTCCCTAGTCTGGTAACTGTAATCACTGGTTTCTACTGGTGAACGCGAATCCTATGGATAGATCTATCGGGTTTGACAACCCCATTTCGAGCTAGTCGCGCTAGCAATTTGTTATCGGAATGTTTAGTACTTCGTATTTTGTTGTAGATACACTTGTTCGGTGTATATTATTTATTGTGTTTGGCAAGGGTAAATAAATGGTTAAGTGGTTACCAGGTGGCTCTCGGTAAATGGAATAATGTTTTTATATGTTTTCTAGCATATAATTTGGTGGTTTAAAAAGGACTTTTATGTGTCCAAACATAAATTTTTATTGTTTAAATTAAATATTGTTTGCAATATTAAACCTATAATTCACTCAACATTTTTGTTGACAGTTACTCGCATGTTTTATTCTCAGGTTCATGATTGATTGCTTCCGCTGTGCTTAGAGAGTCTGCATATTTATGATGGCAGTTTTTGTTAAACATTAACTTGCATTCTATTTTCTTACATTAAATAGTGGTTGTTTGTTGACTTTGTTTTGGTCAACTTTTGGTTAAAGTATTATTGTATAGTTTTTCTAAACTTATACATTTTAGTAGATTTCCTTTATAGGAAATCATTTTTAAATAAAGAATGCAAGGTTGTTTTATTAAATTCATATAGAGTTTCGATCAAGCTGTGGGACCAAGTGACAGAGTCGTTAAGTGTTTTGACAGAGTCATCACAGTTGGTATCAGAGCTCTGGTTGTAGGGAATTAGGCTGCATTGATGTCGTTACCCGAGTCAATAGGGTGCATTAGTGAGTCTAGTCTACAGCCCGGCCTATTATATATTACTATATGTGATTATTTGTATCGTATTGGTATGTATATTGTTGTCATACATACATTTCTATTATGTTCTGAATCCGGGAGGAACTCCCATTCCGATTTAAACGTATTCTCCGACTCATGCGAGTTCATCTTTTAAAGGAACACCTCGGTTAGTGAAACCGAGGGGGTGTCATTCTTGACTTCTGGAATTCTCGACATTTCTATGTCATAATTAGTGTTTATTGATATAACGTTTAAGTTACATTACGTGTTCTAGAATTCTCGGCATTTCTATGTCATCTATTATGGTTATGTATATAACGTTTGAGTTATATTACGCGAGATGTCATTCTTGACTTCTAAAGGCTCGGCATTTCAATGTCAGCTATTGTGTTTGGGTATATAACATTTTTGTTACATTACATGCCATTGTGCCGTTGTGCCTATGTGCTTTGGTTTTTGAACCGAAAAACGTCATCCTTGACTTTTAGAGATTCTTGGTACTTCGAAGACATTTTCATGTCACCATTACTCCTATTCATTACTTTCGATGTCTTTGTCTCTTGTGCTATCCTTAGCACATTGTTAAGAAATTGTTTTAGGGAAATTGTGTTGAAATTCGAGGTTGACCACGTGTCCTGACCTTATGTAGTGATATTGGAATGGAACTATGAGTTAGTGAAATATAATGGCGTCAGGCCAACGTGATTATATTACGTTAATTCATAAAAAGTCCCAATATTGTGACATGAGGAATAGAAAGCGAGTCAGAGAAAATTTATAAACCACTCATTCGGAAATTCTAACGTTGTTACATGAGTAAGGAAGATACTCATTATCTTATTTGTTGATATACGAGAGACTCGTCTTAACCGAACTACTTACCCTATGTTTTGTCATTCATAACTCGCTTGTTAGTGACAGCTTCGCACGTGAAGAATTTTGGCCCAAGGACTTATGTCCTGACAATAGTCAAAACAATATTTAACTCATTGGTTTTCATGACCTCGTAGCATTTATTGATTAGATGTCGCAAGACGATTCAAGTCCATCACCCGAGCTTTAACGATCTTACTTCAACTCGTAACCTCTGTAATGCGGATACCCTGCTTTTCATTAAAATTTTTACACATTTGTGCAATTGGGCGGTTCTCACGAGATTTATGGGCGAATAGAAGTAATGAAATATTTTGTCATGTATACTATTTATAAAATCATATATGTACGTATGAATTCAAATGGACTAATTTACCCTTACCTATTTTGGCTATTATACACTAAATTATACCTTCAAAATTATTTTAAAAACCACTCTTGTTGAGTTGTTTAGTTAACTCAAATTGATTTACGTAAAATGGTACACGTTGTACATACTTCTAAATTTACTAAGAGCTTCGTTCCATTTATGGGGTTACATCAGACGTTTCAAGCTTTTTCAAAACTCCTTTGATTGATTACATTAGAATTTTCGCATTACTCTACCGAGTGTTTGGATCACAGTTCTCCTCATCCTCCGTTTAAGGATGAAACTTACCATTAAGTTCATTGATAGAAACTCATACACCACTTTGGGGGCCGGCTTTGTAAATTTGTTGGAGAGTCTTTGCGCTCATTAGATTTTATCTCTTATGGTTGGACATGGCCGAAACGCGGACCGCTAAATCAATTTTCTGGGGTACCCTCGATGGTCACCTTATTGTAGAAAAGGCGCTAGGCGGGTTTCTACCCCAACTGTTGTTATAATGGGTATCATGGATATATATTACTCTAGACCGTTTGAGGAGTTTCTACTCTCAATTTTCGCTGTCAACCGCAACACCCTCGTAAACATCAATCCTAGGATTCGATACTTTAGGGTGCACGAAATTATTTTTGGAGATTCATCTCACCTGGAGTCGGCCATTCTTTATAACCCATGATTCGCGTTCTTTTCATCCACACATAAATTTAAGAATATGGATGAATCCTAGACTTCCTCGCTCATTGTACAAGGAAGTTCACTCTCGTTGAATTATCACACCTTTCATACGTCTTCCTCTCGGAAATATAATGAAAATTTACTTTGGAGTCCATGATCCTCGTTAACTCCTTTGAGAGAATTGCCTTAAATATCTATGCCACCGATGTGACTACTCCATATTTATTTCTTCCTTCATTATTGCAACTTTTTTCATCCGTCCCAGTTCGTCCCCTTGGGGAGCTCCCGTTTTGTTCGTTGAGAAGAAAGATGGTTCATTTCGTTTGTGTATTGATTATCGTGAATTGAACTAGCTTACTGTTAAAAACCGTTACCCTCTTCCGAGAATTGATGATCTGTTCGATCAACTTCAAGGTTCGTCCGTTTATTATAAAATTGATCTTCGTTCTAGTTATCACCAATTACGCGCTAAAGAAACTGATATTCTGAAAACCGCTTTCTGTACCCGTTATAGTCACTTTGAATTTCTTGTTATGCCGTTCAGATTGACAAATGCACCTGTTGTGTTCATGGACCTCATGAACCGTGTGTGTAGACCCTATCTGGACAAATTCGTTACTGTTTTCATCGACCACATCCTTATTTATTCTAAGAGTGATGAAGGGCGAAGAACATTTGAAGTTAGTGCTTGATCTGTTGAGGAAAGAAGAGTTGTACGCTAAGTTCTCTAAGTGTGCTTTCTGGTTAAGAGAAGTTCAATTTCCTAGGACATATTGTTAGTAAATAGGGAATACAAGTTGATTCTGCTAAGATTGAGGCGATTGAAAAGTGGGAAGTTCCGAAAACTCCTACTCAGATTCGCCAGTTTCTAGGATTAGCAGGCTATTATAGAAGGTTCATTCAAGATTTTTCACGAGTAGCGAAACCTCTGACTGCTTTAACACATAAGGGGAAGAAGTACGAGTGGAAGAGTGAACAAGAGTCTGCTTTCCAAACTCTGAAGAAGAAGTTAACTTCTGCACCGATATTATCACTACCTGAGGGTAATTATGATTTTGTTGTTTATTGTGATACTTCGCGTCAAGGCTTTGGGTGTGTTTTGATGCAATGAAAGAAGGTTATTGCATATGCGTCATGTCAGTTGAAGATCCACGAGCAGAATTATACAACCCATGATTTAGAATTGGGAGTTGTTATATTCGCACTCAAGAATTGGAGACATTACTTATATGGGGTCAAATGTGCAGTGTACACTGATCACAAAAGTCTTCAACATATTCTTGATCAAAAACAGCTAAATATGAGGCAACGAAGATGGGTTGAGACGTTAAATGATTATGATTGCGAACTTTTATATCATCTGGGAAAGGCCAATGATGTGGCTGATGCATTAAGTCGTAAAGAAAGGGCTGAACCTCGCAGGTTTAGGGCCTTGAATATGACAATTCAAACAAACCTCGCTAGGCAGATCCTTGAGGCACAATAAGAAGCCTTGAAGGAGGAAAATTTTGTAACGGGAAGGTCCGAGGCTTGAGTAAACAGTTAGAGGTACAAACCGATGGTACTCGGTATTTTGCGGGATGCCTTTGGGTTCCGAAGTTTGGTGATCTACGAAAACTTGTTTTAGATGAGGCTCATAAGTCTAGGTACTCTATTCATCCTGGTTCAGGAAAGATGTATCATGATCTTAAGGAGCTGTATTGGTGGCCTAATTTGAAAGCTGATGTGGCTACGTATGTGGCTAAGTGTTTGACCTGCGCTAAGGTTAAAGCTGAACATCAGAAACCGTCTGGACTTTTGGTGCAACCTGAAATTCCCGAGTGGAAGTGGGAAGGTATTAAGATGGACTTTATTACGAAGTTACCGGGAGTTGTGGGTGGTTATGATACCATTTGGGTGATTGTTACTGACTCGCTAAATCAACTCTTTTCTTGCCAATTAAGGAAACATATTCAATGAAGAAGTTTACTCGTTTATATTTGAAGGAGATTATTTCGAGACATGGTGTTCCCGTATCGATTATGTTGGACTGAGGCAGTCCTAACAAGGTGCTCTAGGAACTAAATTGGATATGAGCACCGCTTATCATCCACAGACAGATGGTCAGAGTGAAAGGACCATTCAAACGTAGAAAACATGTTAAGAGCGTGTGTTATTGATTTTGGAAATGGGTGGGATAAATATTTGCCGCTGGATGAGTTTTCTTATAACAGCAGTTATCATGCAAGTATTAAAGCCGCACCATTTGAAGCTCTGTATGGTAGAAAGTGTAGGTCTCCTGTCTGTTGGAATGAGGTTGGGGATGCTCAACTCACATGACCAGAGATCATTCACGAGACTACCGAGAAGATTGCACAGATTAAGGAAAGATTGAGAACTGCCAGGAGTAGGCAAAAGAGTTATGCTGATAAGAGAAGGAACGATATCGACTTTCAGGTCGGTGATCGTGTTATGTTGAAAGTTTCACCTTGGAAGGGTGTGGTACGTTTTGGTAAAAGGGGAAAGTTGAATCCTCGAATTGTTGGACCTTTTGGGATTATTGAGAGAGTTGGACCAGTGGCTTATCGTTTGAAATTGCCACAAGAACTCAGTGCTATTCGTGACGTTTTTCATGTATCGAATTTAAAGAAGTGTTTGGCCGAGGCCAATGAAACTATTCTTTTTGATGAACTTCATGTTGATAAGCAACTTTATTTTATTGAAGAACCTGTTGAAATTATGGACCGAGAGGTAAAGACTCTTAAGCAGAGTAAAATTCCTATTGTTCGAGTTAGATGGAACACCGGACACGGTCCCGAGTTCACTTGGGAGCGTGAAGGTCAGATGAAGCAGAAGTAACCGCATTTGTTCCCAGATGCCGAGGAAACCCCTGCACCTGCTTAAATTTCGGGACGAAATTTCCGTAACGGGAAGGTACTGTAACGACCCTACTTTTTCCATTATCTTTTGCCGTTAATTATTTAACGACCGTTAATTATTTTTCGTGCCACGTCATTTCTATGACCTATATTATTATTTTTGTAATAATATATTAATTATTATGTGTTATATGAATATTTGTATTCATATCTTTAATTGTACGTTTCTACGTGTCGCGGATTTCTATCCGGCGAATCTTTTCGGTTTTCAAACCAACGGTCGAACTTTTGGAATTTTTAAGTCCTAATTATTTTAAATATGATATTTTGATGTCATATGATTATATATAGTGTTTATATATTTTATTCGTCGCGTATTTATTATCTCTTCGAAAAATCAATCGCGTAGCGGCGTTTTCGCGTTTCGGGTTTCGTTCGGGCGTTCGGGCCACTAGGATTTTGTCATTTATCAAATTGGGCCACTATGGGGCCCACCCCATTCAGTTCTTGGCCGAAATTGTCAAGGAAGGGGGTATACCCCTTTTATTTTTGCAATTCTCCTCATTTTCACATTTTATTCCTAATTTTATCAACCCTAAAATTCATTTGGTGCTCTCTCCTCTTCTCCCTCCCTAGCCATCACCACCACCACCATAATCCATCATCATCTTCATCAAATAATACTTGGATCAAGAAATCATTCACATATTCGGATTCTACACAACGATCTCTACGCGTTCATATTACTTGATTGTTGATTAGGGTATAAACCCTAACCCTAGATTTTCAATTTTTCAATTATTTTTCTGTTTTTACATGTTATATTGATAGTATGATGATAATATGTTATTGTATTGTTGATTGTATGCGTAGAATTGCTCGATTGCATATTTTTTCGATTTGATAAAATTGGGACAGCAGCTTTTTCGTGTGTTTCTGATATTGTAACTGATGTTGATCATAAAATAAAGTATATAAATGATTTCCTCTCATCAAGACATTAATTTTAGACTCCGGATTCATGTCGTTTCGATTCCCGGAGCCCTAGATACGAGCAAAGTGGTATTTTGTTAAGATTGAAATGTGATTTTGGTATGAACCAGGTTTGGTCCGACTTTGTGACCATATTTGGTGACTTTAGGGTGTGTTAGTGTGTTAGGACTGATGGTGGGGCGAACTTTCATGTTCGGGTCATCTCAATCCGAGCCACGAATCACCCGTTACGTCTAAAACACGTTTTTGATTGAATTGAAGTTCCAAGTAGTGTATTGGCTGTATATCACGACTTGTGGGCTGTTCATGGTGTGTTATTGAGTGTACCAAAGTGTCGGGTGGTTTGCTTAGGCGGAGATATATGTAAGGCTCGCCGAAAACCGACACCCGGGGCTCAGGATACGACCCGATGAACTTTTGATTTAAAACTTGGGATTTATTATTAAACTTATGATATAAATAATGGATTTCATTATCATTTAATTACTTATGATATAAAAAGTAATTATTATTATTATTTAAGACTTATGATATATATTTATTATATCATTTAATTAATACTTATGATTTAATTAACATTTTAATTAAACTTGTGATTAATAATACTTTCATTATTAATGGAAAATACTTATGATAAGTATTAAACTTATATTATGAGATTATTATAATAAGACTTATAATAAGGATTAATTAATTATTTAATTATTATAAGGCTTAGTTATTATTTAATTATAATTTAATTATTAAATACTTATGATTTAATGATTATAATTAGAAACTTATGATATGATTAATAATTCATTATTAATTAATAATACTTATGATATAATTTAAAATTTATTATTAATGAATAATACTTATATTATGACTAATATTTAATTAATTAATTAAATACTTATGTTATATTAATTATATCATTTAAACTTATATTAACTTTAATAATTCATTTTAATTTAATTAAACTTATGTTATGACATAATTAGACATATTTAACTTTAATAAACGTTATAACTTACATTATTATTATAACTTACACTTTTAAAATTAATGTTGACTATGTTTGACCAAGGTTGACTTTTGAGTTGACTTTCAGTTGACTTTGACTTCCAGTTGACTTCTGTTGACTTTCTAAATAAGGAAACTTTCCTAACTTAAAACTTTCTAAAAATAGAAACTTTCTAAATTTAGAAACTTTCCAAAAATAGAAACTTTCCTAAAATAGAAACTTTCCAAAAATGGAAACCTGCTAAAAATAGAAACTTTCTAAATATAGAAAGTGTGTGTCCGTACGCTGTTCCGATCAAACCAATGCATGTTGAGTATTGTTCTATGTCTACTTGCAACATGTACAATAGCTATCATACTAAGACTTGACCTAAGTTAGTTATTTATATCGACCTGCTTTATTTATAGGTCGGCGTTGTGATCATTCATGATCACTTTACTTCATTTGCTGTTCGCATAATTGTGTGGTTACTTCGTTTGCTAATAAGGTGAGTTATAGTCCCATTTTCTATTTTAAATCTTTTGGGATGAGAATACATGCAATTTATTTTATATTTTGGACATAAGTGGATGTTGGTTTAAATTATTCATTGTGAGTTGAACAAAAATATTCCCTAGTCTGGTAACTGTAATCACTGGTTTCTACTGGTGAACGCGAATCCTATGGATAGATCTATCGGGTTTGACAACCCCATTTCGAGCTAGTCGCGCTAGCAATTTGTTATCGGAATGTTTAGTACTTCGTATTTTGTTGTAGATACACTTGTTCGGTGTATATTATTTATTGTGTTTGGCAAGGGTAAATAAATGGTTAAGTGGTTACCAGGTGGCTCTCGGTAAATGGACTAATGTTTTTATATGTTTTCTAGCATATAATTTGGTGGTTTAAAAAGGACTTTTATGTGTCCAAACATAAATTTTTATTGTTTAAATTAAATATTGTTTGCAATATTAAACCTATAATTCACTCAACATTTTTGTTGACAGTTACTCGCATGTTTTATTCTCAGGTTCATGATTGATTGCTTCCGCTGTGCTTAGAGAGTCTGCATATTTATGATGGCAGCTTTTGTTAAACATTAACTTGCATTCTATTTTCTTACATTAAATAGTGGTTGTTTGTTGACTTTGTTTTGGTCAACTTTTGGTTAAAGTATTATTGTATAGTTTTTCTAAACTTATACATTTTAGTAGATTTCCTTTATAGGAAATCATTTTTAAATAAAGAATGCAAGGTTGTTTTATTAAATTCATATAGAGTTTCGATCAAGCTGTGGGACCAAGTGACGGAGTCGTTAAGTGTTTTGACAGAGTCGTCACATTATACATGCAAATATTTCATATAATCAATAAATATCTTTTCTTGCTTTAAAAAATAACTAGTTGTGGAGCCCTCGCTTCGCGCCGGGGGCTCCGTTTTGAATGCGAGTTAAAAAAAGTCTTGATCGATTTTGTAAAAAAGAATTTTTTCGACATCTAACATTGAAGGGTTGTTCCTTTTGTGAAAGTTACTTCTTTTAGCGTTAAAAAAAATGTTTTTCGACATCTTTTGGTAGCATTGAAGGGTTGTTACTTTTATGAAAGTTGCCTCTTTTATCGTTGAGGAAAAAAAGGTAGTTTTTTTTTTGTAAAAAAGAATTCTTTTCGACATCTGTTGGTAACATTGAAGGGTTGGTTCTTTTACGAAAGTTGTTTCTTTTATCGTTGGAGACAAAAAAAAAAAGAAAGTGAAATGACGAAAATACCCCTGGTTACTATTGATGAATAGTGCTACAGAATTTTGTCTTTTAGATAGTACTAGTGAAATGACCCGTGAAATCACGGGTTTATTAAAACGAAGCAATTTATTAACATGTTTTAGATATTGAGTGAATGTAAATGCTAAATTTATTTAATTTAATGACCCGTTCGACTAATAAACTTGTCGTTGTTTTTATAAATATATAGAGACATGTATTTTCGCATACACATGTAATGTAATTAATTTCGTAAAGAGAATCTGTATTTAAAAATTAATAATATAAATTATAATTATTATAATAAAAATAAATAATAATAATAAATTTTATTAATTTAATTAATTAGTGTTAATGACATCATCAAAAGGCTCTCAAATTTTTTCTTTTTATTTTTGTTTTTTTTAACGAAGGGAAATAGCTTTATTATGACATCGTCATTTTACAATTTTAATAGAAACTATAGATAGATATAAATAATAAGTTAGCTTTTCCCACGTAAAAGACTATGATAAAATATTTGTCAAAATTTTTTTGAAGATAAAAAAATTATGGATCCTTAATCAAATTTTTTAAATTAATATTTTAATAAAGAAAATCAATTTATTACTGTATTTGACATGATCTATTTATTCTAGGAGCTCATACTATATATGCATTTGAATCCTTGGTAAAGTTGATGGCAACAAATCAAATGAATTAGATGATGGATGGTCATAAGTCATATTCTAAGCAAGTCGTGGTCAAATTAGTTGGATGGTGTTGGATTTCGCCCGGGCCTACTATCATAATTCTTTTCTTTTTTCGTTTTCTTTTCTTGCAGAAATCTTTGACGTCTACATAAGTATACGAATATATTCACTGATAAATTTATGGAACTCAATCTCATTAGGAAACTTTCTCTTTATCTTTCAAAACGGGAAATGATTCAGTGGTTCACTCTTTTATATTTGTATATTGGAACAGAGGTAGGAATGTCTCAAGTTCGAGTCCCTCCCCTTAACTTAAAAATATTCGTAGAATTTATTTTTTGAAAGCTGGATTGCCCCTGGGGGTTTTACCGAACCGTATTCAGGACCGAGGTCTGACCCGCCTGCCCCTCGAGATGGTTTAAGGTTCAAATCTCTATAATGCGGTCCGGGTTTCCTTTCGAAAGCGTGTGCGTACGTGACAAATGAGAATATTCGATGTCAACAACTTGTCTTTAAAAAACAACCCAAGATTGACTTAAAAAATTCATATATAAAGTACTTTTAATAATAGCTATATAACTATATATGTATTCGTTATATTGTTGATTATAAAAATAATAGTTTTATAAAGCAAAGTTATATTGTTATATTTATATTAAATTGAAAATGGCAAAAAACTACACAATCACCACTTGTTGTTTGTGTTATGTTACGTTGGTATAACCGATGATTTAGTATTGTAGTCATGCTGCTTGTTTGGATTTGTTTTTGTATCTTTTGTACATGTTGATCTCCGTATACATTTAACGTAATTATGTTTTTTGTCAAAAAATAAATAGTACTAATAATAACAAAAATAATAATATGTTCTCGCTCAGCAAAGCGTATATTGTTTTCCATGACTGCGGCAAGTAAGAATTGCCTTAGCAAAAATAGATCGAATTGGGCCTTAATAACTAATAATAATAATAATAATAATAATAATAATAATAATAATAATAATAATAATAATAATAATAATAATAATAATAATAATAATAATAATAGTAATAATAATAATAATAATAATTAGATAAATATAATGTTAATATACAATATCAATATTCAACTTTGACTCTAAATAATTTTGTTTTTGTTATGTAACTTTTTACGAATAAATGATATGAATGGATTGTCTTTTAATTGTATTTTAAATGGATATAAATTTCACCAAGTATTATATAACACAAATAAAATTATTTAGTGTCAAGGTTAAACAAAAAATACTCTGAAAAGTCATACTGGACACTTATAATGGAACGGTGAGTATTAAATATCTTTAATTTCCTTTAATTGCTATAATGATGATGTCATCATTACACAAATTCAATCCTTGCCTTTTAGAAAGATTGATGATGTCACTCACTATTAGTAATTGTTTTTTAAATAAATATTTACTATTAATAATTTTTTTAAATAAATATTTACAAATGATACCGTCAATTAGCGTGATGTCTATATGCAAAACACATTAGATCAACCCTATTTCTCCTACGACGGTTACATATTTTTGATTTTATAATTTTGTATGTCTAACCTCCGTGTTGTATATTAGGGTTTAATTTCACACTTCATCTACATGTATTTGTGTTTTTATAGCTTGGAATTGAAATATGACAAATGAATTTCTCGTTTTTTTCTTTGTACATTTTTTTTAAATATGTATCGATTAACATATCGTGTCTTCTCTGATATAGATCAAAATTATTTAAAAGGTCTGTAACACCCCAACTAATTAAGGTAATATTTTATAATTACTATTGCTACAATTTATGCAAGTGTTATTTTGTATAATAAAAATGGATAATATTTAAGACTTGTTAGTTAAGTTAATAAGGGACTAGAGATGCAAAGTTAGTTTAAGGTCCTCCCATATTATGGTTTTGGTGGAGAGGGTAGAAAGTGCAAATAAGGCTAAGATAATTAAATAAAACTTGTAAAATGCTGGAAAATTCTATCAGTTGCAAAAAAAAAAAAAATCCAGAGAGCTAAGTGTGTGTGTGTGTGTCGACTTGCACCAAGAAGAGAGGAGAAATCCTCAATTGGAAGAATTAAGCACATGCAAGTAGAAATTCATGTAATCTAGTGTGCCTTGATCATCATAGCAAGTTGCAATCTTTCAATCTCTTATTCATTGTGCACAATTAGGGTTCATAAATCTCAAAGTCAAGGTATGAACTTCTAAGTCTTTTGTATCACTAAAGTGGGTGTTCTAGGTGAATCTCAAGTTTATAACTTGTTATTATTTTGAGTGTGCACATTTGTATGATTAAAAAATGAATTCAAGTGATGTTTAAGTGCAAGTTTATGTATGAAATTGTTACTTGTAATGATGTTTTGATATATGATAATTTTAAGGTTGCTAGTAGTTAAAATGGGTTTATGCACACCAAGTGTTTGATGAAATGCTTGAGAGAATGACAAGTCCATGTTTGTGAGAGATAAACTAGAGAAATTGTGTATTTAGGAAAATGATGTTTGTATGATAATGTTTGTAATAATGAAAAAGTGAGAAGAAACGTTAAGAATTTTATGTATATGAATGTTCATGTGAATGATGAGGTAAAAAGGGGATTAAGAAAGATTAAGTCAAATGTGTAAGTATACGAAAGTGTTGTAAACATTTGAAAGATGTAAATTCGTTTAAACTATGTTAATGACTAGATTAGCTCATGTATAGGTGCTAATCAAGACAAAGGAACTTCAAGCGACCAAGGAATCTCATTTAACCAAGGTGAGTTTATAGGGGGTAAATTGGGCCGGTCAAGAGTGGCTTAGTGTTCCCGGATTGCATCAGTGCGAGAGGGCAATGACTAAGTGCACTAGATGGATAGCTTAGATAGGATTATTAGGCATGCCTAATAATTGTATCTATGGTTGATGATTAGCTTAGGCAGGGTCAATAAGCTTGCTTAATGATCTTGTCTATGGTATGACCTAGCTTAGACACTTTGGGTGTCTATGTATGTATGTATGCATTGTGATTAAGGTTAGCTTAGGCATATGTGTATGCCTATGGTCATGTTAGCTTAGACGCAATTACTAGGATTGACCTTAGTAAGTTATGTCTATGACAAGAAATGGAGTCGGATCCGATAGTAAGTAAGCAACCTTCGGATTGGAAAGGTTAAGTGATACATTATTTATGCTCAATGATATGTGTTCTTTTATTTGCCTATAACTCACTAATCATGAAAGCTTACCCCCATGTTATGTTTATGTTTTGATAGGAATGAAAGGACACCGTGAAGGTAAGGAGCCTATTTGAGGATAGCGGAGCATCGATCATATAGTAAGTGGTAGTGCAAGACCCTATTTTGAATCTAGCTCTATTGATACCGCTTATCGATGCTAAGACTTTTGTACTCATACACTATGTTTCTTTTGAGATTTGGGACCAAATGTTATGTTTAAGATGTGTAAACGTATTGCTCATGACTAAATGATTTTCGTAATGTTTGACGATGTATGAAACTGTTTAACTAAGTTTGTTTATGTATGATGTTGTTAAAAATGGTGTTGGGTGAGAAAGAAATGTTGGAATTGTGATTTTTAAAGCAAGTTAAAGTTCAGTACCAGCGACAGCACAGGGCCGCGTCGCGAGCCTCTTCACCGCGCCGCGCCCTTAGGCATATTCTGATAACAGGAGAAATGTAAAAGTGGTCTGAAATCCTTTGCATAGTCGCGCCGCGCCCAGACTTTCAGAGTCGCGACATATCACTGGGCTGGGTGGTCACCTTCTTTAAAAAAAAATTATCGTTTTTAGAGTGTTAAAAGTTGGTACCAGAGCTATGGTTTAAGGAACTTGGATAATCCACTATAGGGATTATCTAGGCTTAAACCATCGTTGATAGAAGATAAGCGGTTTAGGACTTGCATGATAGATAAGTTTAAAGAGTTATGCCATGCTCCATAGGAAAGAGTTTATTGACGAGACCTATAGGGTAGTACTGAGATTGTGAGTGATTTGAACAAAGAATTTAATGCTCATTAACCATGAGTCATAAATGATCAAGTGTATAATACATTGGTGTAATGATGACCGGCCATCGCCATTACATCATTATAGTACACACAGACATACTATGGTCATGGTGAAATGAGTTGGAAAATTCTTTCGGTCACTTAAGATATGCTCAATTGTTGACACATGTGTTTGAACTTATGGGTTAGATGTATTATTTTAGAATGACTATTTGTAGAGACCTATCCTAATCAATCTGGATGAAGTCTTCAACATTTGGTTACATCGCGAGGTACTTAACCTCTATATGATACATTTTACAAACATTGCATTCGTTTTTAAAAGACAAACTTTCTTTACAATGAAAGTTCACGGCATGCATACCATTTTATAATACATCCAACTATAATTGACTTAATAATAATCTTGATGAACTCAACGACTCGAATGCAACGTCTTTCGAAATATGCCATGAATGACTCCAAGTAATATCCTTAAAATGAGTTAATGCACAGCGGAAGATTTCTTTAATACCTGAGAATAAACATGCTTTCAAGTGTCAATCAAAAGGCTGGTGAGTTTCATTACTCCCTTTTTAAATGCTTTTGCAATATATATTTTTAGGACTGAGAATACATGCACTTTTATAAATGTTTGACGAAATTGACACAAGTAATTGAAACTACATTCTATGGTTGAATGATCGAAGTCGAATATGCCCCTTTTTGCTTGGTAGCCTAAGAATTAGTAAACCGATTTACTAATTGACGCGAATCCTAAAGATAAGTATATGTAATAAGTATATTTTATGTACCAAATCTTTTTTTGTTGTAATATAATAATAATAATAATAATAATAATAATAATAATAATAATAATAATAATAATAATAATAATAATAATAATAATAATAATAATAGTAATAATAAAAATAATAATTTTCAAAATGATAATCTTAATGATACTTTTACTAAAAATGATTCTTTTACTAATAATATAGTTGTAATAATAATAATTTTTAATAATAACAATACTAATAATGATAATAATAATATTTATTAATAATAATAATACTTGAAATAATAATAATAATAATAATAATAATAATAATAATAATAATAATAATAATAATAATAATAATAATAATAATAATAATAATAATAATAATAATAATAATAATAGTAGTAGTAGTAATAATAACTGTCTCTATGCATGGGACGTATATTTATGAGAAATGGAAATGAAAATCTTGTGGTCTATTAAAATGATGAAAATGATCGATTATGATAAACTAATGAACTCACCAACCTTTTGGTTGACACTTTAAAGCATGTTTATTCTCAGGTACGAAAGAAATCTTCCGCTGTGCATTTGCTCATTTTAGAGATATTACTTGGAGTCATTCATGACATATTTCAAAAGACGTTGCATTCGAGTCGTTGAGTTCATCAAGATTATTATTAAGTCAATTACAGTTGGATATATTATGAAACGGTATGCATGCTGTCAACTTTCGATGTGATAAAAGTTTGTCTTTTAAAAACGAATGCAATGTTTGTAAAATGTATCATATAGAGGTCAAGTACCTCGCGATGTAACCAAATGTAATGTATTCGTACAGATGGATTAGGACGGGTCGCTTCATAATAATATATAACCCTTTTTCTGTTATTCTCTTCTTCTTCAATAAGATTTATTACATCTTCATCATCCATAACCATATCATTCTAATTATCATCCAATCAATGTTTTATCATATCATAATCACCAATATTATAACATCATCTATATCATTAACATTACCCTAATATCAATAACGTTATCACCATGCCATCATAATATAACATCACGACATCATCTTCATTATCTATTATCTTAATTACTAACACCATCATCATAATTTCATACCCAATATCATGCCACGTCCATGATTATCATGATCATTTTTAGCATTTTCAAGTTAACCGAAACATAAGAATCAGTTTCATTATGGCATTTGATTTATCTCTGGCCCAACAAGGAAAAACATAGCGACCCACTATGTGACAACCCGAAAATTTTCGACCAAATTTAAACTTTAATCTTTAAATATTCCCGACACGATAAGCAAAGTTTGTAAGTTGAATCTCAAGAATTTTAAACTGTGTTCATACATTCATTTAAGCTCGACCAAATTCCAAAGATTCACGAACCATTATAGGAACGAATATGAATATATATATGTATATATATATATTATAACTTGAAAATGTTAACAAGTATTAGACGTATAATACTTTACATGAACGTTGTTGTTTTAAAATATATTTAAAATAATTATCGATGGAATTAAAAGATAATGTTAAAAGATTGAATTATTAGATACATTGAATTATGGCTACGAGTCTCTGTTAGGAGGTCCACTTTGATTTAGGAAACCTTTCCCTTTTTACCATATTCGGAAAATGGTAAAGTGATTTTTCATATAAGAACAAAATGTCAATTAACGAGAACTAGACAAGGGATTGTGGAGATTCCTGTTGATTTTCAATACTTGCTTTTTGATCAAATTAATTGAAGAATAGATAAATTGTTAATAAATATGTGTACATGAATATATGTGTATATATATTATAACTTGATAACTCAATAAAATGTTATACGATTTGGTTACTAGGAATAATGATATAAAATAATTTACGATATACACTAAAATTGGTTATGTAACAAGTATATATATATATATATATATATATATATATATATATATATATATATATATATATATATATATATACACATATGGATATTACTTGTAAATAGTTATTGATATTAAATTTATTGGTTTAAAAATATACTTAGTATATTCAACTAAGTAACAAAACTTGATACACTTATAGATATTGTAACATCATTAAATATTACAAAATTATAAATAGTAATATGAATAAATGTAATTACAAGTTAAAAAATATAGTTATTGTAGTAACATTAAAAATTGTTGTTACTACTTTCATTATTATTAATGCTAATATCAATATTAGGATTATTAACATATTTATTATTATTATTATTGATATAATTATAAATACCATTATAAGAACAATTAAAAACTATAAACTAGTTGTAATTCAAAAATTATTATTGTTATTATTATAGTTATCACAAAAATAAATACAATTTATTTTTATTATTATTAATATTATCATTATCATTTTTATAGTTAATATCATTGTTATTATTTATTATTACTTTTATAATTATTATTAAAAGTGTTATGATTAATATTAATATATTTATTATTATTAATATTTATTAAATATAATTCAACAACACGTAACTACAAAATTTTTGCAAATCACTATCTGATTTCTGTTTATATGTCTGATGAATTAAAACCCGTGATTTCCTTTGTCAATACAGACAATTCCAAATTCAGTACTAGTTGAGGTCCACTTCATAAACTTTTTTCTTGATTTCCTGTTCTATTTGAGATTCTCTTTTGAGCTATAAAACAATCGGGTTCTTATTGTTAGGAATTAATTCATTTGAGTACTCACTCTCTATATCAAATACAACAACCAGATTCAATTAAATCAGTTAAATTCATTTTTTTTAAACAGATAATGATACCTCTGTCCTTCATTCTTTTTAGCCAAAATTCGAATTCAAGTTTTATTTAAAAATCTGGAATTGCAGAGTTGTTAGGAATCCTTTATGAAATCTTTCTGCAAAGTTTCAAAACCCAATTCGTAATACCGAGTACGAATTTTCGAGTCAAAGTTTTTGCATTAAAAAGTCAAAAATTGTTCTATGATCAAATTTGAATTCTCTGTTGCAAGTGAAGTTAAATTGATAATTTATAGTGTTTATATGAAGCAATTGAAACATAAATTATGTTATAATATTTCTTTAAAATGATCTTGATCTCGAAATCATTTTTTTCCTTTTATTTCTGATCGACGAACAGCAGACTGTGTCTGCAATATTTTTTTTTCGCTTTTATAAATTCAAACATGTAACAGTGTATAATTATAATATTTTCGAATAATCTAAATCGGTTTGATAATTGAATGGTGAGTTTCATTTACTCCCTTTTTAAATGCTTTTGCAATATATATTTTTGGGACTGAGAATACATGCGCTGTTTTTATAAATGTTTTACGAAATAGACACAAGTGATCAAATACTACATTATATGGTTGGATTATTAAACCGAATATCATCCTTCAAGTCTGGTAGCCTAAGAATTTAGGGAAATGGCCCCTGATTGACGCGAATCCTAAAGATAGATCTATGGACCTTGACAAGTCCCATTTGGGGTACGAATGCTTTAGTACTTCGAGATTATTATACTGACGAGAGGTTCTGTTTTGGGGATATTCTATGCATTAAGTTAACGTCGGTTACCAGGTGTTCAATCCATATGAATGATTATTTTTGTCTTTATGCATGAGACGTATATTTATGAGAAATGAAAATCTTGTGGTCTATTAAAATGATGGAAATGATTATTTATGTTAAACTAATGAACTCACCAACCTTTTGGTTGACACTTTAAAGCATGTTTATTCTCAGGTATGATAGAAATCTTCCGCTGTGCATTTGCTCAATTTAGAGATATTACTTGGAGTCATTCATGACATATTTCAAAAAGCGTTGCATTCGAGTCGTTGAGTTCATCAAGATTATTATTAAGTCAATTATAGTTGGATATATTATGTAATGGTATGCATGTCGTCAATCTTCAATGTAAAGAAAGTTTGCCTTTTAAAAACGAATGCAATGTTTGTAAAATGTATCATATAGAGGTCAAGTACCTCGCGATGTAATCAATTGTAATGTATTCGTCCAGATGAATTAGGACGGGTCACTTCAGTTGGTATCAGAGCGGTGGTCTTAGCGAACCAGGTCTTGCATTAGTGTGTCTAACTGATAGTCATTAGGATGCATTAGTGAGTCTGGACTTCGACCGTGTCTGCATGTCAAAAGTTTTGCTTATCATTTTTGTCGGAAATCATCTGCTTATCATCCTTAGAAAATTACCTGCTCATTATTCTTAGTCTAGACACATTTTACTACATTGACTGCATGAATAGTGTATAGACAAAATTCATATCTTAGCATATCTACTAATCCATATCTTAGCGTATCTGTCACTGTAGACTTTATCTGACACGTTTCCTTAATTTTCTCCGTAATTCACGGGATCTTTGGAAGTATGTATAGATATTCTATATATAATTAGAATATCATTCGATATTCGAAAATCATTTCATATCAAAACCCTTTAATTGATCGTGAGAGATGGATCCTACACCTAGCTTGGATTCAATTAGTTCCGGAAGCGATTTTGAGATGTACATTGAAGCAGACTCCGAAGTCAATGAACCAGAAGTGCCTCAACCATTTAGTTATTTTTCTTTCTGGAGGAGATGGGGGTAGGTCCGAGACTTACTCACTCGATGGAGAAATGAAGAAGGCGAGCCCTACTGCGAACCAAACTTACCTCCTAACATCGGAGAAAATGATGTACTCACCGGTGAACCTATGCGTAACACTGTATTCACCCTTCTTGCTAAAGTTTTCCACCTCGAAGGTCGCATTACTGCAATCTCAGAAAATATTCAACCTCTACTTCCGAATACCAATAAAAGGGGAATATTAGAAGAAGTTAGGGAACTTCGAATTGATAATCAAGATCTATCAAATCAGATGAGTGGATGGATAGAAATGATAGAGGGTAGGATAGAAAACCTGACTACACCAACATCATTACCAACCTCAGCACCAACAATACTTGTAGCACCGACAGCAACAGTACCACCATCAGTAGCACCAGCAGCATAAACCAGTACTAATAACAACAACATCATTACACGTCTCAACCTCGCAATCTATACCTCAAGCATAATCATGGTTCTATGAATCGTTCTACATAAACTATCTTCGTCATTCATGGCAATTATGTAATCTCTAATGTTTTAGAGATTATGTACTCTAATTCTAGCCGTAAATCTGATGAGTTTAATATCCCATTGACTCATTAAATCCATGAATTACATCTGAAGAAAATATATACATATATATATATTTTCATAAAGATTGTAATTAAAAATTCTTTTGTACAAACTGTTAATGGTGAAAATATTTTAACGGGTAGGTAATACCCGAGGAATATTTAGATTTCACCTTAATAAGTTACACTATACATTTGTCAAAGCTGATTCAACAGTCATTTACAATCCTACTTACATCCATCGATATACGTATCCGTTCACCACAGAATAACCATTTTCATTCAATTTCATATTTGGATTTTGACCTATCAGAATCCGACAAGTGGCATAATGAAGAAAACATTGGACAAAAAATAAAATTTATTAGAAACAAGCAAATTAATTATGAGAAATTTTGTTAAGAATCCACGCTAACTGTTCCTAGCTAACTGTTCCTAGCTAACTGATTACATTTTTATTTATCGCAATTTATTTATCGCATTTTATTTATCGCAATTTTAATTCTCGCAATTTTATTTATTGTCATTTAATTTCTGTTATTTACTTTACGCACTTTATTTATCGTCATTTATTTTCTGTAATTATTTTACGCACTTTAAATATCGGGACACGTATACAAGGTCTTGACATATCATATCGACGCATCTATATATATTATTTGAAATAACCATAGACACTCTATATGCAGTAATGCAGGAGTTAGCTATACAGGGTTGCGGTTGATTCTACAAGAATATATATAGTTTGAGTTGTGATCGAGTCTGAGACATGTACACGGGTCACGATACGTATTAATTAATTCGAATATTATATATCTAACTATATATGAATTATTGGACTATCAACTAAGGACTACCATTATTGGACAATTAAAATGAATTAAAATATTGATTATAACATAAGAAACTAAACAATTCTTCAAGTTTGCCACTTGATTTCATCTTAAACCTCATTTGTATCTTGACGATTACAATCTGCGTTCAAACCTTTCATGATTCTTGAAAACACCTCAATCGAAAGGATGAACCGACCGCACTTTACCTACTTAAGAAAAGATTGATGCATATAGTTATGCACCTGAAAAACTCTCGGAAACTGGGTAAATGTTTAAAACGTAGCTATGCCAATTTCTTAGTGTTATTATTACCCAAAATAACTTTGCAATCCCTTTCCAAATTAGCAAATTTTATCACAGCTCCACCAATTCAACTTTGACTTTTCGTTCGAAACAACCTTATTATAACCTTGATTTATATGTGTGCTCTTTTATTGTTACCGGAGAATTTTTTTTATTAAATTCCACCATATTACCAGTAGATGTACCAGCAACCTCATCGCTCCTTGGTTTAAATCTCTCCGACAAATCACTAAATTTATCTATTGAAGTCTCATCATGTACTCATCTGCATCTTGTAACGAGAACTGCCATACCAATTACCGGGAATCAGTAAATCTGTATTGTGAGTCTCGCAACGTTTCCACATCAACAGTTATATGTATCCATATAACATTTATCTTTTAGAAGTATGATCTTCCATTCTGAAATTCCGAAAAGCACCCAGTCTACAAATCAAAACTTCAAATTCTGAAAAAGCTGATTACAGCAGCAAAAACTGTACAAGCTGAATACAGCAGCAAAAACTGTACACGACCTCAACAGCCAAAAGTTGATGATAAAGAATTGTATGTTGGCAAAGCTCAGAAAAAGTTTGAAACTGAAAAACTGATTGAGCAAACTACGAAGGAGGCTCTGAACAAATCACAAGGACTAAACTTGTACATTAAGAATCCCGATGATTCTGTTTCTGATGAAATCTTTAGCGAATACCTTGCTTCTGACTCCAAACTCTTGCGGACAAATCTTCTTCATCATCCATCGATATTAGAAATTCCAAGATATCATCGTATCTTTCATTATAAATATTCTCCATATTTCTGAAGATATTTTCAAAACAATTCTTATCTGAAATCATTAATCTCTTCGTGCTATCAGTGTTACATCATATAGAAACTTTTAGTTTCTATATTCTGTAAACTTTCGAGCTTAAAATACGAATATTATTGAAGTAATGTTGGGAATTGATGCATGAGTTAGTATAATATAATGACACTTGATCAACGTGATTATATTACAGTAAGTCATGCTGAGTTTCTAATGGAACGTGATGATTCATAGATAATAACGTCATCATGTGCCATGTTACATAACTCTTTCATTCTGCTTAACTTCTGAACATATCAAGAACATATTATCTTGATAGTTTTATCTTTTCTCTTGAACTCTGGTAATTTAACCAATTAAGATCGTGCTATTACAATTTCTCTCTTAGAACATTAGTCATGTTCATTTGAAACTTCATAACCTACGAATTCTGGACCATTATTCGCTTGATTTAAAGTCGAGAATAGAAAATAAGAGCATGAAGCTCCGATATATAAGGGAACATATAAAGCCAAACAACAACACCGAAATTACAAACTGTGGATATCAGTACGTATAGCAATATAAAGACACCGGAGGATTATAAATACAATAATCCCTAGAGCATAGTAGAAATAAACAGATTCTTCCGGTAGGAGTTGGAAAAGAAGAATGATCATTACGATAGTCAGAATAAGAACAAGGATTAAGCATTATTATAATCTTTTGGATATATGAACTGAGAATGAGGGTATAGAAATGGTGAAAACTAACGGAACGGAAGAAGTTCATTTATAAGTGAAGATACCAGACAAAGTAATCGAGACAGATGATCGCATTTAATTATAGAGATCTTAATTTCCATAAATCCCAAAGAATCAGATCTTATAGTTTTCCATGATTTTCTTTTAAATCCTTTGAATTCCGGAATTTAAAAGTAACTACGTCAAAAGTTAAGGCGAACAGTATTTTCACATTTCACTCTTTTGCGATAGCTTCACTTATACTCTTCGCGCAATCGAATTGTTTTATCTATATTAATCAAGAATGATAAAAATCTATTTATCAACTCATAGTCGTTATGGAAACATTTTTATTGTTAGCCATGACGATCACACTCAAATTTCGGGACGAAATTTCTTTAACGGGTAGGTACTGTGACAACCCAGAAATTTTCGACCAAATTTAAACTTTAATCTTTAAATATTCCCGGCACGATAAGCAAATTTTGTAAGTTGAATCTCAAGAATTTTAAACAGTGTTCATACATTCATTTAACCTCGACCAAATTCCAAAGATTCACGAACCATTATAGGAACGAATATGAATATATATATATATGTATATATATATATATATATATATATATATATATATTATAACTTGAAAACGTTAACAAGTATTAGACGTATAATACTTTACATGAACGTTGTTGTTTTAAAATATATTTAAAATAATTATCGACGGAATTAAAAGATAATGTTAAAAGATTGAATTATTAGATACATTGAATTATGGCTACGAGTCTCTGTTAGGAGGTCCACTTTGATTTAGGAAACCTTTCCCTTTTTACCATATTCGGAAAATGGTAAAGTGATTTTTCATATAAGAACAAAATGTCAATTAACGAGAACTAGACAAGGGATTGTGGAGATTCCTGTTGATTTTCAATACTTGCTTTTTGATCAAATTAATTGAAGAATAGATAAATTATTAATAAATATGTGTACATGAATATATGTGTATATATATTATAACTTGATAACTCAATAAAATGTTATACGATTTGGTTACTAGGAATAATGATATAAAATAATTTACGATATACACTAAAATTGGTTATGTAACAGGTATATATATATATATATATATATATATATATATATATATATATATATATATATATATATACACATATGGATATTACTTGTAAATAGTTATTGATATTAAATTTATTGGTTTAAAAATATACTTAGTATATTCAACTAAGTAACAAAACTTGATATACTTATAGATATTGTAACATCATTAAATATTACAAAATTATAAATAGTAATATGAATAAATGTAATTACAAGTTAAAAAATATAGTTATTGTAGTAACATTAAAAATTGTTGTTACTACTTTCATTATTATTAATGCTAATATCAATATTAGGATTATTAACATATTTATTATTATTATTATTGATATAATTATAAATACCATTATAAGAACAATTAAAAACTATAAACTAGTTGTAATTCAAAAATTATTATTGTTATTATTATAGTTATCACAAAAATAAATACAATTTATTTTTATTATTATTAATATTATAATTATCATTTTTATAGTTAATATCATTGTTATTATTTATTATTACTTTTATAATTATTATTAAAAGTGTTATGATTAATATTAATATATTTATTATTATTAATATTTATTAAATATAATTCAACAACATGTAACTACAAAATTTTTGCAAATCACTATCTGATTTCTGTTTATATGTCTGGTGAATTAAAACCCGTGATTTCCTTTGTCAATACAGACAATTCCAAATTCAGTACTAGTTGAGGTCCACTTCATAAACTTTTTTCTTGATTTCCTGTTCTATTTGAGATTCTCTTTTGAGCTATAAAACAATTGGGTTCTTATTGTTAGGAATTAATTCATTTGAGTACTCACTCTCTATATCAAATACAACAACCAGATTCAATTAAATCAGTTAATTTCATTTTTTTTAAAACAGATAACGATACCTCTGTCCTTCATTCTTTTTAGCCAAAATTCGAATTCAAGTTTTATTTAAAAATCTGGAATTGCAGAGTTGTTAGGAATCCTTTATGAAATCTTTCTGCAAAGTTTCAAAACCCAATTTGTAATATCGAGTACGAATTTTCGAGTCAAAGTTTTTGCATTAAAAAGTCAAAAATTGTTCTATGATCAAATTTGAATTCTCTGTTGCAAGTGAAGTTAAATTGATAATTTATAGTGTTTATATGAAGCAATTAAAACACAAATTATGTTATAATATTTCTTTAAAATGATCTTGATCTCGAAATCATTTTTTTTCCTTTTATTTCTGATCGACGAACAGCAGACTGTGTCTGCAATATATTTTTTTCGCTTTTATAAATTCAAACATGTAACAGTGTATAATTATAATATCTACGAATAATCTAAATCGGTTTGATAATTGAATGGTGAGTTTCATTTACTCCCTTTTTAAATGTTTTTGCAATATATATTTTTGGGACTGAGAATACATGCGCTGTTTTTATAAATGTTTTACGAAATAGACACTAGTGATCAAATACTACATTATATGGTTGGATTATTAAACCAAATATCGCCCTTCAAGTCTGGTAGCCTAAGAATTTAGGGAAATGGCCCCTGATTGACGCGAATCCTAAAGATAGATCTATGGACCTTGACAAGTCCCATTTGGGGTACGAATGCTTTAGTACTTCGAGATTATTATACAGACAAGAGGTTCTATTTTGGGGATATTCTATGCATTAAGTTAACGTTGGTTACCAGGTGTTCAATCCATATGAATGATTATTTTTGTCTCTATGCATGGGACATATATTTATCAGAAATGAAAATCTTGTGGTCTATTAAAATGATGGAAATGATTATTTATGTTAAACTAATGAACTCACCAACCTTTTGGTTAACACTTTAAATCATGTTTATTCTCAGGCATGAAAGAAATCTTCCGCTGTGCATTTGCTCAATTTAGAGATATTACTTGGAGTCATTCATGACATATTTCAAAAGACGTTGCATTCGAGTCGTTGAGTTCATTAAGATTATTATTAAGTCAATTATAGTTGGATATATTATGAAATGGTATGCATGTCGTCAATCTTCAATGTAAAGAAAGTTTGCCTTTTAAAAACGAATGCAATGTTTGTAAAATGTATCATATAGAGGTCAAGTACCTCGCGATGTAATCAATTGTAATGTATTCGTCCAGATGAATTAGGACGGGTCCCTTCACACTAAGTATTATTACAACAATTAGGCCCAATAAATGGCCCTAAAGGTTCACGGCCCAAAAAGCAGTCCACAACTTATCATTAGTCCATTATCCTAACCCGACAAAAGAACCATCTGTGGTTTTCCTTTATTATGTTTTCTAATAGACTTCAGTAGCTTAAAACAGAAAATAACACTATCAACTGTCATAACCGTGATCATCATCATCGAATCAACCTCAACTCGTCTCTGTTGATACATTATCTTCTTCATTGTCACTCACCATCATCGTCGAGTTTCATCATCGTATACATCATCCTTCAGTTGCTGTAACAGTATCATCACTAAATCAATCATCATCGTTTTCATCAGCCATTATCATCATAATCCCTAACTAATTACCATCCTTATGATGATTAAAAGATACAGACACAAAATGTAGCACAACAGCGTTTGGATTCTTAGAAAACTGGCCCAACTAGAAGCCCAACAACGATTAACCCATAAAGACACTTGTGGCCGTTTCTAAATCTAGCGATTAAAATACAAAAAGAGCTGCTATTTCTTCCGGTTTAGATAAATTAAAAAAAAAAAGGCCTCCTTTGCTTTCTGTCTTTGTCGACAACAGGAATCCCACTCAACCATGTAACAATAAAATATGGAGTAAAGAGGAAAAGGAATATCACGGTCCAATCAATATAAGGAACTATGGCAGCCTACAGCTGTAAAGGTACGCACACATACCGCCTGTTTCATTTTTATTTATATAAACCAACAGCCATAGTAATAAACAAAAGGGAATTTGGTGGTGGATTTTTGAGGTGCACGAAGGAATCAAAACAGAAAGAAGAAATAGCAGCTCTTTTTTTTTTATTTTAATCGCTAGATTTAGAAACGGCCACAAGTGTCTTTATGGGTTAATCGTTGTTGGGCTTCTAGTTGGGCCAGTTTGCTAAGAATCCAAACGTTGCTGTGCTACATTTTGTGTCTGTATCTTTTAATCATCATAAGGATGGTAATTAGTTAGGGATTATGATGATAATGGCTGATGAAAACGATGATGATTGATTTAGTGATGATACTGTTACAGCAACTGAAGGATGAGGTATACGATGATGAAACTCAACGATGATGGTGAGTGACGATGAAGAAGATAATGTATCAACAGAGACGAGTTGAGGTTGATTCGATGATGATGATCACGGTTATGATAGTTGATAGTGTTATTTTCTATTTTAAGCTACTGAAGTCTATTAGAAAACATAAAGGAAAACCACAGATGGTTCTTTGGCCGGGTTAGGATAATGGACTAATGATAAGTTGTGGACTGCTTTTTGGGCTGTGAACCTTTAGGGCCATTTATTGGGCCGAATTATTGTTATAATACTTAGTGGGTCGCTATGTTTTTCCTTGTTGGGCCAGAGATAAATCAAATGCCATAATGAAACCGATTCATATGTTTCGGTTAACTTGAAAACGCTAAAAATGATCATGATAATCATGGACGTGGCGTGATACTGGGTATGAAATTATGATGATGGTGTTAGTAATTAAGATAATGGATAATGAAGATGATGTCGTGATGTTATATTATGATGGCATGGTGATAACATTATTGATATTAGGGTAATGTTAATGATATATATGATGTTATAATATTGGTGATTATGATATGATAAAACATTGATTGGATGATAATTAGAATGATATGGTTATGGAAGATGAAGATGTAATAAATCTTATTGAAGAAGAAGAGAATAACATAAAAAGGGTTATATATTATTTAGGTGGTATCAGAGCTGGTTTAAGCTGTGTCGTCGGCTTAATCGTAGAGGGGGTTCTCACAGTGTTACCTGTGACGAAGTATTGGCTCTTACTCCTCGCGGTCCGATTATGGTTGATTTTGCCGAGAGGCAGGGCCGTAAAATCAGTGTCTGAGGTACACTCAGTGGTCACCAGGCGGTTAGCTGGGAAGGCACTGGGTGAGACGTGTGGTGTCCCCAACTGAATTACAGGTGATACCAACTTTCATGACCCATCCTAATCCATCTGGACGAATACACTACATTTGGTTACATCGATAGGTACTTGACCTCTATATGATTTATTTTACAAACATTGGATTCGTTTTTAAAAGACAAACTTTCATTACATCGACAGTTAATGGAATGCATACCATTTCATAATATATCCAACTATAATTGACTTAGTAATAATCTTGATGAACTCGACGACTCGAATGCAACGTCTTTTGAAATATGTCATGAATGACTCCAAGTAATATCTCTAATATGAGCAAATGCACAGCGAAAGATTTCTTTAATACCTGAGAATAAACATGCTTTAAAGTGTCAACCAAAAGGTTGGTGAGTTCATTAGTTTATCATAAACGATCATTTTTACAATTTCTCTCTTAGAACGTTAGTCCCATTCATTCGAAACTTCATACCTGCGAATTCTGGACCATTACAAGCGGTACTTAATAGCAAGAAGAGAAAACAAAAGCATGAAGCTCCGAAATAGAAATAGTAGTATAAATCGCAGCAAATACGAGAGAGCATTAACTGTGGATGTCAATGATTATAGAAAGACAAGAGCAGAGACTCTGAAAAATAAGGAAAGACATAAAGCCTGAAGACAACACATAAATTACAAACCGTGTATATCAATAAGTATTGCAACGTAAAGACACGGGAGAACTAAAAATACTATAAAACCAAGAGTATAGTAGAAGTGAATAGATTCCTCCGGCGGCAGATGAAAAAGAAGAATGATAGATATAAAAGTTAGGAGTATATTAAGAATCAGAATAGGATGAAGCATATTGACGAATGTTTTAAAGTATGAGTTGAGGAAGAAATAATAGAAGGTGTGAGGTGTAAGGAAATGAAGGAGGTGTATTTATAGTGAAATATCCGACAGAGAAATCAAGATGGATTATCGCATTAATTCGAAGAGGATCATAATTTCCTTAATCGCCGAAGAATCAAATCCAATATAGATTACAAAGATTTTCTTTAAATTCGGAGATCAATTGTGATGACATCAATAGATATGACGAATCATTATAATCATATTTCATTCATTTACAATAACTCCCCTCATACGCTTCGGGTAATCGAATTATTTTATTCATACTTCTTAAACATGATAAAACTCTATAATCGTCATAATAACATTCTCATTGTTAGCCATGACGACCTCTATCAAATTTCGGGGACGAAATTTCTTTAACGGGTAGGTACTGTGACGACCCGGAAATTTCTGACCAAATTTAAACTTTATCTTTATATGATTCTGACACGATAAGCAAAGTCTGTAATATTGAGTCTCAAATTTTTGATTTTTTTTTATGAATCCATTTGACCTCGACCATTACCGACGATTCACGAACAGTTGGTTGTAAATAAATAAATATATAAATATGTGTATGTATAAAAGTTTGAAATAATAATATACGATTTAATTGCTTAAACTAAATAAGTAAAATAAAATATAAGTTAATCATTTGAATTAAAAATGTAATGTATTCATCCTGATGGATTAGGACGGGTCGTTAGACTATTGTATCTCCTAATAGAAGCAATGAAGAGGACAATGAGTATGTCTACACACCGTCAAGAGAGTCCGTTGAAGACTCGCAATCTGAATCTGATGAAATTACGATGGCAAATGATCTTTCGGGGCAAATAGGGCAAGCTTTGGTGCGATACACCCCAACTCTTCTAGAAAAGATAAAGAAGTTGATTAATGAGCAATTAGACGAAAAGTTAAAGACTCTTATGACGAATAATCCCGTGTTAAGAGGAGAAGGGGGAAGTGGGGTGAGACAAGAGGAAGTAGAAGTCCCGAAAAGGAAGGATGAGCATTTTGAGTTCAAAAATTTTGCAAACTTTCATCCACCGGAGTTTCATGGTAAAGTTGATCAGATTGTTAGTCAAAGATGGATCGACGAGATAGAAGAAACTTTCATGTTGTGTGAATGCCCTGAACACCTAAAGGTAATTTATACGGCACACCAAATGAAGGGCAGTGGATATGAATGGTGGAATTTTATAGTTAAGTCACATGGACGAAATGTGGCGACAAGTTTTCCGTGGGAAAAGTGTCGTGAAATGTTTATGGATCAATTTGCTCCACCCGCTGAAGTTTGTAGGTTAAAGTCCGAATTCATGAATATTGAACATGGGAGTAAATCCGTGACTGAGTTCAATGCCGAGTTTAATGATAAGTCTTTTTTTTCCCGAATTTTGTTTCAAGTCATAAGTTAATGATGGACCACTATCATGAGAAATTAAATCCCGAAATAAGTGAGTTTATCGATAAGGGTATGTATAAGACCTTAGCTGAAATGATGAACAAGGCTCTTGCGAGGGAACATGAACTTAAGAAGAAAGCCGCGTTTAAACGAAAGTTGGATCAAGATTCAAAGTCGATGCAAAATATGAGCCCGAACAAAAATAAGTTTAATTCCGAGTCCCCACAAAAATCAAAAGGGGGTTTCACGTTGGGGAAGAGTGGTGGTAAAGAAGTGAAAACGTGCAATAGGTGTGGTAAAAATCATACGGGCGAGTGTAAAGCGGGTGCTACCGATTGTTATTCATGTGTGAAACCGGGTCATAAGGCCGCCGAATGCCCTAAGAAAGGAAAACAATGTTATTACTTGTAGTGACCCGAACTTTTCCATGTTTTTATATATTAATTGAGATTGATATTTACATGACTAAATGTTTTCAATGTGTTAAGCAATCAAACTTGTTAAGACTTGATTAAATGAAATAAGTTTCATATAGACAATTGATCACCCAAGTTGACCGGCGATTCACGAACGTTACAAATTTGTAAAAACTACATGTTGTGGTATATATAGACATATATATATGGTTGACATGAGATTATGATGAGTAAGTATCTCACTAAGTATATTAACAATGTGTGATATACATAAGAAATGAGATTACTAAGTTAAGAAACTCGAAATGATATATATAACGATTATCGTTATGATAACGTCTACTAAATACATATGTATCATTTTAAGATATTGATACACTATATTTAACATGATAAAATGATATTTAAATATATCATTAAGTGTGTTAACAATGAACTACATATGTAAAAACAAGACTACTAACTCAAGAATTACGAAACGAGACTTATATGTAACGATTATCGTTGTAACGATATTTTAATGTATATATCATATTAAGAGATATTCATACATCATAATATCATGATAACATAATAATTTAACATCTCATTTGATATAATAAACGTTGGGTTAACAATATTAATTGAGATCATTCACTTAAAGGTTTCAAAACAACACTTACATGTAACGACTAACGAAGACTTAACGACTCCATTAGAATGTATATACATGTTGTGTTTTGATATGTATTCTTACACTTTTGAAAGACTTCAAGACACATATCAAAGTACTTCTACTTAACAAAAATGCTTACAATTACATCCTCGTTCAGTTTCATCAACAATTCTACTCGTATGCACCCGTATTCGTACTCGTACAATACACAGCTTTTAGATGTATGTACTATTGGTATATACACTCCAATGATCATCTCTTAGCAGCCCATGTGAGTCACTTAACACATATGGGAACCATCATTTGGCAACTAGCATGAAATATGTCATAAAATTACAAAAATATTAGTAATCATTCATGACTTATTTACATGAAAACAAAATTACATATCCTTTATATCTAATCCATATACCAATGATCAAAAACACCTACAAACACTTTCATTCTGCAATTTTCTTCATCTAATTGATCTCTCTTAAGTTCCATCTTCAATTTCTAAGTGTTCTTCATAAATTCCATAAGTATAGTTTCATAAAAATCAAGAATACTTTCAAGTTTGCAAGTCTACTTCCAAGCTTTCTAATCCATTCCAAGTAATTATCTAAGATCAAGGAACCTTTGTTATCTATAGTAGGTTATCTTTCTAATTCAAGGTAATATTCATATTCAAACTTTGATTCAATTTCTACAAGTATAACAATCTTATTTCGAGTGAAAATCTTACTTGAACTGTTTTCGTGTCATGATTCTGCTTCAAGAACTTTCAAGCCATCCAAGGATCCTTTGAAGCTAGATCCATTTTTCTCATTTCCAGTATTTTTATCCAGAAAACTTGAGGTAGTAATGATGTTCATAACATCATTCGATTCATACATATAAAACTATCTTATTCGAAGGTTTAAACTTGTAATCACTAGAACATAGTTTAGTTAATTCTAAACTTGTTCGCAAACAAAAGTTAATCCTTCTAACTTGACTTTTAAAATCAACTAAACACATGTTCTATATCTATATGATATGCTAACTTAATAATTTAAAACCTGGAAACACGATGAACACCATAAAATCGGATATACGCCGTCGTAGTGAAACCGGGGGCTGTTTTGGTTTGGATAATTAAAAACTATGATAAACTTTGATTTAAATGTCGTTCTTCTGGAAAAATGATTTTTCATATGAACATGAAACTATATCCAAAAATCTTGGTTAAACTCAAAGTGAAAGTATGTTTTTCAAAATGGTCATCAAGATGTCGTTCTTTCGACGAAAATGACTACCTCTTTAGTAATTGACATGTAACTTAAATTTCCGACTATAAACCTATACTTTTTCTATTTGGATTCTTAAATTAGAGTTCAACATGAAACCATAGCAATTTGATTCACTCAAAACGGATTTAAAATGAAGAAGTTATGGGTAAAACAAGATTGGATATTTTTGATCTTTTTAGCTACGGGAAATGTTTAACAAATCTATACAAATCATATCCTAGCTAACTTATATTGTATTATACATGTATTCTAATATATTATGTAATCTTGGGATACCATAGACACGTATGCAAATGTTTTGACATATCATATCAACCCATGTATATATATTATTATGAAAAACCATAGACACTCTATATGCAGTAATGTTGGAGTTAGCTATATAGGGTTGAGGTTGATTCCAAAAATATATATACTTTGAGTTGTGATTTAGCCTGAGATGTGTATACACTGGGTCGTGGATTGATTCAAGATAATATATATCTATTTATTTATGTACATCTAACTTTGGACTACTAGTTGTAGGTTACTAACGAGGACAGCTGACTTAATACACTCAAATCTTTAAAACATAATAAAAATGGTTGTAATTATATTTTGATCATACTTTGATATATATGTACATATTTGTATAGGTTCGTGAATCGATCCGTGGCCAAGTCTTATTTCCGAGGAAGGAAATATATGTGAAAGTGACTTATAGTCCCACTTTTAAAATCTAATATTTTTGGGATGAGAATACATGCAGGTTTTATAAATGATTTACAAAATATACACAAGTACGTGAAACTACATTCTATGGTTGAATTATCGAAATCGAATATGCCCCTTTTTATTAAGTCTGGTAATCTAAGAATTAGGGAACAGACACCCTAATTGACGCGAATCCTAAAGATAGATCTATTGGGCCTAACAAACCCCATCCAAAGTACCGGATGCTTTAGTACTTCGAAATTTATATCATATCCGAAGGGTGTCCCGAAATGATGGGGATATTGTTATATATGCATCTTGTTAATGTCGGTTACCAGGTGTTCACCATATGAATGATTTTTATCTCTATGTATGGGATGTGTATTGAAATATGAAATCTTGTGGTCTATTGTTACGATTTGATATATATAGGTTAAACCTATAGCTCACCAACATTTTTGTTGACGTTTAAAGTATGTTTATTCTCAGGTGAATACTAAGAGCTTCCGCTGTTGCATACTAAAATAAGGACAAGATTTGGAGTCCATGTTTGTATGATATTGTGTAAAAACTGCATTCAAGAAACATATGTCGATGTAATATATTTCTATTGTAAACCATTATGTAATGGTCGTGTGTAAACAGTATATTTTAGATTATCATTATTTGATAATCTACGTAATGTTTTTAAAACCTTTATTGATAAAATAAAGGTTATGGTTGTTTTAAAAATGAATGCAGTCTTTGAAAAACGTCTCATATAGAGGTCAAAACCTCGCAACGAAATCAATTAATATGGAACGTTTATAATCAATATGAACGGGACATTTCAATTGGTATCAGAGCGTTGGTCTTAGAGAACCAGAAAATTTGCATTAGTGTGTCTTATTGAGTTTGTTAGGATGCATTAGTGAGTCTGGACTTCGACCGTGTTTTCTTTAAAAATGATTGCTTAACATTTTTGTTGGAAACTATATATTATTAACATGTAAATATTATGTGATATATTAATCTCTTAACATGTTTGATGTTGTGTGATAGATGTCTACCTCTAGCACAAATCCCATTAACTCACCTAATAATAACGAAGAGTCGAATATATATTGACAAGATTCACAAGTTCCTGAAGAACCGGAAGAAGAGGAAACGGAACCGGAAGAAGAGGAACCGGAAAAAGAGGAACCAGAAGAAGAGGAACCGGAAGAAGAAGAAGTTCTGGAGGGGGGAATAGTAGGAACCACAGAAAACCGGTCAAATAAAATGAAATCCTCAACCAATGGACCAAAGTTAATAATGGTCAATGGTGTTTCCGCTAAGGAAGCAAAATATTAGGAAAATTACCAATTTTCCGATGAATCGGATCCTGATGAGGATTCCGATGATGTTATAGAAATTACCCCGACCCAATTTAATGAGGCAAAAAAAAATAATAAGGGAAAAGGCATCAAAATAGAAAAATCTGATTCCGACCCCGATGAACTTTATATGTACCGTCAACACCCGTATTTTCAATATCGTGACAAATAACCCGGGAACCTCTAAACCACCAGGTTTTTCTAAACCAATGTGGAAAATGATGACTCGTATTAGAGGAACATCATATATCCCTAGAAGATTAGGAAAAAGAACCAAGTCCGAAGAAGAAGAAACCAGTGATTTAGATTAGAGGGGTGTGAGCATGTTGTGTAATAAATGTATTGTAGTGTGCTTGTACTTTTATGTTCTATGTAAAAATTGCTTGTATTGTTTGTTATTACGAATCTAATCCTTGTCTATTTTACAGTATAAAAACAAAATGGTCGTTAAGGGTAGACAATCGAATATTTTAGAAGACCTACCAGAGGATATGATTGAGAAAATCTTGTCTAGAGTCGGTCAGAATTCATCAGCACATTTAGTTATGGCGAAATTAACTTGTCAAACATTTGAAAGACTTTCTAGAAATGCCGTAGTTTATAAAAGGCTTTCCTTTGATAGGTGGGGTATATCACATTGGGGAGACTTTAAGTTACTCCGTGTTTTCTTTAAAGCATTAAATGCGGGGAACCCAAATGCAATTTTACACTACGGGTTAAGAACCTATTTTGACTCAACATATCCCAACATAGGATTTCGTGAATTAGAAAGAGCTTCTAACATGCAACATAAAGAAGCATGTTATGCTTACGGGTTAGTGATGTTCGCTTCTTACCAAAGTGAGAAAAAGAACATCGGATTGCAGCTTTTAAATAAAACTTTCCCACACGGATTCAGTAGTTGGGGTGAGAAACATTATTACAGGGCTGTTGGACATTATGAAACCCTCGTCCTTTTGACGACATTACAACATGCTGCCTAGCCAATGGTCATAATGGTTATTTTACACAAGACCAAGGATGGGAAGTCGTCTTAGTAAACCAGAATGCATGACTTGTTTTTGGACTTATGAATTACGTGTCTTTATTTCCTTTGCTGAACAACTTGCGTATTAGCTAGATTTATCTTCAAAACTGTCCTGTATCATAGTGTACTATATTTCATGTTATATGTAATATAGCGAAGTTGTAAGTTTGAAGAATATTTGTATGTGATATATTATTATAATTAGTTTTTCATATGGAATTGTAGTAGTTGAATTGTATATTAGCTACTAAGTATGAACTTAACGGGTAGGTAGTACCCGAATTTAAACTTATAAAACGCTAATATGAAGAAAAAGATTTTATAAATGAGTTCATATTATGCTACGAGATACTATTGACTACTCTTAATATTCTGTATGATTAACTTGTTTCATTTGACTATTTTGAAGGAAATGGCACCGACTACTCGACACACCTTGAATATGAGCGAAGAGGAATTTCGTGCCTTTCTTGCTTCAAACATAGCCACAGTACAGGCCGCGCTACATACCAACAATAACTCTGAATGTAGCAATACAGCTAACGGCGCAAGAAATTGTGTAGGATGCTCCTACAAGGAATTCACTGCCTGCAAACCTTCAGAATTTGATGGGACCGAAGGACCAATCGGATTGAAACGGTGGACCGAGAAAGTTGAATCGGTGTTTGCAATAAGTAAGTGTGCTGAAGGAGACAAAGTGAAGTACGCTACGTATACCTTCACAGGTATTGCGTTAACATGGTGGAATACCTATCTAGAGCAAGTGGGACAAGATGCTGCTTACGCACTACCGTGGTCAGCATTCAAGCACTTGATGAACGAGAAGTACCGTCCCAGAACCGAGGTCAATAAGCTCAAGTCAGAACTTAGAGGGTTATGAACACAGGGATTTGATATTACTTCGTACGAAAGACGATTCACAGAATTGTGCCTATTGTGTCCGAGAGCGTTCGAAGATGAGGAAGAGAAGATCGACGCGTTTGTGAAAGGGTTACCGGAGAGAATCCAAGAAGATATAAGTTCACACGAGCCTGCCTCCATACAAAAGGCATGTAGAATGGCTCACAAACTAGTGAACCAGATTGAGGGAAGAATTAAAGAACATGTAGCCGAAGAGGCCAACGTGAAGCTAGTCAAAAGAAAGTGGGAGGAAAACGGTGATAAGAGTCACCAATACAACAACAACTATCCCAACAATCGCAACATCAATCACAACTACAACAAACGGCACAACAACAACAACAACAACAACTACAACAATCATTCCAACAACAATAACAACCGCAACAACAACAACAATCAGAAGCAGCTATGCCAAAGGTGTGAAAAGTATCACTCGGGGTTCTGCACCAAATTTTGCAACAAGTGTAAAAGAAATGGTCATAGCGCGGTGAAGTGTGAGGTCTACGGACCAGGGGTTAACAGAACGAAAGGAACAAATGGTGTTGGAACGAGTAATGGTGGAGCAAGTTGAAAGGACCCGTCCTAATCCACCTGGACGAAGTCATCAACATTTGGTCCCATTGCGATGATCGGCTCCAAGTAATGTCCTTATATTGAGCAAATGCACAGCGGAAGACTTAATTCGTACCTGAGAATAAACATGCTTTAAAGTGTCAACGAAAAGGTTGGTGAGTTCATAGGTTTATCATAACAATCATTTCAATATGTTAATAGACCACAAGATTTCATAATCATAAACATAATACACTCGCAAGTGTATGTAAAGCATTCTAAGTGGTTGAGTACTTGGTAAGCATACTTAACATTTAATCAACGTCGCATATTCCCTTTATTATGAAATCTCACTACACCGTACCAAGTGTAGTCACCAAAACGAAGTACTGTGCAACCGTTGAATACTGGTCGTCCAGTCCGGTTGGGGTTGTCAGGCCCGATAGATCTATTAACAGGATTCGCGTTTACAATACCGCATGTAAATGGTAGTTACCAAGCTATTAGGGAAAAATATGCAAAGTGGTACAACTCAACGTAGAATATGTTTTTAGTACTTGTGTCTATTTTGTAAACATTTATAAAAGCAGCGCATGTATTCTCAGCCCAAAAATATATATTGCAAAAGTAATTAAAAAGGGAGCAAATGAAACTCACTTTTGCCTTGAAGGTATTTAATTCGACTTGGTCTCCGATAGATATCACGAACCTAACCATATATATAATATATCAACATATTTTCTTTTTAAGTAATCGTTACATACATATATATATATATATATATATATATATATATATATATATATATATATATATATATATATATATATATATATATATATATATATATATATATATATATATATATATATATATATATATATATATACTTTTAATATTTTTCTTAGTCCGTAGTTAGCAGTCCGACGTTAGTGGTCCACAATTAGTTGCTTAAATAAAATAAATAAAGACCCCATCGTATTCGTATTGATCAGAATTAATCTTGACCCATGGTACCATGTTGTTAAATGACGTGTTGCGTACATAAAGTACCGTGTTGTCAAATGACGTGTTGCGTACAATCATGAGGTCTTATGATTAATCTTCTCGTGTTGTTTACGGGTGGTCTTGAAATATATAAAATCAAATCATAAGTAATTATATATAAAATATCATATTAATTAGAAAAGATATGATTAATTTACTTTTTCTCCAAATATTTTCGTAGCTAAACTAGCTTCGGATACCCAATCTTGTTTTAGTCGTAGTTTCTTCATTACAACTCCGTTTTTGTTGGTTCAACTTGCCACTTCCTTGGATCGAGTCAAATTTTAAGAATATGAACTGAAAATACCTTAGTTTGTATTCGAAATTATAGGTTATAGGTCAAACTTTGGTGAAATTTATGAAAGTGATCAATTTCCATCATAAAAACAACATTTAATGATCATTTTTCTAAAAATACTTACACTTTGAGTTAAATCATGAAATTTTTATGTGTTAACATATTCATAAGAAATATCATTTTTCCAGAACATAAACTTCTAATTCAAAGTTCAAGATGGTTTTTAATTATCCAACCCAAAACAGCCACCGGTTGCACTCCGACGACGTAGATTCAGTTTTTAAGATGTTCTTTGTAAAACCAAGTTATATCTTGTTAGGTTAGCATATCATTATGATATATTACAGGTCTTGAAGTGTTTTAAAAGTCAAGTTAGAAGGATCTATTTAGTTTGCGAACAAGTTTGAAATCATTCAAACTATGTTCTTGTTGTTAAAATTTTATACCACAAAATAAGATAGCTATATGAATATGAATTGAATAAGATTATGAACAAGGTTTCTGAAATGTCCCGTTCTTATTGATTAAAAATGTTCCATATTAATTGATTTCGTTGCGAGGTTTTGACCTCTATATGAGACGTTTTTCAAAGACTGCATTCATTTTTAAAACAAACCATAACCTTTATTTCATAAATAAAGGTTTAAAAAGCTTTACGTAGATTATCAAATAATGATAATCTAAAATATCCTGTTTACACACGACCATTACATAATGGTTTACAATACAAATATGTTACATTGAAATCAGTTTCTTGAATGCATTTTTTACACAATATCATACAAACATGGACTCCAAATCTTGTCCTTATTTTAGTATGCAACAGCGGAAGCTCTTAGTATTCACCTGAGAATAAACATGCTTTAAACGTCAACAAAAATGTTGATGAGTTATAGGTTTAACCTATATATATCAAATCGTAACAATAGACCACACGATTTCATATTTCAATACACATCCCATACATAGAGATAAAAATCATTCATATGGTGAACACCTGGTAACCGACATTAACAAGATGCATATATAAGAATATCCCCATCATTCCGGGACACCCTTCGGATATGATATAAATTTCGAAGTACTAAAGCATCCGGTACTTTGGATGGGGTTTGTTAGGCCCAATAGATCTATCTTTAGGATTCACGTCAATTAGGTTGTCTGTTCCCTAATTCTTAGATTACCAGACTTAATAAAAAGGGGCATATTCGATTTCGATAATTCAACCATAGAATGTAGTTCCACGTACTTGTGTCTATTTTGTAAATCATTTATAAAACCTGCATGTATTCTCATCCCAAAAATATTAGATTTTAAAAGTGGGACTATAACTCACTTTCACAGATTTTTACTTCGTCGGGAAGTAAGACTTGGCCACTGGTTGATTCACGAACCTATAACAATATATACATATATATCAAAGTATGTTCAAAATATATTTACAACACTTTTAATATATTTTGATGTTTTAAGTTTATTAAGTCAGCTGTCCTCGTTAGTAACCTACAACTAGTTGTCCACAGTTAGATGTACAGAAATAAATCGATAAATATTATCTTGAATCAGTCCACGACCCACTGTATACGTATCTCAGTATTGATCACAACTCAAACTATATATATTTTGGAATTAACCTCAACCCTGTATAGCTAACTCCAACATTCACATATAGAGTGTCTATGGTTGTTCCGAAATATATTTAGATGTGTCGACATGATAGGTCGAAACATTGTATACATGTCTATGGTATCTCAAGATTACATAATATACAATACAAGTTGATTAAGTTATGGTTGGAATAGATTTGTTACTAATTTTCACGTAGCTAAAATGAGAAAAATTATCCAATCTTGTTTTACCCATAACTTCTTCATTTTAAATCCGTTTTGAGTGAATAAAATTGCTATGGTTTCATATTGAACTCTATTTCATGAATCCAAATAGAAAAAGTATAGGTTTATAGTCGGAAAAATAAGTTACAAGTCGTTTTTGCAAAGGTAGTCATTTCAGTCGAAAGAACGACGTCTAGATGACCATTTTAGAAAACATACTTCCACTTTGAGTTTAACCATAATTTTTGGATATAGTTTCATGTTCATAATAAAAATCATTTTCTCAGAATAACAACTTTTAAATCAAAGTTTATCATAGTTTTTAATTAACTAACCCAAAACAGCCCGCGGTGTTACTACGACGGCGTAAATCCGGTTTTACGGTATTTTTTGTGTTTCCAGGTTTTAAATCATTAAGTTAGCATATCATATAGATATAGAACATGTGTTTAGTTGATTTTAAAAGTCAAGTTAGAAGGATTAACTTTTATTTGCGAACAAGTTTAGAATTAACTAAACTATGTTCTAGTGATTACAAGTTTAAACCTTCGAATAAGATAGCTTTATATGTATGAATCGAATGATGTTATGAACATCATTACTACCTCAAGTTCCTTGGATAAACCTACTGGAAATGAGAAAAATAGATCTAGCTTCAAAGGATCCTTGGATGGCTTGAAAGTTCTTGAAGCAGAATCATGACACGAAAACAATTTCAAGTAAGATTTCCACTCGAAATAAGATTGTTATAGTTATAGAAATTGAATTAAAGTTTGAATATGATTATTACCTTGTATTAGAAAGATAACCTACTGTAAGTAACAAAGGTTTCTTGATCTTGGATGATTACTTGGAATGGATTTAGAAAACTTAGAAGTAAACTTGCAATCTTGGAAGTATTCTTGATTTTATGAAACTAGAACTTTTGGAATTTATGAAGAACACTTAGAACTTGAAGATAGAACTTAAGAGAGATCAATTAGATGAAGAAAATTAAAGAATGAAAGTGTTTGTAGGTATTTTTGGTCGTTGGTGTATGGATTAGATATAAAGGATATGTAATTTTGTTTTCATGTAAATAAGTCATGAATGATTACTCATATTTTTGTAATTTTATGAGATATTTCATGCTAGTTGCCAAATTATGGTTCCCACATGTGTTAGGTGACTCACATGGGCTACTAAGAGCTGATAATTTTAGTGTATATACCAATAGTACATACATCTAAAAGCTGTGTATTGTACGAGTACGAATACGGGTGCATACGAGTAGAATTGTTGATGAAACTGAACGAGGATGTAATTGTAAGCATTTTTGTTAAGTAGAAGTATTTTGATAAGTGTCTTGAAGTCTTTCAAAAGTGTATGAATACATATTAAAACACTACATGTATATACATTTTAACTGAGTCGTTAAGTCATCGTTAGTCGTTACATGTAAATGTTGTTTTGAAACCTTTAGGTTAACGATCTAGTTGAATGTTGTTAACCCATTGTTTATTATAACAAATGAGATGTTAAATTGTTATATTATCATGATATTATGATATATAATATATCTTAGTATGATATATATACAGTTAAATGTCGATACAACGATAATCGTTACATATATGTCTCGTTTCGAAATCATTAAGTTAGTAGTCTTATTTTTACATATGTATTTCATTGATAATACACTTAATAATATATTTACTTATCATTTAACATAATTAACCAAGTGTATCAATATCTTAATATGATTCATATGTACCTAGTAAGACGTTGTTATTACGATAATCGTTATATATATCGTTTTTGAGTTTCTTAAATTAATAGTCTCATTTTTATGTATATAACTCATTGTTAAAATACTTAACGAGATACATACTTATAATAAATTCATGTTAACTATATATATAACCATATATATGTCATCGTATAGTTTTTACAAGTTTTAACGTTCGTGAATCACCGGTCAACTTGGGTGGTCAATTGTCTATATGAAACCTATTTCAATTAATCAAGTCTTAACAAGTTTGATTGCTTAACATGTTGGAAACACTTAATCATGAAAATAACAATTTCATTTAATATATATATAAACATGGAAAAGTTCGGGTCACTACAGTACCTACCCGTTAAATAAATTTCGTCCCGAAATTTTAAGCAGTTGGAGGTGTTGACGTATCTTCTGGAAATAAATGCGGGTATTTCTTCTTCATCCGATCTTCACGCTCCCAGGTGAACTCGGGTCCTCTACGAGCATTCCATCGAACCTTAACAATCGGTATCTTGTTTTGTTTAAGTCTCTTAACCTCACAATCCATTATTTCGACGGGTTCTTCAATGAATTGAAGTTTTTCATTGATTTGGATTTCGTCTAACGGAATAGTGAGATCTTCTTTAGCAAAACATTTCTTCAAATTTGAGACGTGGAAAGTGTTATGTACAGCCACGAGTTGTTGAGGTAGCTCCAGTTGGTAAGCTACTGGTCCGACACGATCTATAATCTTGAATGGTCCAATGTACCTTGGATTTAGTTTCCCCCGTTTACCAAATCGAACAACGCCTTTCCAAGGTGAAACCTTAAGCATGACCATTTCTCCAATTTCAAATTCTATATCTTTTCTTTTACTGTCCGCGTACCTCTTTTGTCGACTCTGGGCGGTTTTCAATCTTTGTTGAATTTGGATGATTTTCTCGGTAGTTTCTTGTATTATCTCCGGACCCGTAATCTGTCTATCCCCCACTTCACTCCAACAAATCGGATACCTGCACTTTCTACCATAAAGTACTTCAAACGGCGCCATCTCAATGCTTGAATGGTAGCTGTTGTTGTAGGAAAATTCTGCTAACGGTAGATGTCGATCCCAACTGTTTCCGAAATCAATAACACAAGCTCGTAGCATGTCTTCAAGCGTTTGTATCGTCCTTTCGCTCTGTCCATCAGTTTGTGGATGATAGGCAGTACTCATGTCTAGACGAGTTCCCAATGCTTGCTGTAATGTCTGCCAGAATCCTGAAATAAATCTGCCATCCCTATCGGAGATAATAGAGATTGGTATTCCATGTCTGGAGACGACTTCCTTCAAATACAGTCGTGCTAACTTCTCCATCTTGTCATCTTCTCTTATTGGCAGGAAGTGTTCTGACTTGGTGAGACGATCAACTATTACCCAAATAGTATCATAACCACTTGCAGTCCTTGGCAATTTAGTAATGAAATCCATGGTAATGTTTTCCCATTTCCATTTCGGGATTTCAGGTTGTTGTAGTAGACGTGATGGTTTCTGATGTTCAGCTTTGACCTTAGAACACGTCAAACATTCTCCTACATATTTAGCAATATCGGCTTTCATACCTGGCCACCAAAAATGTTTCTTAAGATCCTTGTACATCTTCCCCGTTCCAGGATGTATTGAGTAGCTGGTTTTATGAGCTTCTCTAAGTACCATTTCTCTCATATCTCCAAATTTTGGTACCCAAATTCTTTCAGCCCTATACCGGGTTCCGTCTTCCCGAATATTAAGATGCTTCTTCGATCCTTTGGGTATTTCATCCTTTAAATTTCCCTCTTTTAAAACTCCTTGTTGCGCCTCCTTTATTTGAGTAGTAAGGTTAGTGTGAATCATTATATTCATAGATTTTACTCGAATGGGTTCTCTGTCCTTTCTGCTCAAGGCGTCGGCTACCACATTTACCTTCCCCGGGTGGTAACGAATCTCAAAGTCGTAATCATTCAATAATTCAATCCACCTACGCTGCCTCATATTCAGTTGTTTCTGATTAAATATGTGTTGAAGACTTTTGTGGTCGGTATATATAATACTTTTGACCCCATATAAGTAGTGCCTCCAAGTCTTTAATGCAAAAACAACCGCGCCTAATTCCAAATTATGCGTCGTATAATTTTGCTCGTGAATCTTCAATTGTCTAGACGCATAAGCAATCACCTTCGTCCGTTGCATTAATACACAACCGAGACCTTGCTTTGATGCGTCACAATAAATCACAAAATCATCATTCCCTTCAGGCAATGACAATATAGGTGCCGTAGTTAGCTTTTTTTCAATAATTGAAACGCCTTCTCTTGTTCATCCTTCCATTCAAATTTCTTCCCTTTATGCGTTAATGCAGTCAAGGGTTTTGCTATTTTGGAGAAATCTTGGATGAAGCTTCTGTAGTAACTAGCCAATCCTAAAAATTGGCGTATATGCTTTGGAGTTTTTGGGGTTTCTCACTTTTCAACAGTTTCTATCTTTGCCGAATCCACCTTAATACCTTCTTTGTTCACTATGTGATCGAGGAATTGAACTTCTTCCAACCAAAATGCACACTTTGAAAATTTAGCGAACAATTCTTCCTTCCTCAATACTTCTAACACCTTTCTAAAATGTTCACCGTGTTCTTGGTCATTCTTTGAGTAAATAAGTATGTCATCAATGAAAACAATGACAAACTTGTCAAGGTATGGTCCACACACTCGGTTCATAAGGTCCATGAACACAGCTGGTGCATTAGTTAAACTAAACGGCATGACATTAAACTCGTAATGACCGTAACGTGTTCTGAAAGCAGTCTTTGGAATATCATCTTCTTTCACCCGCATTTGATGATACCCGGAACGTAAGTCAATCTTTGAATAAACAGACGAGCCTTGTAGTTGATCAAATAAGTCGTCGATTCTTGGTAGTGGGTAGCGGTTCTTGATGGTAAGTTTGTTCAACTCTCGGTAGTCGATACACAACCTAAATGTACCATCTTTCTTCTTGACAAACAAAACAGGAGCTCCCCACGGTGATGTGCTTGGTCGAATGAAACCACGCTCTAAAAGTTCTTGTAATTGGCTTTGCAGTTCTTTCATCTCACTGGGTGCGAGTCTGTAAGGAGCACGAGCTATTGGTGCAGCTCCTGGTACAAGATCTATTTGAAATTCAACGGATCGATGTGGAGGTAGTCCCGGTAATTCTTTCGGAAATACATCGGGAAATTCTTTTGCGACGGGAACATCATTGATGCTCTTTTCTTCAGTTTGTACTTTCTCGACGTGTGCTAGAACAGCATAGCAACCTTTTCTTATTAGTTTTTGTGCTTTCAAATTACTAATAAGATGTAGCTTCATGTTGCCCTTTTCTCCGTACACCATTAAGGGTTCTCCTTCTTCTCGTACAATGCGAATTGCATTTTTATAACATACGATCTCTGCTTTCACCTTCTTCAGCCAGTCCATGCCAACTATTACTTCAAAACTCCCTAACTCTACTAGTATCAAATCAATCTTAAATATTTCGCTACCCAGTTTAATTTCTCGATTCCGGCATATATTATCTGCTGAAATTAATTTACCGTTTGCTAATTCGGGTAACAATTTACTATCCAACGGCGTCAATGGACAACTTAATTTAGCACAAAAATCTCTACTCATATAGCTTCTATCCGCACCCGAATCAAATAAAACGTAAGCAGGTTTATTGTCAATAAGAAACGTACCCGTAACAAGCTCCGGGTCTTCCTGTGCCTCTGCCGCATTAATATTGAAAACTCTTCCGCGGCCTTATCCATTCGTGTTCTCCTGGTTCGGGCAATTTCTAATAATGTGGCCCAGTTTTCCACATTTATAACAAACTACATTGGCATAACTTGCTCCGACACTACTTGCTCCGCCATTACTCGTTCCGACACCATTTGTTCCTTTCGTTCTGTTAACCCCTGGTCCGTAGACCACACACTTTTCCGCGCTATGACCATTTCTTTTACACTTGTTGCAAAATTTGGTGCAGAACCCCGAGTGATACTTTTCACACCTTTGGCATAGCTGCTTCTGATTGTTGTTGTTGTTGTTGCGGTTGTTATTATTGTTGGGATGATTGTTGTAGTTGCTGTTGTTGTTGTTGTTGTTGTTGTTGTTGTTGTTGTTGGGCCGTTTGTTGTAGTTGCGATTGATGTTGCGATTGTTGGGATAATTTTTGCGATTATTATTGTAATTACTGTTGTTGTTGTTGTATTGGTGATTCTTATCACCGTTTTCCTCCCACTTTCTTTTGACTTGCTTCACATTGGCCTCTTCAGCCGTCTGTTCTTTAATTCTTTCCTCAATCTGGTTCACTAGTTTGTGACCCATTCTACATGCCTGTTGTATGGAGGCGGGCTCGTGTGAACTTATATCTTCTTGGATTCTTTCTGGTAATCCTTTCACAAACGCGTCGATCTTCTCTTCCTCATCTTCGAACGCTCCCGGACACAATAGGCACAATTCTGTGAATCGTCTTTCATACGTGGTAATATCAAATCCTTGGGTTCATAACCCTCTAAGTTCTATCTTGAGCTTATTGACCTCGGTTCTGGGACGGTACTTCTCGTTCATCAAGTGCTTGAATGTTGACCACGGTAGTGCGTACGCATCATCTTGTCCCACTTGCTCTAGATAGGTATTCCACCATGTTAACGCAGAACCTGTGAAGGTATGCGTAGCGTACTTCACTTTGTCTTCTTCAGTACACTTACTTATGGCAAACACCGATTCGACCTTCTCGGTCCACCGTTTCAATCCGATCGGTCCTTCGGTTCCATCAAATTCCAAAGGTTTGCAGGCAGTGAATTCTTTGTAGGTGCATCCTACACTATTTCCTGTACTGCTAGATCCAAGGTTATTGTTGGTATGTAGCGCAGCCTGTACTGCGGCTATGTTTGAAGCTAGAAAAGTACGGAATTCCTCTTCATTCATATTCACGGTGTGTCGAGTAGTCGGTGCCATTTCCTTCAAAATAGTCAAATGGAACAAGTTAATCATACAGAATATTAAGAGTAGTTAATAGTATTTCGTAGCATAATATGAACTCATTTATAAAAGCTTTTTCTTCATATTAGCGTTTTATAAGTTTAAATTCGGGTAGTACCTACCCGTTAAGTTCATACTTCGTAGCTAATATACAATTCAACTACTACAATTCTATATGAAAAACTGATTATAATTATATTTTGCGTTCAAACTTTTATACAATATTTTACAAACTTACAATACCGCTTATTTTACATAAAGCATGAAATATAGCACACAATAACTTTGATACAAGATAGTTGTGAAGATAATTCTAGCTAGTACACAAGTCGTTCAGCAAAGGCAATAAAGACACGTAATTCATACATCCAGAAACAAGTCATGCATTCTAGTTTTACTAGGACTACTTCCCATCCTTGGTCTTGTGGAACATAACCGTTATGGCCGTTAATAAGACAGCGTGTTGTAACGTCGTCAAAGGGACGAGGGTTACGTAATGACCAACAGTCTCGTAATAACCTAAAAACCTCATTTCTTACCCCAATTACCGACTTCGTCACTTGTGGGAACTTTTTGTTTAATAGTTGTTGCCCAATGTTCTTTTTCTCACTTTGGTGAGAAGCGAACATTACTAACCCGTAAGCATAGCATGCTTCTTTATGTTGCATGTTAGCCGCTTTTTCTAAATCATGAAGTCCTATATTCGGATACATTGAGTCAAAATAATTTCTTAACCCGTTGCGTAAAATAGCATTTGGGTTCCCCGCAATATATGCGTCAAAGTAAACACATCGTAACTTATGGTTTTCCCAATGTGATATCCCCCATCTTTCAAATGAAAGTCTCTTATAAACCAAGACATTCTTGGAACGTTCTTCGAATGTCTTACAAACTGATTTCGCCGTAAATAGTTGTGCCGAAGAATTCTGACCGACTCTAGACAAGATTTCATCAATCATGTCTCCGGGTAGGTCTCTTAAAATATTGGGTTGTCTATCCATTTTGTATTTTTATACTGTAAAATAGACAAGAGTTAGATTCATAAAAAAATACTTATTAATACAAGCAATTTTTACATATATCATAAAGCATAAGCACACTATATTACATATATTACACCACACGAATACAACTATCTTATTCCGACTCGCTCGTTTCTTCTTCTTCGGTTTTGGTTTGTTTTGCCAAGTTTCTAGGGATATATGATGTTCCCCTAATACGAGCTGTCGTTTTCCACAACGGTTTAGAAAAACCTGGTGGTTTAGAGGTTCCCGGGTCTTTGTTACAACTTATGGGCTTCGGGGGTTGACGATACATATAAAGTTCATCGGGGTTGGAATTGGATTTCTCTATTTTTATGCCCTTTCCCTTATTATTTTCTTTTGCCTTTTTAAATTCAGTTGGGGTAATTTCTATAACATCATCGGAATATTCTCGTCGGAATCCGATTCATCGGAGAATTGGTAATCCTCCCAATATTTTGCTTCCTTGGCGAAAACACCATTGACCATAATTAACCTTGGTCGGTTGGTTGAGGATTTTCTTTTACTTAACCGTTTTATTATTTCCCCCACCGGTTCTATTTCCTCCTCCGGTTCCTCCTCTTCCGGTCCTGATTCTTCTTCCGGTTCTGATTCTTCTTCCGGTTCCTCTTCGGGAACTTGTGAATCAGTCCAATATATATTCAACTCTTCGTTATTATTAGGTGAGTCAATGGGATTTGTGTTAGAGGTAGACATCTATCACACAATATCAAACATGTTAAGAGATTAATATATCACATAATATATACATGTTAATAATATATAGTTTCCAACAAAAATGTTAAGCAATCATTTTTAAAGAAAACACGGTCGAAGTCCAGACTCACTAATGCATCCTAACAAACTCGATAAGACACACTAATGCAAATTTTCTGGTTCTCTAAGACCAACGCTCGGATACCAACTGAAATGTCCCGTTCTTATTGATTAAAAACGTTCCATATTAATTAATTTCGTTGCGAGGTTTTGACCTCTATATGAGACGTTTTTCAAAGACTGCATTCATTTTTAAAACAAACCATAACCTTTATTTCATAAATAAAGGTTTAAAAAGCTTTACGTAGATTATCAAATAATGATAATCTAAAATATCCTGTTTACACACGACCATTACATAATGGTTTACAATACAAATATGTTACATCGAAATCAGTTTCTTGAATGCAGTTTTTACACAATATCATATAAACATGGACTCCAAATCTTGTCCTTATTTTAGTATGCAACAGCGGAAGCTCTTAGTATTCACCTGAGAATAAACATGCTTTAAACGTCAACAAAAATGTTGGTGAGTTATAGGTTTAACCTATATATATCAAATCGTAACAATAGACCACAAGATTTCATATTTCAATACACATCCCATACATAGAGATAAAAATCATTCATATGGTGAACACCTGGTAACCGACATTAACAAGATGCATATATAAGAATATCCCCATCATTCCGGGACACCCTTCGGATATGTTATAAATTTCGAAGTACTAAAGCATCCGGTACTTTGGATGGGGTTTGTTAGGCCCAATTGATCTATCTTTAGGATTCGCGTCAATTAGGGTGTCTGTTCCCTAATTCTTAGATTACCAGACTTAATAAAAAGGGGCATATTCGATTTCGATAATTCAACCATAGAATGTAGTTTCACGTACTTGTGTCTATTTTGTAAATCATTTATAAAACCTGCATGTATTCTCATCCCAAAAATATTAGATTTTAAAAGTGGGACTATAACTCACTTTCACAGATTTTTACTTCGTCGGGAAGTAAGACTTGGCCACTGGTTGATTCACGAAAATATAACAATATATACATATATATCAAAGTATGTTCAAAATATATTTACAACACTTTTAATATATTTTGATGTTTTAAGTTTATTAAGTCAGCTGTCCTCGTTAGTAACCTACAACTAGTTGTCCAAAGTTAGATGTACAGAAATAAATCGATAAATATTATCTTGAATCAGTCCACGACCCACTGTATACGTATCTCAGTATTGATCACAACTTAAACTATATATATTTTGGAATCAACCTCAACCCTGTATAGCTAACTCCAACATTCACATATAGAGTGTCTATGGTTGTTCCGAAATATATTTAGATGTGTCGACATGATAGGTCAAAACATTGTATACGTGTCTATGGTATCTCAAGATTACATAATATACAATACAAGTTGATTAAGTTATGGTTGGAATAGATTTGTTACTAATTTTCACGAAGCTAAAATGAGAAAAATTATCCAATCTTGTTTTACCCATAACTTCTTCATTTTAAATCCGTTTTGAGTGAATCAAATTGCTATGGTTTCATATTGAACTCTATTTTATGAATCTAAACAGAAAAAGTATAGGTTTATAGTCGGAAAAATAAGTTACAAGTCGTTTTTGTAAAGGTAGTCATTTTAGTCGAAAGAACGACGTCTAGATGACCATTTTAGAAAACATACTTCCACTTTGAGTTTAACCATAATTTTTGGATATAGTTTCATGTTCATAATAAAAATCATTTTCTCAGAATAACAACTTTTAAATCAAAGTTTATCATAGTTTTTAATTAACTAACCCAAAACAGCCCGTGGTGTTACTACGACGACGTAAATCCGGTTTTACGGTGTTTTTTGTGTTTCCAGGTTTTAAATCATTAAGTTAGCATATCATATAGATATAGAACATGTGTTTAGTTGATTTTAAAAGTCAAGTTAGAAGGATTAACTTTTATTTGCGAACAAGTTTAGAATTAACTAAACTATGTTCTAGTGATTACAAGTTTAAACCTTCGAATAAGATAGCTTTATATGTATGAATCGAATGATGTTATGAACATCATTACTACCTCAAGTTCCTTGGATAAACCTACTGGAAATGAGAATAATAGATCTAGCTTCAAAGGATCCTTGGATGGCTTGAAAGTTCTTGAAGCAGAATCATGACACGAAAACAATTTCAAGTAAGATTTCCACTCGAAATAAGATTGTTATAGTTATAGAAATTGAATTAAAGTTTGAATATGATTATTACCTTGTATTAGAAAGATAACCTACTGTAAATAACAAAGGTTTCTTGATCTTGGATGATTACTTGGAATGGATTTAGAAAACTTGGAAGTAAACTTGCAATCTTGGAAGTATTCTTGATTTTATGAAACTAGAACTTTTGGAATTTATGAAGAACACTTAGAACTTGAAGATAGAACTTGAGAGAGATCAATTAGATGAAGAAAATTAAAGAATGAAAGTGTTTGTAGGTGTTTTTGGTCGTTGGTGTATGGATTAGATATAAAGAATATGTAATTTTGTTTTCATGTAAATAAGTCATGAATGATTACTCATATTTTTGTAATTTTATGAGATATTTCATGCTAGTTGCCAAATGATGGTTCCCACATGTGTTAGGTGACTCACATGGGCTGCTAGGAGCTGATCATTGGAGTGTATATACCAATAGTACATACATCTAAAAGCTGTGTATTGTACGAGTACGAATACGAGTGCATACGAGTAGAATTGTTGATGAAACTGAACGAGGATGTAATTGTAAGCATTTTTGTTAAGTAGAAGTATTTTGATAAGTGTCTTGAAGTCTTTCAAAAGTGTATGAATACATATTAAAACACTACATGTATATACATTTTAACTGAGTCGTTAAGTCATCGTTAGTCGTTACATGTAAATGTTATTTTGAAACCTTTAGGTTAACGATCTTGTTGAATGTTGTTAACCCATTGTTTATTATAACAAATGAGATGTTAAATTGTTATATTATCATGATATTATGATATATAATATATCTTAGTATGATATATATACAGTTAAATGTCGTTACAACGATAATCGTTACATATATGTCTCGTTTCGAAATCATTAAGTTAGTAGTCTTATTTTTACATATGTATTTCATTGTTAATACACTTAATAATATATTTACTTATAATTTAACATAATTAACCAAGTGTATCAATATCTTAATATGATTCATATGTACCTAGTAAGACGTTGTTATAACGATAATCGTTATATATATCGTTTTCGAGTTTCTTAAATTAATAGTCTCATTTTTATGTATATAACTCATTGTTAAAATACTTAATGAGATACATACTTATAATAAAATCATGTTAACTATATATATAACCATATATATGTCATCGTATAGTTTTTACAAGTTTTAACGTTCGTGAATCACCGGTCAACTTGGGTGGTCAATTGTCTATATGAAACCTATTTCAATTAATCAAGTCTTAACAAGTTTGATTGCTTAACATGTTGGAAACACTTAATCATGTAAATAACAATTTCATATAATATATATATAAACATGGAAAAGTTCGGGTCACTATAGTTACTACCTCAAGTTACTTGGACAAAGTTACTGCAAAATATAAGAAATAATCTTGGAATCAAAGAGTGGTGGAGTTAGATCAAAAGGTTGGAAGTAAACTTCTTCAAATGGGTGGTTATTTTGATATGTTCTTGAAAGAGTTTTCTTATGGTGTTTAAGGCTTGTAATTGAAGCTAAATGATGGGGAAAATGCTTGGAGATGATCAAGTATGAAGTTAGGAGTATTTTGAGAGAGAAATGAGGGTGTAGGTATGAGAAAATGGAGTGAAGAAATGGTGTTCATTTATAAAAATGTTTTTAGTTTATAAAGAAAGAAAAGGATTCCTAATTTTGTTTTCTTACTAATAATTCATACTACTTGACAAATTCTAGTTACTTCATATCTAGGGCAGTAATAATGTTGATTAGGATGTTGATTTGATGTGTATATACCAATAGTAAATACGTATAGAAGCTGGGTATGATACGGGTACATATACCCTAGATATACGTATAGAAATCTTGAGGAAACGGAACGAGAATTCAAATATAGCTATCTTTTGTGAATATACTTATATTGTTTTATGTATTTAAGTCCTTAAAAAGTGATTAAATACATTATATATACGATACATGTATAAGCATTATAGATTATAAGTATATATATCAAAGAATGTTACGTATAGTTATCGTTTTGAAAACTTAAGTTAGTAGTTTCAAAATATACTTATAACTCATTGTCATTAGTACACAATGAGATGTGAAACCATCCTTAGATCATGTTAAATATATATAAATACATATATATACACAAACGTATAATTATCGTATGTTATATAGTTCGTGATATCATCAGTCATATTGGACGGTCAAACGTTGTGTAAAACTCTTTTCAAAAACACAAGTCTCAACAATTTGGATTGCTTATCATGTTGGTATGGTTTAATTTATGTAAATATTAATCTCATAAGTATAATTTGGTCGGAAAATTCTGGGTCATTACAGTACCTACCCGTTAAAGAAATTTCGTCTCCGAAATTTGATAGAGGTTGTTATGGATAACAATAAGAAGGTTTTCATGAAAAATATAAGGTGATAATGGAGTTTTATCATCATTGAGTAATGTAGATAAAACGATTCGATTATGCGAAGAATATAAATGAGACTATCGTAAAAGAGTGAGATGAGTAAAATATATTCGTCTTAACCGGTGACGTAGTTATGATTGATTTCCGGGATTTAAGGGATTTAAAGAGAATCTTACGTAATAAGAGTTGGTTCTTTGATGATTAAGGAAATCAGGATCTTCTTTGATTATATGCAATAATCTGTTTCGATTGCTCTGTCGGATATTTCACTATAAATTCACCCCTTCGTTTCCTTATTTTCCACGACTCACACTTTCTATTCTTTCTCCATTGATTCTTATTTTAAAGCATTCACCAATATGCTCCATCCAGTCCTGATTCTTGATATTTTCCTAACTTTTATATCTGTCATTCTTCTTTTTCATCTACCACCAGAAGAATCTATTTACTTCTACTATACTCTTGTGTTTATAGTGTTTCTAATTCTCCCATGTCTCTATATTGCTATCTGCATCGATATACACAGTTTGTAATTTCGGGGTTATTATCGAAGTTTATATTCTTCATTATTTTTCGGAGCTTCATGCTTTCGTTTTCTCTTCCCGACTTCGAGTCAAGCGAGTAATGGTCCGGAATTCGTAGATATGAAATTCAGAATGAACATAGCTAATGCTCTAAGAAGAAAATGGTAATAGAACGATTTTGATTTGTTAAATTACCAGAATACCCTGGAGAAGACCGAGTCATCCAGAAAAATATTCTCTTGATATGTTTAGAGATTAGATAGAATGTAAGAGTCGTGTAAATGGCACATGATGACGGCACTGTGAATCATCATGCTTCATTAGAAACTCATCATGACTTACTGTAATATAATGACGTTGATCAAGTGTCATTATATTATACTAATCCATGCTTCAGTTCCCAACACTACTTCAAAACATTCATATTTTAAACTCGAAAGTTTCAGAATTTAGAAACTAACACAGTTTCTTTTATGTTGCAGATATTACGGAGAGATAAATGATCTCAGATAAGAATAGTTGTGAAAATATCGCCAGAAATATGGAGGATATTTATAATAGAACATACAAGAATATCTTAGAATTTCTAATATCAATGGAAGATGAATAAGATTTGTCTGTGAAGGTTTAGAATGAGAAATAAGATGTTTGCTAACAATTTCAGCAGGCACAGAATCATTTGGATTCTTTGAAGGCAAACTTATTCTTTGTGATTTGTCCATGGCTTTCTTTATAGTTTCACATAATCCGCTTTTCGGTACTAAATTTTCTATCGAGCGTTCCTAACACTCCTTTCTTTATCATCAAACTTTTGGCCATTAAGATCATCTACAACATGCTGCTTCGTCAGCATTTTCAAAGTTAACTGATCTGGGTCATCGGTTATCAAACCGAGGTAGTTTCAGGAGAATTGTGTTTTTAGAATGATTAATCGCTGATGGTAATATTGTGGAATATAAAAGGTTCCCAGTAACAATAAAGAGTACGCATATATATCGCGGTTATAATAAAGTTGCTTCGGATGAAAAGTCGGAGTTGACTTGCTGGAGCTGTGACAAAATTAGCTACTTTGGAAAGGGATTGCAAAACGATCTTCGGTAATAACAATGTCAAAGGAACTAGAACAGATACGTGTCAAACGTTTACTCAGTTTCCGAGAGTTTTTCAGGTGCATAACTATATGCATCAATCTTTTCTTCCGTAGATGAAGTGCGGTTGGTTTATCCTCTCGATTGAGGTGTTTTTAAGATTCATGATAGATTTGAACGCTGATTGTAATCGTCGAGATACAATGAGGTTTAAGATGAAATCAAGTGGCAATCTTGAAGAAATGTTTAGTTTCATATGTCATAATCAATATTTTAATTCATTTTAATTGTCCAATGTCATTAGTCCACAGTCGATAGTCCACAGTAACAGTCCAATAATTCATATATAGTTTAATATATAATATACGAATTAATTAATACGTGTCGTGACCCGTATACCTCTCAGACTCGATTACAACTCAAACTATATATATTATTGTAGAATTAACCTCAACCCTGTATAGAGAACTCGATCATTACTGCATATAGAGTGTCTATGGTGATTCCAAATAATATATATAGATGCGTCGATATGATATGTCAAAACATTGTATACGTGTCCCGATATTTAAAGTGCGTAAAATAATTACAGAAATTAAATGACGATAAATAAAAGTGCGATAATTAAATTGCGATAAATAAACTGCGATAAATAAAATGTAATCAGTTAGCTAGGAACAGTTAGCTGGAACAGTTAGCGTGGATTCTTAACAAAATTTTTCATAGTTAATTTGTTTGTTTCTAACATATTTTATTTTGTCATATGTTTTCTTCATATGCCACTTGTTGGATTCTGGGAAGTCAAAATCCAAATATGAAATTGAATGAAAATGGTTATTCTGCGGTGAACAGATATGTATATCGGTGGTTGTAAGTAGGATACTAAATGACTGTTGAATCAGCTTCGACAAATGTACAATGTAACTTATTAAGATAAAATCTAATTATTCCTCGGGTATTACCTACCCGTTAAAAAAAAAAATTTCACCATTAATATTTTGTACAAAAGAACTTTTAATTACAATCTTTATGAAAACATATATACATATATATTTTCTTCAGATAAAATCATGAATTTAATGAGTTAATATGATATTAATCTCATTTGCTTTTCGGTTTGAGCTAAAATAAGAAATCTCTAAAACTTTTTGAAACCACATATTCTTCGCAGAATATCAATGAAGTTATGGATCAATACTTCATCGTTCATTATTGTTGGTACTCCTTGGTATCTATGGTGCGTATGATGTTGATGTTTGTGGGACAGATTATGATGTCGAGATGTGTGATGCGGATGTTGTTTGTTAGTGGTGATGATGGTATTGTTGATGTTATTGATGGTGGTGCTGATTATGCTGTTGGTGCTGCTGCTGGTGTTTGCAACCTTCGCACCATGTTCTCCAAAGCCGTCACGCGAGCGCAAAGTTCGTTAACTTCTGCTAGTACACCGGGATGATTGGCGGTTGGAGCGAGCGAATGAACAAGATTTGTAATATGGGATAGTATATAATCGTGACGAGATACTCTAGAAATGAGAGAGAAAATGGTGTTTTGAATAGGTTCGCCGGTAAGTACTTCAGGTTCATCGCCAAGAGGGCAAATTGGTGGATGGAATGGATTACCTTCTTCTTGTCTCCAGTGATTTAGTATATTACGAACCCATCCCCAATTCATCCAGAATAGATGATGGGAAATTGGTTGATCCATTCCGGTGACGCTGCTTTCGGAGCCCGAATGGAAATCCATATCTGCATAACTGTCGGAATCTGAAGAATTCGAACTAGATGTAGAATCCATCTTGTATAATGGGGAAAATGAATTTTTGGTATGGAATAGATTATAGGAGTTAGATTTGGTACTCTTCAATACATAATTTGCATATGTATATATAATACCAAAATCCCGTAAATTACGGAGAATCTTTGAAAAGATATCAGTCAAAGTTCGCAATAACAGATATGCTAAGATAAGAATTCGTCTATACACTATCAATGCAGTAAATGCAGTAAAACGTGTCTAGACTTATGAATGATAAGCAGGTAATTTCCTAAGGATGATAAGCAGATGATTTCCGACTAGAAATGATAAGCAAAACTTTTGACATGTAGAGACGGTCGAAGTCCAGACTCATTAATGCATCCTAACAACTACTAGTTAGACACACTAATGCAAGACCTGGTTCGCTACGACCACCGCTCTGATACAAACTGAAAGGACCCGTCCTAATCCACCTGGACAATGTCATCAACATTTGGTCCCATTGCGATGATCGGCTCCAAGTAATGTCCTTATATTGAGCAAATGCACAGCGGAAGACTTAATTCGTACCTGAGAATAAACATGCTTTAAAGTGTCAATGAAAAGGTTGGTGAGTTCATAGGTTTATCATAACAATCATTTCAATATGTTAATAGACCACAAGATTTCATAATCATAAACATAATACACTCGTAAGTGTATGTAAAGCATTCTAAGTGGTTGAGTACTTGGTAACCATACTTAACATTTAATCAACGTCGCATATTCCCTTTATTATGAAATCTCACTACACCGTACCAAGTGTAGTCACCAAAATGAAGTACTGTGCAACCGTTGAATACTGGTCATCCAGTCCGGTTGGGGTTGTCAGGCCCGATAGATCTATCAACAGGATTCGCGTTTACAATACCGCATGTAAATGGTAGTTACCAAGCTATTAGGGAAAAATATGCAAAGTGGTACAACTCAACGTAGAATATGTTTTTAGTACTTGTGTCTATTTTGTAAACATTTATAAAAGCAGCGCATGTATTCTCAGCCCAAAAATATATATTGCAAAAGTAATTAAAAAGGGAGCAAATGAAACTCACTTTTGCCTTGAAGGTATTTAATTCGACTTGGTCTCCGATAGATATCACGAACCTAACCATATATATAATATATCAACATATTTTCTTTTTAAGTAATCGTTATATATATATATATATATATATATATATATATATATATATATATATATATATATATATATATATATATATATACTTTTAATACTTTTAATATTTTTCTTAGTCCGTAGTTAGCAGTCCGATGTTAGTGGTCCACAATTAGTTGCTTAAATAAAATAAATAAAGACCCCATCGTATTCGTATTGATCAGAATTAATCTCGACCCATGGTACCATGTTGTCAAATGACGTGTTGCGTACATAAAGTACCGTGTTGTCAAATGACGTGTTGCGTACAATCATGAGGTCTTATGATTAATCTTCTCGTGTTATTTACGGGTGGTCCTGAAATATATAAAATCAAATCATAAGTAATTATATATAAAATATCATATTAATTAGAAAAGATATGATTAATTTACTTTTTCTCCAAATATTTTCGTAGCTAAACTAGCTTCGGATACCCAATCTTGTTTTAGTCGTAGTTTCTTCATTACAACTCCGTTTTTGTTGGTTTAACTTGCCACTTCCTTGGATCGAGTCAAATTTTAAGAATATGAACTGAAAATACCTTAGTTTGTATTCGAAATTATAGGTTATAGGTCAAACTTTGGTGAAACTTATGAAAGTGATTATTTTCCATCATAAAAACAACATTTAATGATCATTTTTCTAAAAATACTTACACTTTGAGTTAAATCATGAAATATTTATGTGTTAACATATTCATAAGAAATATCATTTTTCCAAAACATGAACTTCTAATTCAAAGTTCAAGATGGTTTTTAATTATCCAACCCAAAACAGCCCCCGGTTGCACTCCGACGACGTAGATTCAGTTTTTAAGATGTTCTTTGTAAAACCAAGTTATATCTTGTTAGGTTAGCATATCATTATGATATATTACAGGTCTTGAAGTGTTTTAAAAATCAATTTAGAAGGATCTATTTAGTTTGCGAACAAGTTTGAAATCATTCAAACTATGTTCTTGTTGTTAAAATTTTATACCACAAAATAAGATAGCTATATGAATATGAATTGAATAAGATTATGAACAAGGTTACTACCTCAAGTTACTTGGACAAAGTTACTGAAAAATATAAGAAATAATCTTGGAATCAAAGAGTGATGGAGTTAGATCAAAAGGTTGGAAGTAAACTTCTTCAAATGGGTGGTTATTTTGATATGTTCTTGAACGAGTTTTCTTATGGTGTTTAAGGCTTGTAATTGAAGCTAAATGATGGGGAAAATGCTTGGAGATGATCAAGTATGAAGTTAGGAGTATTTTGAGAGAGAAATGAGGGTGTAGGTATGAGAAAATGGAGTGAAGAAATGGTGTTCATTTATAAAAACGTTTTTAGTTTATAAAGAAAGAAAAGGATTCCTAATTTTGTTTTCTTACTAATAATTCATACTACTTGACAAATTCTAGTTACCTCATATCTAGGACAGTAATAATGTTGATTAGGATGTTGATTTGATGTGTATATACCAATAGTAAATACGTATAGAAGCTGGGTATGATACGGGTACATATACCCTAGATATACGTATAGAAATCTTGAGGAAACGGAACAAGAATTCAAATATAGCTATCTTTTGTGAATATACTTATATTGTTTTATGTATTTAAGTCCTTAAAAAGTGATTAAATACATTATATATACGATACATGTATAAGCATTATAGATTATAAGTATATATATCAAAGAATGTTACGTATAGTTATCGTTTTGAAAACTTAAGTTAGTAGTTTCAAAATATGCTTATAACTCATTGTCATTAGTACACAATGAGATGTTAAACCATCCTTACATCATGTTAAATATATATAAATACATATATATACACAAACATATAATTATCGTATGTTATATAGTTCGTGATATCATCGGTCATATTGGACGGTCAAAAGTTGTGTAAAACTCTTTTCAAAAACACAAGTCTCAAAAATTTGGATTGCTTATCATGTTGGTATGATTTAATTTATGTAAATATTAATCTCATAAGTATAATTTGGTCGGAAAATTCCGGTCATTACACAAGTAGTGTCGGACCAAGTTATGCCAATGTAGTTTGTTATAAATGTGGAAAATCGGGCCACATTATTAGAAATTGCCCGAACCAGGAGAACACGAATGGACAAGGCCGCGGAAGAGTTTTCAATATTAATGCGGCAGAGGCACAGGAAGACCCGGAGCTTGTTACGGGTACGTTTCTTATTAACAATAAATCTGCTTATGTTTTATTTGATTCGGGTGCGGATAGAAGCTATATGAGTAGAGATTTTTGTGCTAAATTAAGTTGTCCATTGACGCCGTTGGATAGTAAATTTTTACTCGAATTAGCAAACGGTAAATTAATTTCAGCAGATTATATATGCCGGAATCGAGAAATTAAACTGGGTAGCGAAATATTTAAGATTGATTTGATACCAGTAGAGTTAGGGAGTTTTGATGTAATAGTTGGCATAGACTGGCTGAAGGAGATGAAAGCAGAGATTGTATGTTACAAAAATGCAATTCGCATTGTACGAGAAGAAGGAGAACCCTTAATGGTGTACGGAGAAAAGGGCAACATGAAGCTACATCTTATTAGTAATTTGAAGGCACAAAAACTAATAAGAAAAGGTTGCTATGCTGTTCTAGCACACGTCGAGAAAGTACAAACTGAAGAAAAGAGCATCAATGATGTTCCCGTCACAAAAGAATTTCCCGATGTATTTCCGAAATAATTACTGGGACTACCTCCACATCGATCTATTGAATTTCAAATAGATCTTGTACCAGGAGCTGCACCAATAGCTCGTGCTCCTTACAGACTCGCACCCAGCAAGATGAAAGAACTGCAAAGTCAACTGCAAGAACTATTGGAACGTGGTTTCATTCGACCAAGCACATCACCATGGGGAGCTCCTGTTTTGTTTGTCAAGAAGAAGGATGGTACATTTAGGTTATGTATTGACTACAGAGAGTTGAATAAACTTACCATCAAAAACCGTTATCCACTGTCGAGAATTGACGACTTATTTGATCAACTACAAGGCTCGTTGGTTTATTCGAAAATCGATTTACGTTCTCGATATCATCAAATGCGAGTAAAGGAGGATGATATTCCAAAAACTGCTTTTAGGACGCGTTATAGTCATTACGAGTTTATGGTTATGCCGTTTGGATTGACTAACGCATCAGCTGTGTTCATGGACCTTATGAACCGAGTGTGTGGGCCATATCTTGACAAGTTTGTCATTGTTTTCATCGATGACATACTTATTTACTCAAAGAATGATCAAGAGCATGAAGAACATTTGAGAAAAGTGCTAGAAGTATTGAGGAAAGAAAAACTGTACGCTAAGTTTTCAAAGTGTGCATTTTGGTTGAAAGAAGTTCAATTCCTCGGTCACATAGTAAACAAAGAAGGTATCCAGGTGGACCCGAAAAAGATCGAAACCGTTGAAAAGTGGGAAACCCCAAAAACTCCAAAGCATATGAAATGTCCCGTTCTTATTGATTAAAAACGTTCCATATTAATTGATTTCGTTGCGAGGTTTTGACCTCTATATGAGACGTTTTTCAAAGACTGCATTCATTTTTAAAACAAACCATAACCTTTATTTCATAAATAAAGGTTTAAAAAGCTTTACGTAGATTATCAAATAATGATAATCTAAAATATCCTGTTTACACACGACCATTACATAATGGTTTACAATACAAATATGTTACATCGAAATCAGTTTCTTGAATGCAGTTTTTACACAATATCATACAAATATGGACTCCAAATCTTGTCCTTATTTTAGTATGCAACAGCGGAAGCTCTTAATATTCACCTGAGAATAAACATGCTTTAAACGTCAACAAAAATGTTGGTGAGTTATAGGTTTAACCTATATATATCAAATCGTAACAATAGACCACAAGATTTCATATTTCAATACACATCCCATACATAGAGATAAAAATCATTCATATGGTGAACACCTGGTAACCGACATTAACAAGATGCATATATAAGAATATCCCCATCATTCCGGGACACCCTTCGGATATGATATAAATTTCGAAGTACTAAAGCATCCGGTACTTTGGATGGGGTTTGTTAGGCCCAATAGATCTATCTTTAGGATTCGCGTCAATTAGGGTGTCTGTTCCCTAATTCTTAGATTACCAGACTTAATAAAAAGGGGCATATTCGATTTCGATAATTCAACCATAGAATGTAGTTTCACGTACTTGTGTCTATTTTGTAAATCATTTATAAAACCTGCATGTATTCTCATCCCAAAAATATTAGATTTTAAAAGTGGGACTATAACTCACTTTCACAGATTTTTACTTCGTCGGGAAGTAAGACTTGGCCACTGGTTGATTCACGAACCTATAACAATATATACATATATATTAAAGTATGTTCAAAATATATTTACAACACTTTTAATATATTTTGATGTTTTAAGTTTATTAAGTCAGCTGTCCTCGTTAGTAACCTATAACTAGTTGTCCACAGTTAGATGTACAGAAATAAATCGATAAATATTATCTTGAATCAATCCACGACCCAGTGTATACGTATCTCAGTATTGATCACAACTCAAACTATATATATTTTGGAATCAACCTCAACCCTGTATAGCTAACTCCAACATTCACATATAGAGTGTCTATGGTTGTTCCGAAATATATATAGATGTGTCGACATGATAGGTCGAAACATTGTATACGTGTCTATGGTATCTCAAGATTACATAATATACAATACAAGTTGATTAAGTTATGGTTGGAATAGATTTGTTACCAATTTTCACGTAGCTAAAATGAGAAAAATTATCCAATCTTGTTTTACCCATAACTTCTTCATTTTAAATCCGTTTTGAGTGAATCAAATTGCTATGGTTTCATATTGAACTCTATTTTATGAATCTAAACAGAAAAATTATAGGTTTATAGTCGGAAAAATAAGTTACAAGTCGTTTTTGTAAAGGTAGTCATTTCAGTCGAAAGAACGACGTCTAGATGACCATTTTAGAAAACATACTTCCACTTTGAGTTTAACCATAATTTTTGGATATAGTTTCATGTTCATAATAAAAATCATTTTCTCAGAATAACAACTTTTAAATCAAAGTTTATCATAGTTTTTAATTAACTAACCCAAAACAGCCCGCGGTGTTACTACGACGGCGTAAATCCGGTTTTACGGTGTTTTTCGTGTTTCCAGGTTTTAAGTCATTAAGTTAGCATATCATATAGATATAGAACATGTGTTTAGTTGATTTTAAAAGTCAAGTTAGAAGGATTAACTTTTGTTTGCGAACAAGTTTAGAATCAACTAAACTATGTTCTAGTGATTACAAGTTTAAACCTTCGAATAAGATAGCTTTATATGTATGAATCGAATGATGTTATGAACATCATTACTACCTTAATTTCCTTGGATAAACCTACTGGAAAAGAGAAAAATGGATCTAGCTTCAATGGATCCTTGGATGGCTCGAAGTTCTTGAAGCAGAATCATGACACGAAAACAAGTTCAAGTAAGATCATCACTTGAAATAAGATTGTTATAGTTATAGAAATTGAACCAAAGTTTGAATATGATTATTACCTTGTATTAGAATGATAACCTACTGTAAGAAACAAAGATTTCTTGAGGTTGGATGATCACCTTACAAGATTGGAAGTGAGCTAGCAAACTTGAAAGTATTCTTGATTTTATGAAACTAGAACTTTTGGAATTTATGAAGAACACTTAGAACTTGAAGATAGAACTTGAGAGAGATCAATTAGATGAAGAAAATTGAAGAATTAAAGTGTTTTTAGGTGTTTTTGGTCGTTGGTGTATGGATTAGATATAAAGGATATGTAATTTTGTTTTCATGTAAATAAGTCATGAATGATTACTCATATTTTTGTAATTTTATGAGATATTTCATGCTAGTTGCCAAATGATGGTTCCCACATGTGTTAGGTGACTCACATGGGCTGCTAAGAGCTGATCATTGGAGTGTATATACCAATAGTACATACATCTAAAAGCTGTGTATTGTACGAGTACGAATACGGGTGCATACGAGTAGAATTGTTGATGAAACTGAACGAGGATGTAATTGTAAGCATTTTTGTTAAGTAGAAGTATTTTGATAAGTGTATTGAAGTCTTTCAAAAGTGTATAAATACATATTAAAACACTACATGTATATACATTTTAACTGAGTCGTTAAGTCATCGTTAGTCGTTACATGTAAGTGTTGTTTTGAAACCTTTAGGTTAACGATCTTGTTAAATGTTGTTAACCCAATGTTTATAATATCAAATGAGATTTTAAATTATTATATTATCATGATATTATCATGTATGAATATCTCTTAATATGATATATATATACATTAAATGTCTTTACAACGATAATCGTTACATATATGTCTCGTTTCAAAATCATTAAGTTAGTAGTCTTGTTTTTACATATGTAGTTCATTGTTAATATACTTAATGATATGTTTACTTATCATAATATCATGTTAACTATATATATAACCATATATACGTCATCATATAGTTTTTACGAGTTTTAACGTTCGTGAATCACCGGTCAACTTGGGTGGTCAATTGTCTATATGAAACATATTTCAATTAATCAAGTCTTAACAAGTTTGATTGCTTAACATGTTGGTAACATTTAATCATGTAAATATCAATCTCAATTAATATATATAAACATGGAAAAGTTCGGGTCACTACAGCATATACGTCAATTTTTAGGATTGGCTGGTTACTACAGAAGATTCATCCAAGATTTCTCCAAAATAGCAAAACCCTTGACTGCATTAACGCATAAAGGGAAGAAATTTGAATGGAAGGATGAACAAGAGAAGGCGTTTTAGTTATTGAAGAAAAAGCTAACTACGGCACCTATATTGTCATTGCCTGAAGGGAATGATGATTTTGTGATTTATTGTGACGCATCAAAGCAAGGTCTCGGTTGTGTATTAATGCAACGAACGAAGGTGATTGCTTATGCGTCTAGACAATTGAAGATTCACGAGCAAAATTATACAACTCACGATTTGGAATTGGGTGCTGTTGTTTTTGCATTAAAGACTTGGAGGCATTATTTATATGGAGTCAAAAGTATTATATATACCGACCACAAAAGTCTCCAACATATATTTAATCAGAAGCAACTGAATATGAGACAACGCAGGTGGATTGAACTGTTGAATGATTATGATTTTGAGATTCGATACCACCCGGGGAAGGCGAATGTGGTAGCTGACGCTTTGAGTAGAAAGGACAGAGAACCTATACGGGTAAAAGCTATGAATATAATTATTCGTACTAACCTTACTACTCAAATAAAGGAGGCGCAACAGGGGGTTGTAAAAGAAGGAAAGTTGAAGAATGAGATACCCAAAGGATCAGAGAAACATCTTAATATTCGGGAAGACGGAACCCGATATAGGGCTGATAGAATTTGGGTACCAAGGTTTGGATATGTGAGAGAAATGGTACTTAAGGAAGCACATAAAACCAGATATTCAATACATCCCGAAGCGGGGAAGATGTATAAAGATCTCAAGAAACACTTTTGGTGGCCGGGTATGAAAGCCGATATTGCTAAATATGTAGGAGAATGTTTGACGTGTTCTAAGGTCAAAGCTAAACATCAGAAACCATCAGGTCTACTACAACAACCTGAAATCCCGAAATGGAAATGGGAAAACATTACCATGGATTTCATTACTAAATTGCCAAGGACTGCAAGTGGTTATGATACTATTTGGGTAATAGTTGATCGTCTCACCAAGTCAGCACACTTCCTGCCAATGAGAGAAGATGACAAAATGGAAAAGTTGGCGCGATTGTATTTGAAGGAGGTTGTCTCCAGACATGGAATACCCGTCTCTATTATCTCTGATAGGGATGGTAGATTTGTTTCATGGTTCTGAAAGACGTTGCAACAAGCATTGAGGACTCGTCTAGACATGAGTACTGCCTATCATCCACAAACTGATGGGCAGAGCGAAAGGACGATACAAACGCTTGAAGACATGCTACGAGCATGTGTTATTGATTTCGGAAATAGTTGGAACTGACACCTACCGTTAGCAGAATTTTCCTACAACAACAGTTATCATTCTAGTATTGAGATGGCGCCGTTTGAGACACTTTATGGTAGAAAGTGCAGGTCTCCGATTTTTTGGAATGAAGTGGGGGATAGACAGATTACGGGTCCAGAGATAATACAAGAAACTACCGAGAAAGTCATCCAAATTCAACAACGATTGAAAACCGCCCAGAGTCGACAAAAGAGCTATGCGGACAGCAAAAGAAAAGATATAGAGTTTGAAATTGGAGAAATGGTGTGATGACCCGGAAAATTTCGACTAATTTAAACCAATTCTCTATACGATTTATTATTTTGGCACGTTAAACAAAGTCTGTTAGATTGAGTCTCAAAATTTTAGGACTGTTTCATATATACAATTACCTTTGATTACTCTCAACGATTCATGAACAATTATATGTATGTATATATATATATATATATATATATATATATATGTACAAGTAAAAACGACTTTCCTACAGTAAAACCCTAGTTGCTACAGTAAAAATGACTTTGCTACAGTAAAATACTATTTGCTACAGTGAAACCGTATTTTGCTACAGTTCTGCAGTGAAGACACTATTTGCTACAGTGATTTGCTACAGTAAAACACTATTTGCTACAGTAAAATACTATTTGATGTCGACGAACTAGCAAACAAAAACAGAAAAGGCGGCCATGCGATCGCATGGCAAAAACACTGAAAACTCATGCGATCGCATGAGCTACAGTAATTGGAAAAGTATTATAAAAGGTCAGTTTGCTCGACGAAGTAATACCATCTATATCTCTCTGATCATTCTTACATTTATATTATAATTATAATTATAATTATAATTTATAATTTAAGTTTAATAATAATAAGGTATATACGCGGGTGTTTTAATTCGGGTTTCAAACCGCTTTAAGGTAAGGAAATATTTGGTATTGTTCGGGGTATTGTTCTTGAATCCAAGGCCAACCATACAGTCGTCTACCATCATTACGTCTACGCAATTTACCTACAATATTGAATCGCAATATTGAACTGTGAGTTTATAGTCTCCCTTTTTAAATACTTTAAATATTTTTGGGCTGAGAATACATGCAATTTATTTTAAACGCGATAAGACACAAGTACATACTAAATCCTACACTGAGTTAAACTGAAAATCCCTTAGCTTTGGTAACTAGTAGCTTCCAGTACATAGGATATGGACTGGTGGGCGCGAATAATTGTATATGGATCCATAGGGCTTGACATCCCCGTCCGAGCTAGAGCGCTAACCTTTTCACGGACGTATGTTATTTGAGTTTAAGACACGTTGGTTTGCGTGTATTAAAACGAATGGGGTAATTATCACTATAGCGTTAAGTTTAGTTACCAGGGTGCTCTGTTACGTAGAATCTATTGATAAACTTTTGATGAAATCTTGTGGTCTATCTTTATATATGTTTATGACTCGAGCAATTAAACCTATAACTCACCAACATTCGTGTTGACTTTTTAGCATGTTTTATTCCCAGGTCCTTAGAATGCTTCCGCTGTGATGTGCTTGTTGCCTGCATGGAGTCTCTCATGCTTTGTACAAAGTTTATTGCATTCAAAATAAAACTGCGTTGTGTAATAAATAATTGGACTGTGATGTCAACCTGTAAAATAAAGACTTATGTATTTCGGGGTTTTGCTTATACCTAAGCACTCATCCACATGTTTATAACTTTCTATGTTTAGAAAGTCACTTATTTTAATGAATGCAATATTTTATCAAAACGTATCATATAGAGGTCAAAACCTCACTGTGGAATCAATGATTAACGTGCCGCGTCAATAGCGATTTTGACGGGTCGTTACAGTTGGTATCCGAGCTTGAGGTCATAGGGAACCAGAAATTACATTAGTGTGTTTAACTGGTAATTGTTAGGATGCATTAGTGAGTGTGGACTATGACCATATCTGTTTTTACTGATTTTTGCTTATCATTTGGTCAAAAACATTATATGTGATATATTTATATGCTAACGTAATTGTTGTTTCAATTATGTGATAGATGACTTCTTCTAATCCTATCATTTTGTACGACTCGAAATCGGACACTGAATCTATTCTATCCACAACTGAAAAGGGCGTTCCAATACCTATTAAAGAAGAAATTGTGTTAGCCGGGGAATCTCAACTCCCGGTAAACCCAGAGGAGGTTCCAGCTCCACCCAGCTTTAGTTTTTCGGAGCCACAGTATCGTTGGCATGGACCCATGATCCCTGGAGTAAACGAGGATCGTCCATTTCTAAACAAATATGGACATTGGTCCAGATATACCGCCGACGGGCGGGTTGTGCCGATTACGCCTGGCAGATTTCGGTTCATGACCACCGGTACATATTCTCGCAGTTCGTCATCATATTCTCCTACACATGACTCAGACAGTTCGTCATCAGACGAAATCAGTAAGGAGGAGGATTTCGCTAATGAAATAAAAGAGATCACTAAGGAGAAATTCCAACTTGCTATAGATAATAAAAACAACCACAATAATAAAAAGTCCTTAATTATTAAAAAGGAACATGACCATTCGATCCGTAACCACCCTTATTGTATTAAACCCACTGAGGCAACGGGTACCTCAAAATCCCAACCAAAAATAAAATACACTGCCAGAATGTCTGTCGGACCATGTGCACACAAACAATTGGCAGAGAGAACCAAATGGGAAGAAGTTTCTGATAGTTCTGAATAAACGACCTCGCAACCATAAATCTTCCATGCGCTATTCTATTGCTTATGTGTGCTACTCTATCTTGTTATGTAAAATAAGCATATGTAAAATATCAGTATTGTATGGTATTGTATTATTTTGGTTTATTAATAATAAATGCATGGAATGATTATTTGTATTATTACTACTTCTTATTATTATTATTATTACATAATAATGTAGTAACTCGCTATAATTTTTCTTAGTGGAATATTATTAGGATTTTAGTAGTTAATTCCTTGTACTAGCTATTATGTATGAACTTAACGGGTAGGTAATACCCTAGAAATAATTATAAAATGCTAATAAGAAGAAAAGGCTTTTATAATAATCGGTTCATATTATTAAAATGCTACGATTAACTATTGACAACTCATTTTACCTATAATATTCTATATGATTAAATTATATCTGTTGTGTTTATTGAAGAAACATGTCTCAAATGTCGGATGCTGAGTTTGAGCAACTAGTCGAGAAACGTGTGAATGAAAGAATTGCTGCAGCCGAGGCAGCAAAAGCAACAGCCGAAACAGCAGCCAAAGCAGCAGCCGTAAACACAAACTCACGAAACGGATGCTCATACAAAACTTTTCAAGGATGCAAACCACAGACGTTTAGTGGAACCGAAGGACCAGTCGGTCTAACCCGATGGTTTGAAAAGATGGAGTCCGTTTTCAAAATCAGTAATTGTGCAAATGAAGACAAGTCAAAGTATGCTTCATGCATGTTGCAAGATGGTGCACTTACTTGGTGGAACAATTATGCTAAAGCAGAAGGAATAGATACGGCATATGATATCTCTTGGGAAGAACTGAAAAAGATGCTAATCGAGGAGTACTGTCCTCGAAACGAGATCAGAAAAATGGAATCTGAGTTACGTAATCTGAAGGTTATCGGCACGAATCTCAATAACTATGAAAAGCGTTTCATGGAACTAGCCTTGTTGTGTCCCGAATTGGTGCCAAACGAGAAACGAAAGATAAAAATGTATATTGACGGTTTATCGATCAATATCAAAGGAAATGTTACATCGTCCAAACCAAATACGATGCAGGAAGCCATGACAATGGCACACCAACTCATGGACCAGATCACAAAGAGTTCGATTAAGGCACCAATTACTGAAGTCAAGACAACTGAAGGAAAGAGGAAATGGGAAGACTATAAGGGCAAAAGTACTCACCTGAAGAAACAAGAAACTTTTAAAGGTAAACAAGATGGGGCAACTGCAAGTCCAAACTATAAGGGACCCCATCCGTTCTGCAAAAGATGTTACACACATCATGCAGGTTATTGTCAAGTGGTCTGTGATAAGTGCAACAAGAAAGGACATGTGGCGAAAGATTGTTATGCCACCGTTTCTGAAGTAAAGACAAAACTGACCGATGTCAAGAAATGTTTTGGATACGGGAAGTCTGGTCACTTTATAAATCAATGCCCTTATAAGGAGAAGAACAAAGAACCCGCACGTGGGAGGGCATTTAATGTTAGTACCAGTGAAGCACGTGAGGATCCTAATCTTGTCACGGGTACGTTTACCGTTAATAATCAACTAGCTTCTATTATGTTTGATACGGGTGCTGATAGAAGTTATATGTGTAAAGACTTTAGTTCTAAACTAAAATGTGCATCATTACCTCTAGACGATAAATATACTATTGAATTAGCTAATGGTAAACTGATAAAAGCCGATAAAATTTGCCATGGTTGCGAAATAAATCTCGCTGGTGAAACCTTCGAAATCGATTTGATACCCGTAGAATTAGGAAGTTTTGACGTAATCGTTGGCATGGACTGGATGTCCAAAACAAGAGCGGAAGTTGTTTGCGCTGAGAAAGCAATCCGCATCCCTCGTAAGGATGAAACGTCATTAATGATTTATGGGGAGAAGCGCAACTCAAAGCTGAACTTTATCAGCTGTATGAAGGCCCAGAAACTTATAAGAAAAGGTTGTTATGCTATTATGACACACATAAAGAAGATCGATACTGAAGAAAGAAGCATTAATGACATGCCGGTTGTAAGAGAATATCCCGGAGTATTTCCAGAAGAATTACCGGGGCTACCTCCACACAGATGTGTAGAATTCCATATTGATCTCATGCTAGGAGCTGCACCTGTAGCCCGATCTCCATATAGACTTGCACCTTCAGAAATGCAAGAATTACAAGACCAGTTGCAAGAATTATCGGACCGTGGATTTATTCGTCCTAGTTTTTCACCTTGGGGTGCTCCTATTCTGTTCGTCAAGAAGAAGGATGGATCTATGAGAATGTGCATAGATTACCGAGAATTAAACAAATTAACGATCAAGAATCGGTACCCTTTACCGAGGATTGATCATTTGTTTGATCAATTGCAAGGATCAAGTGTTTATTCTAAGATTGATCTACGCTCCGGATATCATCAGCTGAGAGTGAAGGAAGAAGATGTTCCTAAAACCGCGTTCAGAACCCGTTACGGTCACTATGAATTTCTAGTCATGCCTTTTGAATTAACTAATGCTCCAGCAGTATTCATGGATCTAATGAATCGCATCTGTAGACCGTATTTAGACAAATTTGTCATTGTTTTTATCTACGACATATTGATTTACTCGAAGAACAAGGAAGAACATGAGCAACACTTAAGACTGGTACTAGAGATACTCAAGAAAGAAGAATTGTACGCAAAATTTTCGAAGTGTGATTTCTGGTTACAAGAAGTACAATTTTTGGGCCATGTTTTCAGTAAACATGGAATTAAAGTTGACCCTGCCAAAATCGAAGCCATTAGTAAATGGGAAACACCGAAGACTCCAACACAAATCCGCCAATTCTTAGGTCTTGCTGGTAACTACCGAAGATTCATTCAAGATTTCTCTAGAATCGCCAAACCCTTAACTGCATTGACTCAAAAGGGAAAGAAATATGATTGGTCCACGGAACAGGAATCCTCATTCCAGTTATTAAAGAAGAAGTTAACGTCTGCACCCATTTTGTCATTACCAGAAGGAAATGATGATTTCGTGATCTATTGTGACGCTTCGCGCCAAGGTTTAGGATGTGTATTAATGCAATGCACAAAAGTTATCGCATATGCCTCACGACAACTAAAAATTCATGAAAAGAACTATACGACGCACGATTTGGAACTTGGAGCAGTAGTTTTTGCACTCAAAATATGGAGACACTATCTATATGGCACCAAGCGTACAGTGTACACTGACCATAAGAGTCTTCAGCATATTTTTGATCAAAAACAACTCAATATGAGGCAACGTCGCTGGGTAGAGTTGTTAAACGATTACGATTGTGAAATCCGTTACCACCCCAGAAAGGCTAATGTTGTAGCTGATGCCCTAAGTCGAAAAGAAAGAGTAAAACCTCTTAGGGTCCGAGCCTTGAATATTACAATTCGTACTGATCTCACAAAGCTAATTCAAGTAGCACAGTTGGAGGCTTTAAAAGAAGAAAATGAAAAAGGCGAAATAAGCAGAGGGTTAGAAAAACAGCTTCAAGTAAAAGCCGATGGAACCCTGTATTTTGCTGATAGGATATGGGTACCAAAACATGGTAATCTAAGGCAACTAGTACTAGATGAAGCACACAAAACGAGGTACTCAATTCACCCAGGAAATGGGAAAATGTACCACGATCTCAAGAAGTTTTATTGGTGGCCTAATATGAAGACAGAAATTGCTACTTATGTAAGCAAATGTTTGACGTGTGCAAAGGTCAAAGCTGAGCACCAAAAGCCGTCAGGATTACTGCAACAACCAGAAATTCCGCAGTAGAAATGGGAAAGAATAACCATGGATTTCATTACGAAATTGCCAAGGACTACAAGTAGTCATGATACTATTTGGGTGATAGTTGATCGTCTAACTAAATTAGCTCACTTCCTACCAATAAAGGAGACAGACAGTATGGAGAAATTAGCACGCCTATATTTGAAGGAAGTAGTTTCCAGGAATGATGTACCCATCTCCATCATATCTGATCGCGACACCCGATTCACATCACGTTTTTGGCAATCATTACAAAAAGCATTGGGAACTCGATTAGATATGAGCACCGCTTATCACCTACAGACAGATGGTCAAAGTGAAAGAACAATACAAACATTGGAAGACATGTTACGGGCATGCGTGATTGACTTTGGAACCAGTTGGGATCGACACTTACCGTTGGCAGAATTTTCATACAATAATAGCTATCATACAAGCATCAACGCAGCGCCATTTGAAGCACTTTACAGTAGAAAGTGCAGATTTCCTATCTGTTGGAGTGAAGTAGGAGAAAGACAACTTACTGGACCAGAAATTATTCACGAAACCACCGAAAAGATCATTCAAATACAACAGCGATTAAAAACGGCCATGAGTCGCCAAAAGAGTTATGCTGATGTAAGAAGAAAACCGCTAGAATTTCAAGTGGGCGACAAAGTCATGTTGAAAGTGTCACCCTGGAAAGGCATTGTACGATTCGGTAAACGAGGAAAGCTAAGTCCTAGGTACGTAGGACCCTTTGAAATCACCGAAAGAATTGGAGCAGTTGCTTATCGATTAAAGCTACCGCAAGAACTTAGTAGTGTTCACGACACATTTCACGTGTCAAATTTGAAGAAATGTTTAGCTGAAGTGGATGTCGTAATTCCTCTTGACGAAATACGAATTAATGATAAACTCCATTTTGTCGAAAAACCTGTTGAAATCATGGACCGTGAGGTCAAACAATTAAAACAAAGCAAAATACCGATAGTTAGAGTTCGTTGGAACGCAAGACGAGGACCCGAGTTTACTTGGGAACGTGAAGATCAAATGAAGCAAAAGTATCCACATTTGTTCACTGATATCGCTCATGAAACAGGTACTACTCAAAAATTTCGGGACGAAATTTTCTTTAACGGGGAGGTACTGTGATGACCCTAAAAATTTCGACTAATTTAAACCAATTCTCTATACGATTTATTATTTTGGCACCTTAAACAAAGTCTGTTAGATTGAGTCTCAAAATTTTAGAACTGTTTCATATATACAATTACCTTTGATTACTCTCAACGATTCATGAACAATTATATGTATGTATATATATATATATATATATATATATATATATATATATATATATATATATATATATATATATATATATATATATATATATATGTACAAGTAAAAACGACTTTCCTACAGTAAAACCCTAGTTGCTACAGTAAAAATGACTTTGCTACAGTAAAACACTATTGCTATAGTGAAACCGTATTTTGCTACAGTGCTACAGTGAAACCGTATTTTGCTACATTGCTACAGTGATTTGCTACAGTAAATACTATTTGCTACAGTAAAACACTATTTGCTACAGTAAACACTATTTGCTACAGTAAAATACTATTTGATGTCGGCGAACTAGCAAACAAAAACAGAAAAGGCGGCCATGCGATCGCATGGCAAAAACACTGAAAACTCATGCGATCGCATGAGCTACAGTAAATGGAAAAGTATTATAAAAGGTCAGTTTGCTCGACGAAGTAATACCATCTATATCTCTCTGATCATTCTTACATTTATATTATAATTATAATTATAATTATAATTTATAATTTAAGTTTAATAATAATAAGGTATATACGCGGGTGTTTTAATTCGGGTTTCAAACCGCTTTAAGCTAAGGAAATATTGGGTATTGTTCGGGGTATTTTTCTTGAATCCAAGGCCAACCATACAGTCGTCTACCATCATTACGTCTACGCAATTTACCTACAATATTGAATCGCAATATTGAACTGTGAGTTTATAGTCTCCCTTTTTAAATACTTTAAATATTTTTGGGCTGAGAATACATGCAATTTATTTTAAACGCGATAAGACACAAGTACATACTAAATTCTACACTGAGTTAAACCGAAAATCCCTTAGCTTTGGTAACTAGTAGCTTCCAGTACATAGGATATGGACTGGTGGGCGCGAATAATTGTATATGGATCCATAGGGCTTGACATCCTCGTCCGAGCTAGAGCGCTAGCCTTTTCACGAACGTACGTTATTTGAGTTTAAGACACGTTGGTTTGCGTGTATTAAAACGAATGGGGTAATTATCACTATTGTAGTGACCCGAACTTTTCCATGTTTATATATATTAATTGAGATTGATATTTACATGATTAAATGTTTCCAACATGTTAAGCAATCAAACTTGTTAAGACTTGATTAATTGAAATATGTTTCATATAGACAATTGACCACCCAAGTTGATCGGTGATTCACGAACGTTAAAACTTGTAAAAACTATATGATGACATATATATGGATATATATATATATAGTTAACATGATACTATGATAAGAAAACATATCATAAAGTATATTAACAATGAACTACATATGTAAAAACAAGACTACTAACTTAATGATTTTTAAACGAGACATATATGTAACGATTATCGTTGTAAAGACATTTAATGTATATATATATCATATTAAGAGATATTCATACATGATAATATCATGATAATATAATAATTTAAAATCTCATTTGATATTATAAACATTGGGTTAACAACATTTAACAAGATCGTTAACCTAAAGGTTTCAAAACAACACTTACATGTAACGACTAACGATGACTTAACGACTCAGTTAAAATGTATATACATGTAGTGTTTTAATATGTATTTATACACTTTTGAAAGACTTCAATACACTTATCAAAATACTTCTACTTAACAAAAATGCTAACAATTACATCCTCGTTCAGTTTCATCAACAATTCTACTCGTATGCACCCGTATTCGTACTCGTACAATACACAGCTTTTAGATGTATGTACTATTGGTATATACACTCCAATGATCAGCTCTTAGCAGCCCATGTGAGTCACCTAACACATGTGGGAACCATCATTTGGCAACAAGCATGAAATATCTCATAAAATTACAAAAATATGAGTAATCATTCATGACTTATTTACATGAAAACAAAATTACATATCCTTTATATCTAATCCATACACCAACGACCAAAAACACCTACAAACACTTTCATTCTTCAATTTTCTTCATCTAATTGATCTCTTTCAAGTTCTATCTTCAAGTTCTAAGTGTTCTTCATATATTCTACAAGTTCTAGTTACATAAAATCAAGAATACTTTCAAGTTTGCTAGCTCACTTCCAATCTTGTAAGGTGATCATCTAACCTCAAGAAATCTTTTTTTCTTACAGTAGGTTATCATTCTAATACAAGGTAATAATCATATTCAAACTTTGGTTCAATTTCTATAACTATAACAATCTTATTTCAAGTGATGATCTTACTTGAACTTGTTTTCGTGTCATGATTCTGCTTCAAGAACTTCGAGCCATCCAAGGATCCGTTGAAGCTAGATCCATTTTTCTCTTTTCCAGTAGGTTTATCCAAGGAACTTAAGGTAGTAATGATGTTCATAACATCATTAGATTCATATATAAAGCTATCTTATTCGAAGGTTTAAACTTGTAATCACTAGAACATAGTTTAGTTAATTCTAAACTTGTTCGCAAACAAAAATTAATCCTTCTAACTTGACTTTTAAAATCAACTAAACACATGTTCTATATCTATATGATATGCTAACTTAATGATTTAAAACCTGGAAACACGAAAAACACCGTAAAACCGGATTTACGCCGTCGTAGTAACACCGCGGGCTGTTTTGGGTTAGTTAATTAAAAACTATGATAAACTTTGATTTAAAAGTTGTTATTCTGAGAAAATGATTTTTATTATGAACATGAAACTATATCCAAAAATTATGGTTAAACTCAAAGTGGAAGTATGTTTTCTAAAATGGTCATCTAGACGTCGTTCTTTCGACTGAAATGACTACCTTTACAAAAACGACTTGTAACTTATTTTTCCGACTAGAAACCTATACTTTTTTTGTTTAGATTCATAAAATAGAGTTCAATATAAAACCATAGCAATTTGATTCACTCAAAACGGATTTAAAATGAAGAAGTTATGGGTAAAACAAGATTGGATAATTTTTCTCATTTTAGCTACGTGAAAATTGGTAACAAATCTATTCCAACCATAACTTAATCAACTTGTATTATATATTATGTAATCTTGAGATACCATAGACACGTATACAATGTTTCGACCTATCATGTCGACACATCTATATATATTTCGGAACAACCATAGACACTCTATATGTGAATGTTGGAGTTAGCTATACAGGGTTGAGGTTGATTCCAAAATATATATAGTTTGAGTTGTGATCAATACTGAGATACGTATACACTGGGTCGTGGATTGATTCAAGATAATATTTATCGATTTATTTCTGTACATCTAACTGTGGACAACTAGTTGTAGGTTACTAACGAGGACAGCTGACTTAATAAACTTAAAACATCAAAATATATTAAAAGTATTGTAAATATATTTTGAACATACTTTGATATATATGTATATATTGGTATAGGTTCGTGAATCAACCAGTGGCCAAGTCTTACTTCCCGATGAAGTAAAAATCTGTGAAAGTGAGTTATAGTCCCACATTTAAAATCTAATATTTTTGGGATGAGAATACATGCAGGTTTTATAAATGATTTACAAAATAGACACAAGTACGTGAAACTACATTCTATGGTTGAATTATCGAAATCGAATATGCCCCTTTTTATTAAGTCTGGTAATCTAAGAATTAGGGAACAGACACCCTAATTGACGCGAATCCTAAAGATAGATCTATTGGGCCTAACAAACCCCATCCAAAGTACCGGATGCTTTAGTACTTCGAAATTTATATCATATCCGAAGGGTGTCCCGGAATGATGGGGATATTCTTATATATGCATCTTGTTATTGTCGGTTACCAGGTGTTCACCATATGAATGATTTTTATCTCTATGTATGGGATGTGTATTGAAATATGAAATCTTGTGGTCTATTGTTACGATTTGATATATATAGGTTAAACCTATAACTCACCAACATTTTTGTTGACGTTTAAAGCATGTTTATTCTCAGGTGAATATTAAGAGCTTCCGCTGTTGCATACTAAAATAAGGACAAGATTTGGAGTCCATGTTTGTATGATATTGTGTAAAAACTGCATTCAAGAAACTGATTTCGATGTAACATATTTGTATTGTAAACCATTATGTAATGGTCGTGTGTAAACAGGATATTTTAGATTATCATTATTTGATAATCTACGTAAAGCTTTTTAAACCTTTATTTATGAAATAAAGGTTATGGTTTGTTTTAAAAATGAATGCAGTCTTTGAAAAACGTCTCATATAGAGGTCAAAACCTCGCAACGAAATCAATTAATATGGAACGTTTTTAATCAATAAGAACGGGACATTTCAGTTGGTATCAGAGCGTTGGTCTTAGAGAACCAGAAAATTTGCATTAGTGTGTCTTGTCGAGTTTTTTAGGATGCATTAGTGAGTCTGGACTTCGACCGTGTTTACTTGAAAAATGATTGCTTAACAAATTTTGTTGGAAACTATATATTTTTAACATGTGAATATTATGTGATATATTAATCTCTTAACGCGTTTGATATTATGTGATAGATGTCTACCTCTAGAACAAGTCCCATTGACTCACCTAATAATAATGAAGAGTCAAATGTAAATTGGAATGATTCGTGGACTGATTCACAAGTTCCCGAAGAGGAACCGGAAGAAGAGTCGGAACCGGAAGAAGAATCGGAACCGGAAGAAGAATCGGAACCGGAAGAAGAATCAGAACCGGATGAAGAAATAGAACCGGTGGGGGAAATAATAAAACGGTTAAGTAAAAGAAAATCCTCAACCAACCGACCAAGGTTAATTATGGTCAATGGTGTTTCCGCCAAGGAAGCAAAATATTGGGAGGATTACCAATTCTCCGATGAATCGGATTCCGACGAGAATTCCGATGATGTTATAGAAATTACCCCAACTGAATTTAAAAAGGCAAAAGAAAATAATAAGGGAAAGGGCATAAAAATAGAGAAATCTAATTCCAACCCCGATGAACTTTATATGTATCGTCAACCCCCGAAGTCCTTAAGTTGTAACAATGACCCGGGAACCTCTAAACCACCAGGTTTTTCTAAACCAATGTGGAAAACGACGGCTCGTATTAGGGGAACATCATATATCCCTAGAAACTTGGCAAAACGAACCAAAACCGAAGAAGAAGAAACAAGCGAGTCGGAATAAGAGAGTTGTATTCGTGTGGTGTAATATATGTAATATAGTGTGCTTATGCTTTAAGATATATGTAAAAATTGCTTGTATTAATAAGTATTTTTTTTTATGAATCTAACTCTTGTCTATTTTACAGTATAAAAACACAAAATGGATAGACAACCCAATATTTTAAGAGACCTACCCGGAGACATGATTGATGAAATCTTGTCTAGAGTCGGCCAGAATTCTTCGGCACAACTATTTAAGGCGAGATCAGTTTGTAAGACATTCGAAGAACGTTCCAAGAATGCCTTGGTTTATAAAAGGCTTTCGTTCGAAAGATGGGGAATATCACATTGGGAAATCCATAAGTTACGATGTGTTTACTTTGACGCATATATTGCGGGGAACCCAAATGCTATTTTACGCAATGGGTTAAGAAATTATTTTGACTCAATATATCCGAATATTGGACTTCGTGATTTAGAAAAAGCGGCTAACATGCAACATAAAGAAGCATGTTATGCTTACGGATTAGTAATGTTCGCTTCTCACCAAAGTGAGAACAAGAACATCGGGCTACAACTATTAAACAAAACGTTCCCACAAGTGACGGAGTCGGTAATTGGGGTAAGAAATGAGGTTTTAAGATTGTTACGGGACTGTTGGACATTACGTAACCCTCATCCCTTTGACGACGTTACAACACGCTGTCCTATCAACGGCCATAACGGTTATGTTCCACAAGACCAAGGATGGGAAGTAATCCTAGTAAAACCAGAATGCATGACTTGTTTCTGGATGTATGAATTACGTGTCTTTATTGCCTTTGCTGAACGACTTGTGTACTAGCTAGAATTATCTTCACAACCATCTTGTAACAAATTTATTGTGTGCTATATTTCATGCTATATGTAAAATAAGCGGTATTGTAAGTTTGTAAAATATTGTGTAAAAGTTTGAACGCGAAATATTATTATAATCAGTTTTTCATATAGAATTGTAGTAGTTGAATTGTATATTAGCAACTAAGTATGAACTTAACGGGTAGGTACTACCCGAATTTAAACTTATAAAATGCTAATATGAAGAAAAAGCTTTTATAAATGAGTTCATATTATGCTACGAAATACTATTAACTACTCTTAATATTCTGTATGATTAACTTGTTCCATTTGACTATTTTGAAGGAAATGGCACCGACTACTCGACACACCGTGAATATGAATGAAGAGGAATTCTGTACTTTTCTAGCTTCAAACATAGCCGCAGTACAGGCTGTGCTACATACCAACAATAACCTTGGATCTAGCAGTACAGGAAATCGTGTAGGATGCACCTACAAAGAATTCACTGCCTGCAAACCTTTGGAATTTGATGGAACCGAAGGACCGATCGGATTGAAACGGTGGACCGAGAAGGTCGAATCGGTGTTTGCCATAAGTAAGTGTACTGAAGAGGACAAAGTGAAGTACGCTACGCATAACTTCACAGGTTCTGCGTTAACATGGTGGAATACCTATCTAGAGCAAGTGGGATAAGACGATGCGTGCGCACTACCTTGGTCAGCATTCAAGCACTTGATGAACGAGAAGTACCGTCCTAGAACCGAGGTCAATAAGCTCAAGACAGAACTTAGAGGGTTACGAACCCAAGGATTTGATATTACCACATACGAAAGACGATTCACAGAATTGTGCCTATTGTGTCCGGGAGCATTCGAAGATGAGGAAGAGAAGATCGACGCGTTTGTGAAAGGATTACCGGAAAGAATCCAAGAAGATATAAGTTCACACGAGCCCGCCTCCATACAACAGGCATGTAGAATGGCTCACAAACTAGTGAACCAGATTGAAGAAAGAATTAAAGAACAGACTGCTGAAGAGGCCAATGTGAAGCAAGTCAAAAGAAAGTGGGATGAAAACGGTGATAAGAATCACCAATACAACAACAACAGCAATTACAACAATAATTGCAACAATTATCCCAACAATCGCAACATCAATCGCAACTACAACAAACGGCCCAACAACAACAACAACAACAGCAACTACAACAATCATCCCAACAACAATAATAACCGCAACAACAACAGCAATCAGAAGCAGCTATCCTAAAGGTGTGAAAAGTATCACTCGGGGTTCTGCACCAAATTTTGCAACAAGTGTAAAAGAAATGGTCATAGCGCGGCGAAGTGTGAGGTCTACGGACCAGGGGTTAATAGAACGAAAGGAACAAATGGTGTCGGAACGAGTAATGGCGGAGCAAGTAGTGTCGGAGCAAGTTATGCCAATGTAGTTTGTTATAAATGTGGAAAACCGGGCCACCTTATTAGAAATTGCCCGAACCAGGAGAACACGAATGGACAAGGCCGTGGAAGAGTTTTCAATATTAATGCGGTAGAGGCACAGGAAGACCCGGAGCTTGTTACGGGTACGTTTCTTATTGACAATAAATCTGCTTACGTTTTATTTGATTCGGGTGCGGATAGAAGCTATATGAGTAGAGATTTTTGTGCTAAATTAAGTTGTCCATTGACGCCTTTGGATAGTAAATTTTTACTCGAATTAGCAAATGGTAAATTAATTTCAGCAGATAATATATGTCGGAATCGAGAAATTAAACTGGTTAGCGAAACATTTAAGATTGATTTGATACCAGTAGAGTTAGGGAGTTTTGATGTGATAATCGGTATGGACTGGTTGAAAGAAGTGAAAGCGGAGATCGTTTGTTACAAAAATGCAATTCGCATTATACGAGAAAAAGGAAAACCCTTAATGGTGTACGGAGAAAAGGGCAACACGAAACTACATCTTATTAGTAATTTGAGGGCACAAAAACTAATAAGAAAAGGTTGCTATGCTGTTCTAGCACACGTCGAGAAAGTACAAACTGAAGAAAAGAGCATCAATGATGTTCCCATTGCAAAAGAATTTCCCGATGTATTTCCGAAAGAATTACCGGGATTACCCCCACATCGATCCGTTGAATTTCAAATAGATCTTGTACCAGGAGCTGCACCAATAGCTCGTGCCCCTTACAGACTCGCACCCAGCGAGATGAAAGAACTGCAAAGCCAATTACAAGAACTTTTAGAGCGTGGTTTCATTCGACCAAGCACATCACCGTGGGGAGCTCCTGTTTTGTTTGTCAAGAAGAAAGATGGTACATTCAGGTTGTGTATCGACTACCGAGAGTTGAACAAACTTACCATCAAGAACCGCTACCCACTACCGAGAATCGACGACTTATTTGATCAACTACAAGGCTCGTCTGTTTATTCAAAGATTGACTTACGTTCCGGGTATCATCAAATGAGGGTGAAAGAAGATGATATTCCAAAGACTGCTTTCAGAACACGTTACGGTCATTATGAGTTTATGGTCATGCCGTTTGGTTTAACTAATGCACCAGCTGTGTTCATGGACCTTATGAACCGAGTGTGTGGACCATACCTTGACAAGTTTGTCATTGTTTTCATTGATGACATACTTATTTACTCAAAGAATGACCAAGAACACGGTGAACATTTGAGAAAGGTGTTAGAAGTATTGAGGAAGGAAAAATTGTACGCTAAGTTTTCAAAGTGTGCATTTTGGTTGGAAGAAGTTCAATTCCTCGGTCACATAGTGAACAAAGAAGGTATTAAGGTGGATCCGGCAAAGATAGAAACTGTTGAAAAGTGGGAAACCCCGAAAACTCCGAAACACATACGCCAGTTTTTAGGACTAGCTGGTTACTACAGAAGGTTCATCCAAGACTTTTCCAGAATAGCAAAACCCTTGACTGCATTAATGCATAAAGGGAAGAAATTTGAATGGAATGATGAACAAGAGAAAGCGTTTCAGTTATTGAAGAAAAAGCTAACTACGGCACCTATATTGTCATTGCCTGAAGGGAATGATGATTTTGTGATTTATTGTGACGCATCAAAGCAAGGTCTCGGTTGTGTATTAATGCAACGAACGAAGGTGATTGCTTATGCGTCTAGACAATTGAAGATTCACGAACAAAATTATACGACGCATGATTTGGAATTAGGTGCGGTTGTTTTTGCATTAAAGACTTGGAGGCACTACTTATATGGGGTCAAAAGTATTATATATACCGACCACAAAAGTCTTCAACACATATTTAATCAGAAACAACTGAATATGAGGCAGCGTAGGTGGATTGAATTGTTGAATGATTACGACTTTGAGATTCGTTACCACCCGGGGAAGGCAAATGTGGTAGCCGATGCCTTGAGCAGGAAGGACAGAGAACCCATTCGAGTAAAATCTATGAATATAATGATTCATAATAACCTTACTACTCAAATAAAGGAGGCGCAACAAGGAGTTTTAAAAGAGGGAAATTTAAAGGATGAAATACCCAAAGGATCGGAGAAGCATCTTAATATTCGGGAAGATGGAACCCGGTATAGGGCTGAAAGGATTTGGGTACCAAAATTTGGAGATATGAGAGAAATGGTACTTAGAGAAGCTCATAAAACCAGATACTCAATACATCCTGGAACGGGGAAGATGTACAAGGATCTCAAGAAACATTTTTGGTGGCCGGGTATGAAAGCCGATGTTGCTAAATACGTAGGAGAATGTTTGACGTGTTCTAAGGTCAAAGCTGAGCATCAGAAACCATCAGGTCTACTTCAACAACCCGAAATCCCGGAATGGAAATGGGAAAACATTACCATGGATTTCATCACTAAATTGCCAAGGACTGCAAGTGGTTTTGATACTATTTGGGTAATAGTTGACCGTCTCACCAAATCAGCACACTTCTTGCCAATAAGAGAAGATGACAAGATGGAGAAGTTAGCACGACTGTATTTGAAGGAAGTCATCTCCAGACATGGAATACCAATCTCTATTATCTCTGATAGGGATGGCAGATTTATTTCAAGATTCTGGCAGACATTACAGCAAGCATTAGGAACTCGTCTAGACATGAGTACTGCCTATCATCCACAAACTGATGGGCAGAGCGAAAGGACGATACAAACGCTTGAAGACATGCTACGAGCATGTGTTATTGATTTCGGAAACAGTTGGGATCGACATCTACCGTTAGCAGAATTTTCCTACAACAACAGCTACCATTCAAGCATTGAGATGGCGCCGTTTGAAGCACTTTATGGTAGAAAGTGCAGGTCTCCGATTTGTTGGAGTGAAGTGGGGGATAGACAGATTACGGGTCCGGAGATTATACAAGAAACTACCGAGAAGATCATCCAAATTCAACAACGGTTGAAAACCGCCCAAAGTCGACAAAAGAGCTACGCTGACATTAAAAGAAAAGATATAGAATTTGAAATTGGAGAGATGGTCATGCTTAAAGTTGCACCTTGGAAAGGCGTTGTTCGATTTGGTAAACGAGGGAAATTAAATCCAAGGTATATTGGACCATTCAAGATTATTGATCGTGTCGGACCAGTAGCTTACCGACTAGAGTTACCTCAACAACTCGCGACTGTACATAACACTTTCCACGTCTCGAATTTAAAGAAATGTTTTGCTAAAGAAGATCTCACTATTCCGTTAGATGAAATCCAAATCAACAAAAAACTTCAATTCATCGAAGAACCCGTCGAAATAATGGATCGTGAGGTTAAAAGACTTAAGCAAAACAAGATACCAATTGTTAAGGTTCGATGGAATGCTCGTAGAGGACCCGAGTTCACCTGGGAGCGGGAAGATCAGATGAAGAAGAAATACCCGCATCTATTTCCAGAAGATTCGTCAACACCTTCAACAGCTTAAAATTTCGGGACGAAATTTATTTAACGGGTAGGTACTGTAGTGACCCGAACTTTTCCATGTTTATATATATTAATTGAGATTGATATTTACATGATTAAATGTTTCCAACATGTTAAGCAATCAAACTTGTTAAGACTTGATTAATTGAAATATGTTTCATATAGACAATTGACCACCCAAGTTGATCGGTGATTCACGAACGTTAAAACTTGTAAAAACTATATGATGACATATATATGGATATATATATATAGTTAACATGATACTATGATAAGAAAACATATCATAAAGTATATTAACAATGAACTACATATGTAAAAACAAGACTACTAACTTAATGATTTTTAAACGAGACATATATGTAACGATTATCGTTGTAAAGACATTTAATGTATATATATATCATATTAAGAGATATTCATACATGATAATATCATGATAATATAATAATTTAAAATCTCATTTGATATTATAAACATTGGGTTAACAACATTTAACAAGATCGTTAACCTAAAGGTTTCAAAACAACACTTACATGTAACGACTAACGATGACTTAACGACTCAGTTAAAATGTATATACATGTAGTGTTTTAATATGTATTTATACACTTTTGAAAGACTTCAATACACTTATCAAAATACTTCTACTTAACAAAAATGCTTACAATTACATCCTCGTTCAGTTTCATCAACAATTCTACTCGTATGCACCCGTATTCGTACTCGTACAATACACAGCTTTTAGATGTATGTACTATTGGTATATACACTCCAATGATCAGCTCTTAGCAGCCCATGTGAGTCACCTAACACATGTGGGAACCATCATTTGGCAACTAGCATGAAATATCTCATAAAATTACAAAAATATGAGTAATCATTCATGACTTATTTACATGAAAACAAAATTACATATCCTTTATATCTAATCCATACACCAATGACCAAAAACACCTACAAACACTTTCATTCTTCAATTTTCTTCATCTAATTGATCTCTCTCAAGTTCTATCTTCAAGTTCTAAGTGTTCTTCATAAATTCCAAAAGTTCTAGTTTCATAAAATCAAGAATACTTTCAAGTTTGCTAGCTCACTTCCAATCTTGTAAGGTGATCATCCAACCTCAAGAAATCTTTGTTTCTTACAGTAGGTTATCATTCTAATACATGGTAATAATCATATTCAAACTTTGGTTCAATTTCTATAACTATAACAATCTTATTTCAAGTGATGATCTTACTTGAACTTGTTTTCGTGTCATGATTCTGCTTCAAGAACTTCGAGCCATCCAAGGATCCATTGAAGCTAGATCCATTTTTCTCTTTTCCAGTAGGTTTATCCAAGGAAATTAAGGTAGTAATGATGTTCATAACATCATTCGATTCATACATATAAAGCTATCTTATTCGAAGGTTTAAACTTGTAATCACTAGAACATAGTTTAGTTAATTCTAAACTTGTTCGCAAACAAAAGTTAATCCTTCTAACTTGACTTTTAAAATCAACTAAACACATGTTCTATATCTATATGATATGCTAACTTAACGATTTAAAACCTGGAAACACGAAAAACACCGTAAAACCGGATTTACGCCGTCGTAGTAACACCGCGGGCTGTTTTGGGTTAGTTAATTAAAAACTATGATAAACTTTGATTTAAAAGTTGTTATTCTGAGAAAATGATTTTTATTATGAACATGAAACTATATCCAAAAATTATGGTTAAACTCAAAGTGGAAGTATGTTTTCTAAAATGGTCATCTAGACGTCGTTCTTTCGACTGAAATGACTACCTTTACAAAAACGACTTGTAACTTATTTTTCCGACTAGAAACCTATACTTTTTTTGTTTAGATTCATAAAATAGAGTTCAATATGAAACCATAGCAATTTGATTCACTCAAAACGGATTTAAAATGAAGAAGTTATGGGTAAAACAAGATTGGATAATTTTTCTCATTTTAGCTACGTGAAAATTGGTAACAAATCTATTCCAACCATAACTTAATCAACTTGTATTATATATTATGTAATCTTGAGATACCATAGACACGTATACAATGTTTCGACCTATCATGTCGACACATCTATATATATTTCGGAACAACCATAGACACTCTATATGTGAATGTTGGAGTTAGCTATACAGGGTTGAGGTTGATTCCAAAATATATATAGTTTGAGTTGTGATCAATACTGAGATACGTATACACTGGGTCGTGGATTGATTCAAGATAATATTTATCGATTTATTTCTGTACATCTAACTGTGGACAACTAGTTATAGGTTACTAACGAGGACAGCTGACTTAATAAACTTAAAACATCAAAATATATTAAAAGTGTTGTAAATATATTTTGAACATACTTTAATATATATGTATATATTGTTATAGGTTCGTGAATCAACAGTGGCCAAGTCTTACTTCCCGACGAAGTAAAAATCTGTGAAAGTGAGTTATAGTCCCACTTTTAAAATCTAATATTTTTGGGATGAGAATACATGCAGGTTTTATAAATGATTTACAAAATAGACACAAGTACGTGAAACTACATTCTATGGTTGAATTATCGAAATCGAATATGCCCCTTTTTATTAAGTCTGGTAATCTAAGAATTAGGGAACAGACACCCTAATTGACGCGAATCCTAAAGATAGATCTATTGGGCCTAACAAACCCCATCCAAAGTACCGGATGCTTTAGTACTTCGAAATTTATATCATATCCGAAGGGTGTCCCGGAATGATGGGGATATTCTTATATATGCATCTTGTTATTGTCGGTTACCAGGTGTTCACCATATGCATGATTTTTATCTCTATGTATGGGATGTGTATTGAAATATGAAATCTTGTGGTCTATTATTATGATTTGATATATATAGGTTAAACCTATAACTCACCAACATTTTTGTTGACGTTTTAAGCATGTTTATTCTCAGGTGATTATTAAGAACTTCCGCTGTCGCATACTTAAATAAGGACGAGATTTGGAGTCCATGCTTGTATGATATTGTGTAAAAACTGCATTCAAGAAACTTATTTTGTTGTAACATATTTGTATTGTAAACCATTATGTAATGGTCGTGTGTAAACAGGATATTTTAGATTATCATTATTTGATAATCTACGTAAAGCTTTTTAAACCTTTATTGATGAAATAAAGGTTATGGTTTGTTTTAAAATGAATGCAGTCTTTGAAAAATGTCTCATATAGAGGTCAAAACCTCGCAACGAAATCAATTAATATGGAACGTTTTTAATCAATAAGAACGGGACATTTCATTAAGAAAGAGGTGAAAACGGAATCAAAGACAAATGATAACCGACCAAGAACCCGAGCTCATCAGATTACCGCACTCGAAGCGAAGGAATCCCAAAATGTGGTGTCAGGTACCTTTATTGTAAACTCTTTACCTGCGCATGTTTTGTTTGATTTCGGTGCTACGCGGTCGTTTGTTTCTTATTCTTTTTGTAAACATTTTGACATGACCCCATGCATATTAGAGCATCCTTTAGAGGTAGAGATAGCAGACAATAAAACCGTTATGGTATATAGTGTCATTAAGGGATGTGAAATTATTTTGGATGATGAGAAGTTTGATATAGATTTAATACCCATGCATATGAGAGAATTTCAAGTAATAGTAGGTATGGATTAGCTAGATGACAATGAAGGAATAATATTATATTGAAAGAAAATTGTATTAGTTCAAGCACCCAGTGGAAAGGTTATTTGGATTTATGGGGAACGGGCTAGACGTGCTATTCCTATATGTACGTATGCTAGAGCCAAACGATTTTTGTCCCATGGGTGTTGTGCGTTTCTGGCACATGTTATCGATGATTCAAAGGAGGTTTTTGGGATAAATGATGTACCGGTAGTTAATGAGTTTCCGGATGTGTTTTCGGATGAATTGCCCGGTGTTCCTCCCGAACGAGAAGTAGAATTTCGAATAGAGTCGATTCCCGGAGCCACGCCAATTGCCAAAGCACCATATCAATTAGCTCCGTCAGAAATGAGGGAAATGATGACTCAATTACAAGATTTAATAGATAAAGGTTTTATTCGTCCTAGTAGTTCACCTTGGGGAGCTCCGGTTTCGTTTGTAAAAAAGAAGGATGGAACAATGAGAATGTGCATCGATTATCGTGAATTGAATAAAGTCACTATTAAGAATAAATATCCATTACCAATACAAAAAGCAGTATTCTCTCATTTTCATAGTTTATATAATACAGGAATTACCAATAAGCCATCGATGAGGAATTTGTCATATCCCACAATCACAGCCGAACATAATGGTCTACTTGAGGCCCGATTCACAGAGAATGAAGTGTGAGAAGCTTTAAAGGATTGTGCGAGCAACAAAGCTCCCGGACCAGATGGTTTCAACATTGGCTTCTTTAAGAAATTTTGGGAGACCATTAAGGGGGATCTTTTAAATGCTCTTTTTTAGTTTTGGGAAAAGAGAGAAATATCGAAAGGTTGTAACGCGTCTTTTTATCTTGCTTATCCCGAAAACAACGGATCCTATAAGTCTTAATGAATACCGCCCCATTAGCCTCATAGGAATCTTCTACAAGATTATCTCGAAAGTATTGTCAAATAGACTTCGAAAAGTTATTCCTAGTGTTATCGGGATGGAACAAAGCGCATTTCTAAAAGAAAGGTTCATACTTGATGGTGTTTTAATCGCAAATGAAATCGTAGACTTTATTAAAAGATCAAAGACAAAGGGGCTTATCTTTAAAGTTGACTTTGAGAAGGCTTTTGACTCGCTTAATTGGGAGTTTTTAATGGAGGTAATGGGTAGCATGGGTTTTGGTGAAAAGTGGTGTTCATGGATTTCAGCGTGCCCCAAGTCAGCATCCATCTCGGTTTTAGTTAACGGTTCACCAACAAATGAATTCTTGATGGGGAAAGAAGTTCGACAAGGCGATCCTTTATCACAGTTTCTTTTCATCATCGCGGTTGAAGGACTTAACATCCTTTCAAAAGTGGCGGTAGAGAATAATCTCTTCAAGGGGGTCGAAGTTGGAAAAGATAAAATTGTAGTGTCTCATTTGCAATATGCGGACGACACAATTTTTTTTTTTTGGTGATTGGAACCCCCGAAAACTTGAGAAATCTCATGAACTTACTTAAATGCTTTGAACTAACATTCGGTCTTAAAATAAACATGAGGAAAAGTGCTATCTATGGTGTAGGAGTGAACGAGGTTGAAATTGCAACATTAGCCAATATTTTTGGGTGTAATGTTGGCACCTTCCCCTTTACATACCTAGGATTGCCAATTGGATCGAGGATGAAAAAGTTAAGTGATTGGAAGGTGGTTATGGAAAAGTTCAAAAAACGATTATCGGATTGAAAAGCACGTTCGATCTCTTTCGGGGGCCGAGTAACTCTTCTTAAATCAATTCTTTCAAGTCTCCTGTTGTATTACTTTTCGATATTTCTTGCGCCGCCTTGTGTGATTCGTGAGCTTGAGAGAGTGAGGAGGGAATTTTTTTTAGGGGGTCTCGGGGTTGGGCAAAAAGATTTCTTGGATCAAATGGGAAAAAAAAATCCTCCTTCCATACTCAGAAGGTGGTCTCTATTTTGGTTCATTACAATGCAAAAACTTGACTCTTCTATGCAAATGGTGGTGGAGGCTTCATACCGAGCCATGCTCCTTATGTGCCAAAATCATCATTAGCATATTCGGTAATATATATAAAAAAAGAAACAGAAACCAACTAGGACTATGACTCTATATAAACTAGGACTCATATCTTACTTAAACTTAATCAAACAAATGCTTCAAACTTATCTATTATCTAATAAACGTAGCTAGACTTATTAAAATAATTAAACAACTATCCTTATGTAACTAATATTGTATTCCTAAGGACTTCTGCAATGCCTTCCTAACCGGGTTCCACATCATATATGAGTTTCAGGTCGAAACTGGTCATGAGCAGTTACATTGGAGTACGCTTTTCATAATGGTTTACATTTTGGTCAGATTTTTATGCTTTTGTTTATATGCAAAGATAGACACGCGAAAAATCAAACAAATTTGTACACACATTAATGAAGAGTGCCTGGCTGAGTTTTCACCAATGGAACTGTAGGCAAAACACATCAAACCATTCTTTCAAATACCCGTCTTGCCTGAATTTTGTAACAAATTATTGGTTTTTTGTTGTATGGCCAACATATATTAAAGATTAGAGACAACCTCGGTCATGGTAGAAGGGTTTTCGGATGGTTATCCAAGCATCATTGGGCGATATGAGCAAACTCTCAATATTTTAGATGATATCTCTCCCCTTATATCATTATCAATAATATTCTTTAAATTGCCTACTCTGATCGAGTCTTGAGCCCATGTTGCTAAACCCCATTCAAGACTACTATCCGTCGGTCGCTTCTGGCACAACACTTCAAACAAAACCACCCCAAAAGCATACACATCAGACTTCCTCGTCAGCTTTCCAGTAGCGAGATAGTTCGGATCAAGATACCCAAATGTGCCTTTAACGAGTGTGTTGACATAAGTCAACGGCTGATTTGTTGGGCCTATTTTTAACAACCCGAAGTCTGAAATTTTAGATGCCCAACTATCATGTTAACAAAATATTTGAGCTCTTGGCATCTCGATGTATAACACCAAGGTCAATACCTGTGCCCGTGTGGAGGTAGTCTAATCCACGGGCGGCACCTATGCAAATCCTAAGTCACTCAACCCAAGAAAAGGGTGTACGAAGTTTATGGAGATGATCTTCAAGTGTTTCATGGGTCATGTACTAATATATTAGGGTCATCTCTTTTTTGAAATTACAATAACCAATCAAAGACAGAAGATGAGCGTGACGCAATCTGGAAAGCATCTCAACTTCTGCCCAGAACTCTGAGGCACCCTGATTTGATGATATTAAATCCAACTTTTTAATTGCTGCCACAACCTGATCAGTAGTTCCAGTTCCAATAAAAACCTTTCCTTGGTACACTTTCCCAAACCCACCACTCCCAATGACTAATGATTCGTTAAAATTGTCTATTGCTAACAGAATTTCATCAAACTCGAATACACGACATGGTTGTTGTGACCATTGAATAGTGGATGTGGAGGTATCAGACTCCTTGCCATCGCCACATTCAAAATTCATATTAGATATGGATAATGAATGTGGAAAGTGAAATGAATGACCTTATTAAATCCCTCGGCTATCGTTATCTCTTCTATCGACATGTTTCTAACACTAACCCCAATGTCTTCTACCTCTTCTATGAATGGTTCGAACTTCTCATTAACCAACTCTTCCTCATCATTAGTCCGATAATACGCATTGGAAAGATATTGTGCGATAGTTATCTTATGTTGAGTTTGAGCATTTTTTTTTTCCTTTTCCTTTACTTGTCTCATGTATTCATTCCATTCTAATATAGATTTTATTTGTTTTGGTGTATATGGATCAGGCTTATATTCATCCTTATTTTCTATACTGAACATTTCCATAAAAGTTTTATCTTCTTTTCTCTTTATTGGTTGTTCCATATTTTAAGATTTGAGATTTAGATTTTAATTATAGGAGGAATTAAGATTTGAATGAGAAAATAATTTAAGTAATTAAATAATAACTAAATAGATTAAATTTGAAGTAATAAAATATAAATAACTTATAAATAAATTAAATAACAACTTTTATCGCATAACAACGAATAATCAAACATACACGACCTGTTGAATCTTTCAATACTTAAGTGACCCGTCAGCGTCTAGGTTCCAGCAGAGCCCTTTAAATCGGAAGCCCAACAACCTTTCCCTAAAGGAAGACAGTCATCAACTGTTTTCAAGAAATATCAATAACCACAGTATATCCAATTTTTGTATTTACCGCGCTCCCCGGTAGCGGCGCCAAAAAGTTGATGTGCAAAAGTGTGCACTGCTTAATTTGCCTTTCAAACTTTTAAATTTATAAAACCTTTATTAATACACTTTAACACCCTAACGAGCAATAAAACCCGATCAGATGTAGTAATTTAGGTTATCGTCCCAAGAGAGCGTAGATGCGGATAAGAGTTGTTTTATTAAATAGTTTAATTCTTATTAAATAATTAAAGATATATTTTTATGTCATTTATGGGATAGATTCTTATCTCTTAGGAAAGAGATAATTTAAAAGATAAATAAAATAACAAAATATAAAGCAAGAAAGAAAGAAAGATTTAAAATAAACAATTACACAAGAGAAGTGATTACAAGGACGTGTGAATCATAAGAGAAATATATTAGTTATTTCATAACTTATTTTAACAAGTAGCAAGATAACAATCATAGACCAATCATTATCCCTAAAAGGTTAAGCTAAGTGTCACATATCATTCATAAGGTAGGACCTAAAGCATACATTAACTAAGTGATGTTCATAGTTAATGTCTTCATTCATAGCATTCAAATAACAACAACAACGAAACCCAATACCACATGCGTGGTGTATGAGGGAGGTGAGATGTAGACAATCCTTCCCCTATTCAAGAATAGAAAAAAAGTAGAGAAAGTCATCCTTATCTCTATTCGATGGATAAAGAGATTGCTTCCGAGTGGACCTCCGGCCAAATAGTAGGAATATATTTTTTTTTAAAACATTGTAAAATAAAATTAAAAATAAAAAATACAATGAACCTAAAAATAAAAATAAAATAAAAATAAAAAGAGACGCCATGAAAATGGTAGAATCAAATTTCCATGAGTTTAAAAGCCTTCCTGCAACATCAATTTAGGCTCTAAGCGGCAGTCAAGTCGTCACTTAATCGACGCTTGGTGTTGCCTCAATAAATAAAGCCAAGGGACCTTGTAAACCGTACTCGAAAGGTATGTCAGGTGAAAGTTGTTGCGCGAGCAAAGAGCAAACCACCCGTAACAAACCAAAACACCACTCATGCACCTTTACGGTAGACATCCCCGAAGACACACAGCTAAAAGAATACCAATCAAGCTCAGGACCAAGGAAGGTCGTCTTCAGCCATAATGACCCCAAGATGCACCGAACGATGCGATACACACACACACATACACACACCCGCACAACACATGCACACACACACACACGTACAGATACATAAACCTATATACATACCTACATACAACCGTGCATAAACATACCTACATATCTACATGAAACATACCTACGTAGATACACACACCTACAAAACAAACAAAACATACATACATACATACATACATACCTACAAAACAACCTAACATACATACAAAGGCAAAAGATACATACATAGACAAAAAAAAAAACCTATATTACGAAACTTACATACATACATAGACAAAAAGACCCTACATTATAAAACCTACATACATACATCCATAAATATACGTACATACCATGCTACATACACACATACGTGCATACATACACAACCATACAAAACCTACTCGTCTACTAGTAAAACTAGTTGTACTTAAAAATAATAGCAATGATAATAAATATAATAATAATAATAATACTAATACTAGTAGTAGTAAATAATGGTTAATAGTATTAATATTCATAATACCAGTAATATTAATAATTAATAAATAATAATAATAATAATAATAATAATAATAATAATAATAATAATAATAATAATAATAATAATAATAATAATAATAATAATAATAATAATAATAAATAGTAATAATAATAATAGTACAAGTAATAATAGTACTAAGAGTACTATAGTATTAATTATAATTATAATAATAATAATAAATAGTATAGAAATAATAATAATAAATAGTACAATTAATAAATAGTATATAAATAATAATAATAATAACAATAATAATAATACATAATAGAAAGTAACCATACTCGACTATTCTTATTCTAGCTCTTCACGCATCCCTATCAGAAGTCATGTCCTTGGTCAACGAAAGCTCCCTCATGTCGAGTCTAAGTCTATCCATCCACCTACGAGTAGGTATACCCCTTCTATTTACGCCATCGACCATGAGTGCCTCAACTCTCCTAACCGGGGCAATACGTGGTCGTCTCATCACATGCCCAAACCATCGAAGCCGTTCTTCTCTTAACTTGTCGATGATGCTACTGACTCCAAGGTTTTCCCTAAACACACCATTTGAGATCATATCTAGCATGGTTTTACCACACGTCCACCTTAGCATCCTCATTTCTGCCACCTCCATCCTTCTCTCTTGGGCCTTCGTCATTGGCCAACATTCTGATCCGTACAACATGGCAGGTCTAATTGCCACCTTGAGGAATTTCCCGTTCAATTTGAGTGGTATCTTCTTGTCGCACAAGACCCCTTTCGTTGCTCTCCACTTCAACTAACCTACCTTAATGCGATGAGTCACGTCCTCGTCTATCCTCCCCGATTTGTGGAGGACCGAGCCTAGATATCTAAACAACTCTTGTGGGTACAAGATCTGGTCCCCAATGTTGATGTTCCCTCCAACATTTAGTTCATCCTCAGTCCTACCGAATTCGCACCTAAGATATTCCGTCTTTTGTCTACTGATCTGTAGCCCATTTTGTTTTAAGGCCTCCCTCCATTGTTCCAGCCTTCTATTAAGCTCATCCTATGATTCCGATACAAGCACGATATCATCGAAAAAAATCAGACACCAAGGGATGTTCTCTTGTATTCCTCGAGACAGCTCGTCGAGGATCAAATCGCAAAGGAAAGGACTAAGGGCCGATCCCTGGTGAAATCCTACTTCTATCGGAAAATACTCTGTGTTTCCCACAGGCGTCCGAACGTAGGCCTTCGCCCCATCGTACATATCCATAATAGCTCTAATATATCTACTTGGGATACCCCTAACATTAAGGGTCTTCCAAATCAGCTTTCGCGGTACGCAATCATAGGCCTTTTCTAAGTCTAAGAAGACCATCTCTAGACTCTTTTATTTCTCCCTATACTTCTCCATAACGCTTCTTAAAATATGAATTGCCTCCAACGAAGGGCGCTGATGTGCAAAACGTGGTATATAAATTGTTATATGAAATAGTATGGAAAAATACCAATTAAAGAGTGTTACACACTAACGGGCAGTGTACCCGATCGTGTAGTAGTATAAATAATAGTTTAGTTCTGTGTATCGTTCCAAGGACAGTTGTATTAGTCAAACTAGAATTAGAAACTATATTATGATTAACTAAGTAAATGAAATTTAAAGGTACAAGATATTATGTTTTTGTGGCTATTTAAAGATTTAGCCAAATCAGAGAAGATTAAAAGTAAAAACAATATTTTTGGTCTTTTAAGTTTATGTAATGAAAACAAGTGCAAAGAAAACAAATAAGATAGTTTGATGTAGATCAAAGAGACGAAATGTTCATCTAGATATTTTACCCTCGGTATTGGATGTAAGTTATATTGTTAAGACCCGATTGAATGAATATGTGTGTAAGTTACCTAATAGAAGTAAACACGCAAACTCGATTACAAGATCAAGGGTTCCCTTTTCTCTATAGTTCTCGTGTTTGTAACCAAATAACTATGATATATAGGCTAATCACCCAAATCGACTTGCCAAGAGTTCTCTTTAGCAAGTACTCAAACTAGAATTACTAAGTGGATGGTTCCCTATCACCTAGACCTTTTTCGTTTGTGACTAGTTGATTAGCTAGATCAAAGACTTAAATACCAATTGTCTTTTGCGTTTGGTCTACACAATTCATCCCTATATCGTCTAATCATTTTGATCTAATTTACCCCCTTGGTCCGGTTTAGTAAACAATCAATCTAAGACAAGTTGATTGTAAATCAATATGATACATCAACAAGAGTTCTCTTTATCAACAACATATCAATTAACTAGATACAAATGATTTAACATCAATAAGCATGGTTCTTTAATTCAAGCTTTAATCTATCATACATAATACATTCAATCAATAAGTTTACATCCAATACTTTGGTTATTAATCTAGAAAAACATTATAGAGTTTAGCCAACAATCATGATAACAAGCAAAATCACAATCAAATGATAAGTAGAATTCATTGTTTGAGAACAAGAAAACAACCTAATTGAGAATGAATCTTGGATGGAGAAGGATTGGTTTCTTGATTCTTGGATGTTAGACCACTTACAAGAGCTTGAAGTTCTCCAAAAATGCTCCTAAAATCGCCTTCTAATGCCTCTGGTTCGTATCTGGTCGTATCTAATCTTATCTCCCTTTTTTAAAGCAGTTAAAGTTGGTCAAAAAGCAAAAGTAGGCTGAAACCTACTTTTGGACGGTGTCCAAGATATTGGATGGCGTCCAGTTGTAAAGGCCTGGACGGCATCCAGATTTCTGGACGGTGTCCAGTTGTGCTGAATTTTACTGTCTCGTTTTTTCATGATCTCCCTTCATTTGGACGGAGTCCCAATCATTTTGGACGGCGTCCAACATATCTGAAGCCTTGTTTTATCAATTTAGAGCGTTAATTTGACCATAACTTGTATCGGGATCAACTATGATGAAATCACAACTTATAGAACGGTCATAATTCACCAAAACTCTTTATAAACCACTTTCTGATACACTTTACATACCTTTGTGTATTACTTGTAGAAATCGCCTTAACTATCCTTGATTTAAGAGTATTTCACACGATATTGTGAGATATATATATGATGTATTTGAGCAATATCAAAACACCCCACACTTAAACCTTGCTTGTCCTCAAGCAATTCATTCTTACAAAGTAGAAAACTATCAAACACACTTACACAATATAGAGTACACACATCACACAAGTCACGCGAAACACATGAAACACACACGTTTATTTGAAACGCAAACTCACGCTATATGAAACACACGCTTTAAGTATAACACACCTTTATTGTAATCACACTCACGCTATATACACAATGAGAACACACGCACACATTTTTGAGAGATTAGAGCCAAGTATCCGAAAAATTTAGTCCTATGGAAATCAGGACCTCACGTTTTATGGTTTTAAAAATATCATGCTAGTTTTAACACTAGGCACGTTTTCCGATTTAGTCAGATTTTTCTGAATTTTAAAAAAAAAATGAGTGCGGGTTTCCCGCTATTGGTCAAGCCAATCCCTCCCACAGTACCTAACATCACTAGATGTTGGTAAGAAAATAATGTGTTTAGGAGGATACACATTACGTCCAGATATCATTGATAATCATGAGGTAATCATCTAATCCATTAAGTCAACCATAAAGATTGAGCTTCATCAGGCTTAAAAGCTGATATTTTACCTTTCCGGAGGTTATCCACTGGGAATCTGATCAATCACTGACATTTTGTGTATCATAGTGCGCTTCCCATTTGGCCAGCAAATCTCCCTCATTGAGATAAGATTTGACTACCAGTTTCCCTGTTTGACGTTGAGGCCTGGTAGATTTTCAGTCGATTTTAGCAATGACTTTTTAAGATTTTTCGTCACCCTACAACTGGTCTGGACTACAACTTCTGAAACAAATCAGCAAGTGTGTCGTTCGGAAGAGTTTACTTCCTTGAGGATGGAATGGATACATCCTATGGGTAATAATAAAGTGGTCGGACGCAACATTGTCCTTGTTAGGAGAAACAATGAGGATCGTCCTGTTTTAGATTTCGATATGGCGCGAGGTCCGGTTTCCGACCACGCTATGCAATCACCGCTCTCTCACTGTTTACACTCGTTTTAGTACAAGTGACCTACCAGTTAGCTTTACTAAACTAATAGGATTTTCATTCAAATAATTGAATGCTAGTACAACTTCAAAGACTATTAATAATTTAAAACATAACTCAACATTTCTTTTCTAGTTTTAGCACACAATGTATGTAAAATGGTTTTTGGACAATTTTCGTTTCTAAGGCTACCTGAGAATTTTAAATTTTGATCATAAACGCCTTAATTTTTTTTTTTTTTTTGTAAAACGAATTACTGATAAATTTCTATCTCCCACCCCACACTTGAGATCATGCAAGGCCTTTATTGCATGAAATCGGAAAAAGGATTAAATTTAGAGGGCAAAGTGATAGGGTGATTGTAGAAATTTTCAAATTTTTAACCTGTAAATCGTGGAACATGTAGACGAATGCCGCTGAACTTACTGCCAGCATAAGAGCATCGTCCATTCCTCGATTATCAACATACATACATCATAATATCAAATGTTGCTGAACTTAATGCCAGTCTTTGAAGTTCAACCACGCTGCACAAAATAACAAACCACACAAATAATACTAAAAATAATGGTGTTTCTACAACCACAACCATTTTCAAATTATTTAATATTACAAACCAAACATTGTTTAAAACATACCACAAGAAATAAATAAATAGTCTCAAAGTAATGTAACAAAATGATAATAGGCACGCAGGCCTTCAGTTATCGTACGGCCAAAAGTAATTTCCTGAGCCATCTCTGCTCGGGCGTCCCTGTGGGTATTCCTGCTCAAATCTGTTCCTTGCATCCTGCATCGAAGCGTTATTATTATAAATTGGGTAAGGTGGAGGTGGGTTTTGAGGATCAGTGTAGTATTGAAGTGTCAGACGTGTTGTCCCATAGTATTGATCGGGGTTGGAATAAAATAACTCGGTGTTATGGTTATTCCAATCAATACCATAACTATTTCATCCCTGATTATGTACTTGAGCAATCTGGCATTGCTCCATTCCTTGCTGACTCAAGCTTATGTTGTTCATACTGTTAACCAAATTATCCCAACTAGTTTGGGATGGATTCCAAGACCCTTGATCCTGAACATTAGTTTGGGCTTCCATTTCTGCTTCCTCTTCCTCTTGTTGTTCCTGTTGAACATTCGCTCCATTACCACTCGCGCCACCTGCCACAAAAGGTACCAAACGCCTATTTTCGTCGTACATCAAAATCCCAGCGTTAATATAAGAAACCTTTTTCAAGGCTTTCATTGCATGGTCACATTCAATCAAGCGATTAAGATCAATATTAAAGTGACGAGCAATCCGCGTAATGTAGTGGCCCCCTAGAAGCGGTTTATCTCTTCGTACATCCGTAGCGATACCCAGCAAATAGTTCCCAATTAACCCCGGTATATCGGTGTGACAACCCCTTTTTATTTGATCCATTATCCATAGATCCAGAGATTTTACCTTTTCATGTCCTTCGACTCTCGCATTAAAAGTACATGCGATAATTCGATGGAGAAGCTTATCATCCGGGGTTGCTATTTCAGTATACCGGTGCCTGCTTGACTTGAACGGGCTAGATGCATTCGGACCTCTAATCCTTCTCCAAAAGGATTGTTCATTGAAACCCCTTTGACCATGGTACTCTGAGCTTACCAAATATGTCCTTAATTGTGCGTCAGTAAGCTCGTTAAAAATACCCAAAACTCTACATAACCCAAAACTACTCAAACTTCTTTCCTCACCCCCTAGTCGGAATCTAAAGAAAGCATTCGATAGTAGATCGCGAACATTATTGAATCGGAAAGTTGAGTAGAACTCTTTACATAGCACGGGAAACACTTGATCGTGTAGACTGAAAATGTGTTCCCATGCATAGGTCACTATGTTATTATATGGTATAGCTAACAAATGAGTGACATGGGCGTGCATACCCGCCTCAATCAAAGGAGCCCAGTCAAAATACCATGTAGCATTAATTGGTCTACGGGTAATTCGAGCAAAAGTTTCTCCGTAATCATCATTGTCCTGAAGATGTTCAAACCATACTATTGGATTATTTTGATCTTCTTCTTCGCCGGATGATGATGATGAATGTCGTTGTTGAACCGGTGGTGGTGGTGGTGGTGGAACATTTCTTGATGTTCTGCCTCTTTTCAGTTCTCCACCTCGGCTAGATTGTCCCTGCAAAACATAATAACACCAAACCAAAAGAACATAGAAACCGTTGTGTTAATGTTAGTTAAAAACATAACCGAGTAGCAAGGGAAATTAGTCATTCCATTCTAAGTTCATAAGCATTGTGATTCATATAAGCAAAAGCGTATGTTCAGAATAATTGATTACAGTCAACCAAAGTCAACATAAACTTGCAAATACACTTTCAAAAATGTGGATCATAAAATTCACAATTAGGCGTCAACTTAGGACTCAAGCATGTTGCGTTCATAGGTCATGACATTTAAACTTGCATTCTAATGATATTCATTACAATCATAGCACAAGTTATCACAATTTAGTTCAAAATGACCATTATAACGCCACTACATTATAGCATTTCATACCATCAATCCACTTCAATAGGCTTAAACAAATGAAAATCAAGCATACAACTTTCATAAGATCATTACAATTCAAAGCATGCTAAAAATTCAAGAACATTCAATTTATGACCCGGCCAAATTAACATCTACATCATCAACAACAATTAAACACTTCACAAGCTTTATAAACAACACAAACAAACTCAATATCTTGAATTAATTACCCTAATTTCGGATTTAAACATTACAAACCCTAGAATCATGAACATACCCATTAAACATATAATTATTGCAAAATCAAGACATAATGGGTAATTAAACAACTAAGGCATATTAATTGAAACAAGAATAATGCAAATCAAACACCCCACACTTATCTTTCACCAAATTATACATATAGACATACAAATCAAGTAATTAAGAAAGAAAAGTATGAAAAGGGAGTAGTAATACCCTAGAAAACATGATTCAAGCTTGGATTTGAAGGAAGAAATCGCGAATTTGAAGTAGATTTTAGGGTTTTGTGAGTGTTGGTTCCTGTTTGGGAGAGAAAAGCTGAGTTAAAAGTGTGTATGGTTGAAAAATGGGTTGGATAACCCTTTAAAACGCGTTTTATTTTTTTCTGGTCAGGTGTCTGGACGGCGTCCAACATTCTGGACGGCGTCCAGTAAAGAAGGATTGGACGGCGTCCAGAAATCTGGACGGCGTCCAGTTGTTAAGCGTGAGACGGCGTCCAGAAGGTTTGGACGGCGTCCAGTTTCACTAAAATCTACTGACCATTATTTGAGAAAACCCTTTGAAATTAGACGGCGTCCAAGGGATTTTGGACGGCGTCCCACTGGTCTGGTGGCTCAAAATTTGCATAAAACTCATAAAAAATCTCATTTTTAACACACAAAAGCTAATATCATCATCATAGATCATTTTGTACATTAAAAACAATCAAATCAATCATAAAACACTCAATTCACACTATTTACACGAGTGAACTTTCTTTAACGAGTCGTTCACCCAACTCGTCCCCATTTTGATTTAGGCTTTGTTCTCGAAGTTGAGGCTAACCTCGTCTTCGATTTCCAGGGGACCATCGACATAGTGTTTGACCCGGTGGTCATTCACTTTAAAAACATCGCCCTTCCAGTTCACCACTTCAATCGTACCATAAGGGTACACCCTTCTAACAACAAATGGTCCCGACCATCAGGACTTAAGCTTTCCTGGTGATAACTTGAAACGGGCATTGTAAACAAGGAGACGATCTCCTTCCATGAATTCCTTTGGATTTTTCAATCTCTTGTCGTGCCATTGTTTGGTTTTTCTTTATAAATTAGAGAGTTGTCATAGGCTTCAAGCCTCAACTCGTCTAATTCATTTAACTGGGTCAAACGTAACCGACCCGCCTCTTGGTAATCCAAATTACATGCCCTTAGCGCCCAATGCGCTTTGTGTTCAATCTTCAAAGGGAGATGGCATGCTTTTCAGTATACCATACGGAAAGGAGTGGTTCCAATAGGTGTTTTGTAAGCCGTGCGAAAGGCCCACAATGCATCATTTAACTTAACTGACCACTCTTTTGGATTTGCACCAACGGTCTTATCAAGTATGCATTTTAATGACCGATTGGTATTCTCCACTTGCCCACTTGTTTGGGGATGATAGGATGTTGAAATTTTATGGATCACTCCATATTTTTTCAACACCTTTTCTAATTACTTATTGCAAAAGTGGGTGCCTCGGTCACTGATAAGGGCTTTTGGTGTGCCAAACCTTGAGAAAAGTTCCATCAAAAAGGTTACTACAACTCGGCCATCATTTGTTGGTAAAGGTTTTGCCTCTGCCTATTTGGAAACATAGTCTATGGCAACAAGTATGTAGAGGTAAGAATGAGACTTTGGAAAGGGCCCCATAAAGTCAATTCCCCAAACATCGAACACCTCGCATACTTAGATGCTTTGTTGAGGCATTTCATCCCGTTTAGTGATTTGACCGGCCCGTTGGCACGCGTCACAAGCCTTACAAACAGTGTAGGCATCTTTGAATATTGTAGGCCAATAGAAACCGGCCTCGTAAACTTTCCTCCCCGTGATTTGGGGACCAAAGTGCCCACCTGTTGGACCAAGGTGACAATCAAGCAGAATTTCGGTGCATTCCTTCCTCGAAACACACCTGCGAATAACTCCATCCGCACATCACCTAAATAGATAAGGGTCTTCCCAAAAATAGTATTTTAGGTCACTAAAGAATTTCTTTATTTTCTAATGTGACCAACCGGTTTCTAGGTACCCCCAACAATGTAATTGGCGAAATCAACATACCACGGGTCTTCCACCTTCTCTACTCGCATGAGATATTCATCGAGAAAATCATCTCTAATACTCGATTCATGGAGTACTTCAAGATTGGGATTTTCAAGTCTAGAAAGATGGTCAGCCGCGAGATTTTCTGCACCTTTCTTGTCCTTAATCTCGATATCAAATTCTTGCAAAAGAAAGACCCATCTTAGCAATCGAGGTTTTGCATCCGGCTTAGAGAAAGGTTATTTCAATGCCGAATGATCGGTGAAGACAATTGTCTTCGATAGGACAAGATATGATCGGAATTTGTCAAAAGAAAAGACGATAGCAAGGAGCTCTTTTTCCGTGGTTTTGTATTTCAATTGAGCTCCTTGTAAAGTCTTACTTGCATAATAAATGGGTTGAAAACGTTTCTCTACTCGTTGGCCCAAAACTAAACCAACTGCAAAATCCGATGCATCACACATTAGCTCGAATGGTAGTGACCAATTTGGAGCTATGATTATTGGTGCGTTGACAAGTTTATGTTTTAAAATATTGAATGCCTTAGTGCATTCACTTGTGAAAACAAAGGGTGCATCTTTTTCGAGAAGTTTATTCAATGGCGTTGCAATTTTTGAAAAATCTTTAATAAATCGCCGGTAAAACCCGGCATGGCCAAGAAAACTTCTCACACCCTTCACATTTGAAGGAGGTGGAAGGTTGGCAATGACGTCAACCTTTGTTGGATCCACCTGAATACCAACACTTGAGATTTTGTGCCCCAATACAATGCCTTCTTTAACCATAAAGTGGCATTTTTCCCAATTTAGCACTAAGTTTGATTTCTCACACCTAATTAGCATTTTCTCCAAATTTAGAAGGCATGAATCGAACGTGTCACCGAAGACTGAAAAGTCATCCATGAACACTTCCATGCATTCTTCAATCATATCATGGAAAATGGCCATCATGCACCTTTGGAATGTTGCGGGAGCATTACATAGACCAAAGGGAATTCGGCGGTATGAAAAGGTGCCATAGGGACACGTGAAGGTAGTCTTTTCTTGATCTTCGGGGGAGATGGGAATTTGAAAGTACCCCGAAAAACCATCTAGGAAACAATAAAAGCTATTTCCTGCTAGTCTCTCTAACATTTGATCAATGAATGGTAGCGGAAAATGGTCTTTTCTCGTGGCATCGTTTAGCTTACGATAATCTATACAAGCTCACCACCCCGTGACAGTTCGTGTTGTGATAAGCTCGTATTTATCATTGGTGATAACAGTTATACCACCCTTTTTAGGAACACAATGGACCGGGCTTATCCACGGACTGTCTGAGATTGGGTAGATTATACCTGCATCTAGCAATTTAATGATTTCCTTTTTGACAACATCTTGCATATGAGGATTTAGTCTCCTTTGACGTTGCACCACTGGTTTAGAATTTTCTTCCATTAAGATCTTGTGCGTGCAATAAGAAGGACTAATTCTTTTTATATCATGGATTTTCCATGCAATGGCCGGTTTGTGGGCCTGTAACAAAGAAACAAGACGTTCTTTTTCATGTTTAGAACAAGACTGCTAACTTAATGATTTCGAAACGAGACATATATGTAACGATTATCGTTGTAACGACATTTAATTGTATATATATCATATTAAGATATATTAATATATCATAATATCATGATAATGTAATAATTTAACATCTCATTTGATATAATAAACAATGGGTTAACAACACTTAACAGGATCGTTAACCTAAAGGCTTCAAAACAACATTTACATGTAACGACTAACGATGACTTAACGACTCAGTTAAAATGTATATACATGTAGTGTTTAATATGTATTTATACACTTTTGAAAGACTTCAAGACACTTATCAAAATACTTCTACTTAACAAAAATGCTTACAATTACATCCTCGTTCAGTTTCATCAACAATTCTACTCGTATGCTCCCGTATTCGTACTCGTACGATACACAGCTTTTAGATGTATGTACTATTGGTATATAAACTCCAATGATCAGCTCTTAGCAGCCCATGTGAGTCACCTAACACATGTAGGAACCATCATTTGGCAACTAGCAGGAAATATCTCATAAAATTACAAAAATATTAGTAATCATTCATGACTTATTTACATGTAAACAAAATTACACATCCTTTATATCTAATCCATATACCAACGACCAAAAATACCTACAAACACTTTCATTCATCAATTTTCTTCATCAAATTGATCTCTCTCAAGTTCTATCTTTAAGTTCTAAGTGTTCTTCATAAATTCTATAAGTTCTAGTTTCATAAAATCAAGAATACTTCCAAGTTTGCTAGCTTACTTCCAATCTTGTAAAGTGATCATTCAACCTCAAGAAATCTTTCTTATTTACAGTAAGATATATTTCTAATACTAGGTAATACTCATATTCAAACTTTGATTCAATTTCTATAACTCTAACAATCTTATTTCGAGTGGAAATCTTACTTGAACTTGTTTTCGTGTCATGATTCTGCTTCAAGAACTTTCAAGCCATCCAAGGATCCTTTGAAGCTAGATATATTTTTCTCATTTCCAGTGGGTTTATCCACAAAACCTGAGGTAGTAATGATGTTCATAACATCATTCGATTCATATATATAAAACTACCTTATTCGAAGGTTTAAACTTGTAATCACTAGAACATAGTTTAGTTAATTCTAAACTTGTTCGTAAACAAAAGTTAATCCTTCTAACTTGACTTTTAAAATCAACTAAACACATGATCTATATCTATATGATATGCTAACTTAATGATTTAAAACCTGAAAACACGAAAAACACCGTAAAACTGGATATACGCCGTCGTAGTAACACCGCGGGCTGTTTTGGGTTAGTTAATTAAAAACTATGATAAACTTTGATATAAAAGTTGTTCTTCTGGGAAAATAATTTTTCTTATGAACATGAAACTATATCCAAAAATCATGATTAAACTCAAAATGGAAGTATGTTTTCCAAAATGGTCATCTAGACGTCGTTCTTTCGACTGAAATGACTACCTTTACAAAAATGACTTGTAACCTATATTTATGACTATAAACTTATACTTTTTCTGTATATATTCATAAACTTAAGTTCAATATGAAACCATATCAATTGGATTCACTCAAAACGGATTTAAAACGAAGAAGTTATGGGTAAAAAAAATTGGATATTTTTACTTGTTGTAGCTACGTAAAAATTGGTAACAAATCTATACAAATCATATCCTAGCTAACTTATATTGTATTATACATGTATTCTAATATATTATGTAATCTTGGGATACCATAGACACGTATGCAAATATTTTGTCATATCATATCGACCCATATATATATATATTATTTGGAACAACCATAGACACTCTATATGCAGTAATGTTGGAGTTAGCTATACAGGGTTGAGGTTGATTCCAAATATATATATACTTTGAGTTGTGATCTAGCCTGAGACGTGTATACACTGGGTCGTGGATTGGGTCAAGATAATATATATCAATTTATTTCTGTACATCTAACTATGGACAACTAGTTGTAGGTTACTAACGAGGATAGTTGACTGAAAATATTTAAAACATTAAAACGTATTAAAAAATTTTGTAAATATATTTTGAACATACTTTGATATATATGTACATATTTGTTATAGGTTCGTGAATCGAGCAGTGGCCAAGTCTTACTTCCCGACGAAGTAAAAATCTGTGAAAGTGAGTTATAGTCCCACTTTTAAAATCTAATATTTTGGGATGAGAATACATGCAACTTTATAAATGTTTTAAAAAATAGACACAAGTACGCAAAACTACATTCTATTGTTGTATTATTAAACCGAATATCGCCCTTCAAGTCTGGTAGCCTAAGAATTAGGGAAATGGCCCCTAATTGACGCGAATCCTAAAGATAGATCTATTGGGCTTAACAACCCCCATTCAGGTTATGGATGGTTTAGTACTTCGAGATTATTATACAGATGAGAGGTTCTGTTTTGGGGATATTCTATGCATTAAGTTAACATCGGTTACCAGGTGTTCAACATATGAATGATTTTTATCTCTATGCAGTTTACGAAATGCCTGATAAGAGATGTGTTATAAAAATGAAATCTTGTGGTCTGTTATTATGATTTAATAATATGTAGATTAAACCTATAACTCACCAACAATTTTGTTGACGTTTTAAGCATGTTTATTCTCAGGTGATTATTAAAAGCTTCCGCTGTTGCATGCTAAATTAAGGACAAGATTTGGAGTCCATGCTTGTATAATATTGTTTAAAAACTGCATTCGAAGACTTATGTCGATGTGTAATATTATTGTAAACCATTATGTAATGGTCGTGTGAAAAATGCTATATTTTAGATTATCATTATTTGATAATCGTCGTAATATTTTAAAGGTTATGGTTTGTTTTAAAATCGAATGCAGTCTTTGAAAAACGTCTCATATAGAGGTCAAAACCTCGCGACGAAATCAATTAATATGGAACGTTTATAATCAATATGAACGGGACATTTCAGTTGGTATCTGAGCGTTGGTCTTAGAGAACCAGAAATTTGCATTAGTGTGTCTTATCGAGTTTGTTAGGATACATTAGTGAGTCTGGACTTCGACCATTTTTTCTTTAAAAACGATTGCTTAACACTTTTGTTGGAAATTATATATTATTAACATGTAAATATTATGTGATATATTAACCTCTTAATGTGTTTGATATTGTGTGATAGAAGTCTACCACTAGTACAAATCTGATTGACTCACCTAATAATAATGAAGAGTCAAATATAATTTGGGAAGATTCACAAATTCCTGAAGAGGAACCGGAAGAAGAGGAACCGGAAGAAGAGGAATCAGAAGTGGAGGAACCGGAAGAAGAAGAGGTTCCGGAAGAAAAAATATTGATACCTATAGTAAATCGATTAAATAAAAAAAATCCTCAACCAACGGACCAAAGTTAATAATGGTCAATGGTGTTTCCGCCGAGGAAACAAAATATTGGAAAGATTATCAATTTTTCGATGAATCGGATCTCGATGAGGATTCCGATGATGTTATAGAAATTACCTCGACCCAATTTAATAAAGCGAAAGAAATAATAAGGGAAAAGGTATAAAAATAGAGAAACCCGATTCCAACCCCGATGAACTTTATATGTATCAGCAACATCCGTATTTCCTAAAATGTAACAATGACCCGGGAACCTCTAAACTACCAGGTTTTTCTAAACCATTGTGGAAAATGACAGCTCGTATTAGGGGAGCATCATATATCCCTAGGAAATTAGCAAAACGAACCAAGTCCGAAGAAGAAGAAACGAGTGAGTCGGATTAAAGAGTTGTAATCATGTTGTGTAATATATGTAATATAGTGTGCTTGTACTTTTATGTTCTATGTAAAAATTGCTTGTATTGTTTGTTAATTATCTTTTACGAATCTAATCCTTGTCTATTTTACAGTATAAAAACAAAATGGACGTTAAGGGTAGACAACCGAATATTTTAGAAGACCTACCAGAGGATATGATTGAGGAAATCTTGTCTAGAGTCGGTCAGAATTCATCAGCACATTTAGTTATGGCGAAATTAACTTGTCAAACATTTGAAAGACTTTCCAGAAATGCCCTAGTTAATAAAAGGCTTTCCTTTGATAGGTGGGGTATATCACATTGGGGAGACCATAAGTTACGCCGTGTTTTCTTTAAAGCGTTAAATGTGGGGAACCCAAATGCAATTTTACGCTACAGGTTAAGAACCTATTTTGACTCAACATATCCTGCAAGGCTTTTACTGCCTGTAAACCTCTGGAATTCGATGGAACTGAAGGACCAGTCGGACTGAAACGATGGACCGAAAAGGTCGAATCTGTGTTTGCTATAAGCAAATGTGCTGAGGAAGATAAGGTAAAGTACGCCACACATACCTTCACAGGTACTGCGTTAACATGGTGGAATACCTATCTCGAACAAGTGGGACAAGATGCTGCTTACGCACTACCGTGGTCAGCATTCAAACACTTAATGAACGAGCAGTACCGTACCAGAAATGAGGTCAATAAGCTCAAGGTAGAGCTTAGAGGGTTACGAACACAAGGGTTTGATATTACCACGTACGAATGACGATTCACAGAGTTGTGCCTATTGTGTCCGGGAGCGTTTGAAGATGAAGAAGAGAAAATCGACGCATTTGTAAAAGGGTTACAGGAAAGGATCCAAGAGGATATAAGTTCACACGAGCCCGCCTCTATACAAAAGGCAAGTCGAATGGCTCATAAACTTATAAATCAAATTGAGGAAAGGATTAAAGAACAGGCGGTCGAAGAAGCCAATACGAAACAAGTCAAGAGGAAATGGGAAGAAACCAGTGACAAGGGTCACAATTTCAATAATCAACCCAACAATCATAACTACAATCACACCAATTTTCGCAACAATAAACGCAACAACAACAACCACCCCAGCAACAACTACAACAACCGTTTCAACAACAATAACAACTGCAACAACAACAATCCCAACAATAACAACAAGAGGCGGAAATTCTGCCAGAGATATGAAGGATACCATCCAACTGGGCTCTGTACAGCAGTGTGTACTAAGTGTAATAGAAAGGGCCATGGTGCGATAAAGTGCGAAATCTACGGATCAATGGCTAAGGGAACAAATAATGCCTGAACAAGTTATGCAGACATTACCTGTTTCGGATGCGGGAAGAAGGGCCATTACAAAAATATGTGTCCAAATCAGGGGGATAATAATGGGCAAGGCCGAGGAAGAGTCTTCAACATTAATGCGGTTGAAGCGCAGGAAGACCCGGAGCTTGTTACGGGTACGTTTCTTATTGACAATACATCTGCTTATGTTTTATTTGATTCGGGTGCGGATAGAAGCTATATGAGTAAGGATTTCGGTACTAAATTAAGTTGTCCATTGACGCCTTTGGATAATAAGTTTATACTAGAATTAGCAAACGGTAAATTAATTGCAGCAGATAATATATGTCGGAATCGAAAAATTAAACTTGTTAGCGAAACATTTAAGATTGATTTGATACCAGTATAGTTAGGGAGTTTTGATGTGATAATCGGCATGGACTGGTTGAAAGAGGTAAAAGCAGAGATCGTATGTTACAAAAATGCAATTTGCATTGTACGAGAAGAAGGAAAACCCTTAATGGTGTACGGAGAAAAGAGCAACGCGAAGCTAAATCTTATTAGTAATTTGAAGGCGCAAAAGTTAATAAGAAAGGGTTGCTATGATGTTCTAGCACACGTTGAGAAAGTACAAACTGAAGAAAAGAGCATCAATGATGTTCCCCTCGCAAAATAATTTCCCGATGTATTTCTGAAAGAATTACCGGGATTACCTCCACACCGATCCGTTGAATTTCAAATAGATCTTGTACCGGGAGTTGCACCAATAGCTCATGCTCCATACAGACTCGCACCCAGCGAAATGAAGGAACTTCAAAGCCAATTACAAGAACTTCTAGAGCGTGGTTTCATACGACCAAGTACATCACCATGGGGAGCTCCTGTTTTGTTTGTCAAAAAGAAGGATGGTACATTCAGGTTGTGTATCGACTACCGAGAGTTGAACAAACTTACCATCAAGAACCGTTACCCACTACCGAGAATCGACGACTTATTTGATCAATTACAAGGCTCGTCAGTTTATTCGAAGATTGATTTACGTTCTGGGTATCATCAAATGCGGGTGAAGGAGGACGATATTCCGAAGACTGCTTTTAGAACGCGTTATGGTCATTACGAGTTTATGGTTATGCCGTTTGGATTGACTAACGCACCAGCTGTGTTCATTGACCTCATGAACCGTGTTTGTGGGCCATATCTCGACAAGTTTGTCATTGTTTTCATTGATGACATACTTATCTACTCAAAGAATGATCAAGAGCACGAAGAACATTTGAGAAAAGTGCTAGAGTTGTTGAGGAAAGAAAAACTGTACGCTAAGTTTTCAAAGTGTGCATTTTAGTTGGAAGAAGTTCAATTCCTCCTCACATAGTGAACAAAGAAGGTATTCAGGTGGATCTGGAAAAGATTGAGACCGTTGAAAAGTGGGAAACCCCTAAAACTCCGAAGCATATACGCCAATTTTTAGGACTGGCTGGTTACTACAGAAGATTCATCCAAGATTTTTCTAAAATAGCAAAACCCTTGACTGCATTAACACATAAAGGGAAGAAATTTGAATGGAAGGATGAACAAGAAAAAGCGTTTCGATTGTTGAAGAAAAAGTTAACTACGGCACCTATATTGTCATTGTCTGAAGGGAATGATGATTTTGTGATATATTGTGACACCTCAAAGCAAGGCCTTGGTTGTGTATTAATGCAACGAACGAAGGTAATTGCTTATGCGTCTAGACAATTGAAGATTCACGAGCAAAATTATACGACACACGATTTGGAATTAGGCGCTGTTGTTTTTGCATTAAAGACTTAGAGGCACTACTTATATGGGGTCAAAAGTATTATATATACCGACCACAAAAGTCTTCAACATATATTTAATCAGAAACAACTGAACATGAGGCAGCGCAGGTGGATTGAATTATTGAATGATTACGACTTTGAGATTCGTTACCACCCGGGGAAGGCGAATGTGGTAGCTGACGCTTTGAGTAGAAAGGACAGAGAACCCATTCGAGTAAAAGCTATGAATATAATGATTCACAATAACCTTACTACTCAAATAAAGGAGGCACAACAAGGAGTTTTAAAAGAGGGAAATTTAAAGGATGAAATACCCAAAGGATCGGAGAAGCATCTTAATATTCAGGAAAACGGAACCCGGTATAGGGCTGAAAGAATTTGGGTACCAAAATTTGGAGATATGAGAGAAATGGTACTTAGAGAAGCTCATAAAACCAGATACTCAATACATCCTGGAACGGGAAAGATGTACAAAGATCTCAAGAAACATTTTTGGTGGCCAGGTATGAAAGCCGATGTTGCTAAATACGTAGGGGAATGTTTGACGTGTTCTAAGGTCAAAGCTGAGCATCAGAAACCATCAGGTCTACTTCAACAACCCGAAATCCTGGAATGGAAATGGGAAAACATTACCATGGATTTCATCACTAAATTGCCAAGGACTGCAAGTGGTTTTGATACTATTTGGGTAATAGTTGATCGTCTCACCAAATCAGCACACTTCCTGCCAATAAGAGAAGATGACAAGATAGAGAAGTTAGCACGACTGTATTTGAAGGAAGTCGTCTCCAGATATGGAATACCAATCTCTATTATCTCTGATAGGGATGGCAGATTTGTTTCAAGGTTTTGGCAGACATTACAACAAGCATTGGGAACTCGTCTAGACATGAGTACTACCTATCATCCACAAACCGATGGGCAGAGCGAAAGGACGATATAGACTCTTGAAGACATGCTACGAGCATGTGTTATTGATTTTGGAAACGGTTGGGATCGACATCTACCATTAGCAGAATTTTCCTACAATAACAGTTACCACTCGAGTATCGAAATGGCACCGTTCGAAGCACTTTATGGTAGAAAGTGCAGATCTCCAATTTTTTGGAATGAATTGGGGGATAGACAGATTACGGGTCCGGAGATAATCCAAGAAACTACAGAGAAAATCATCCAAATTCAACAATGGTTGAAAACCGCTCAGAGTCGACAAAAGAGCTACGCGGACCTTAAAAGGAAAGATATAGAATTTGAAATTGGGGAGATGGTCATGCATAAGGTTTCGCCTAGGAAAGGCGTTGTTCGATTTGGTAAACGGGAGAAACTAAATCCAAGATACATTGGACCATTCAAGATTTTAGATCGTGTCAGACCAGTAGCCTACCAACTTGAATTACCTCAACAACTCGCCAATGTACATAATACCTTTCACGTCTCAAATCTAAATAAGTGCTTAGCTAAAGAAGATCTCACTATTCCTTTAGACGAAATTAAAATCAATGAAAAACTATAATTCATTGAAGAACCCGTCGAGATAATGGAGCGTGAGGTTAAAAGGCTCAAACAAAACAAGATACCAATTGTTAAGGTTCGATGGAATGCTCGTAGAGGACCCGAGTTCACCTCGGAATGAGAAGATCAGATGAAGAAGAAATTCCCGCATTTATTTCCAGAAGATACGTCAACACCTCCAACTGCTTAAAATTTCGGGACCAAATTTATTTAACGGGTAGGTACTGTAGTGACCCGAACTTTTCCATGTTTATATATATTAAATGAAATTAATATTTATATGATTAAGTGTTTCCAACATGTTAAGCAATCAAACTTGTTAAGACTTGATTAATTGAAATAGGTTTTATATAGACAATTGACCACCCAAGTTGACCGGTGATTCACGAACGTTAAAACTTGTAAAAACTATATGATGTCATATATATATATATATATATATATATATATATATATATATATATATATATATATATATATATATATAGTTAACATGGTATTATGATAAGTAAACATATCATTAAGTATATTAACAATGAACTACATATGTAAAAACAAGACTACTAACTTAATGATTTCGAAACGAGACATATATGTAACGATTATCGTTGTAACGACATTTAATTGTATATATATCATATTAAGATATATTAATATATCATAATATCATAATAATGTAATAATTTAACATCTCATTTGATATAATAAACAATGGGTTAACAACACTTAACAGGATCGTTAACCTAAAGGCTTCAAAACAACATTTACATGTAACGACTAACGATGACTTAATGACTCAGTTAAAATGTATATACATGTAGTGTTTTAATATGTATTTATACACTTTTGAAAGACTTCAAGACACTTATCAAAATACTTCTACTTAACAAAAATGCTTACAATTACATCCTCGTTCAGTTTCATCAACAATTCTACTCGTATGCACCCGTATTCGTACTCGTACAATACACAGCTTTTAGAAGTATGTACTATTGGTATATACACTCCAATGATCAGATCTTAGCAGCCCATGTGAGTCACCTAACACATGTGGGAACCATCATTTGGTAACTAGCATGAAATATCTCATAAAATTACAAAAATATTAGTAATCATTCATGACTTATTTACATGTAAACAAAATTACACATCCTTTATATCTAATCCATATACCAACGACCAAAAACACCTACAAACACTATCATTCATCAATTTTCTTCATCAAATTGATCTCTCTCAAGTTCTATCTTCAAGTTCTAAGTGTTCTTCATAAATTCTATAAGTTCTAGTTTCATAAAATCAAGAATACTTCCAAGTTTGCTAGCTTACTTCCAATCTTGTAAAGTGATCATCCAACCTCAAGAAATCTTTCTTATTTATAGTAAGATATCTTTATAATACAAGGTAATACTCATATTCAAACTTTGATTCAATTTCTATAACTGTAACAATCTTATTTCGAGTGGAAATCTTACTTGAACTTGTTTTCGTGTCATGATTCTGCTTCAAGAACTTTCAAACCATCCAAGGATCCTTTGAAGCTAGATATATTTTTCTCATTTCCAGTGGGTTTATCCACAAAACCTGAGGTAGTAATGATGTTCATAACATCATTCGATTCATATATATATAACTACCTTATTCGAAGGTTTAAACTTGTAATCACTAGAACATAGTTTAGTTAATTCTAAACTTGTTCGTGAACAAAAGTTAATCCTTCTAACTTTACTTTTAAAATCAACTAAACACATGATCTATATCTATATGATATGCTAACTTAATGATTTAAAACCTGAAAACACGAAAAACACCGTAAAACTGGATATACGCCGTCATAGTAACACCGCGGGCTGTTTTGGGTTAGTTAATTAAAAACTATGATAAAATTTGATTTAAAAGTTGTTCTTCTGGGAAAATGATTTTTCTTATGAACATGAAACTATATCCAAAAATCATGATTAAACTCAAAATGGAAGTATGTTTTCCAAAATGGTCATCTAGACGTCGTTCTTTCGACTGAAATGACTACCTTTACAAAAATAACTTGTAACCTATATTTCTGACTATAAACTTATACTTTTTCTGTATATATTCATAAACTTAAGTTCAATATGAAACTATAGCAATTGGATTCACTCAAAACGGATTTAAAACAAAGAAGTTATGGGTAAAACAAGATTGGATATTTTTACTTGTTGTAGCTACGTAAAAATTGGTAACAAATCTATACAAATTATATCCTAGCTAACTTATATTGTATTATACATGTATTCTAATATATTATGTAATCTTGGGATACCATAGACACGTATGCAAATGTTTTGACATATCATATCGACCCATCTATATATATTATTTGGAACAACCATAGACACTCTATATGCAGTAATGTTGGAGTTAGCTATACAGGGTTGAGGTTGATTCCAAAAATATATATACTTTGAGTTGTGATCTAGCCTGAGACGTGTATACACTAGGTCGTGGATTGGGTCAAGATAATATTTATCAATTTATTTCTGTACATCTAACTATGGACAACTAGTTGTAGGTTACTAACGAGGACAGCTGACTGAAAATATTTAAAACATTAAAACGTATTAAAAAATGTTGTAAATATATTTTGAACATACTTTGATATATATGTACATATTTGTTATAGGTTCATGAATCGACCAGTGGCCAAGTCTTACTTCTCGACGAAGTAAAAATCTGTGAAAGTGAGTTATAGTCCCACTTTTAAAATCTAATATTTTGGGATGAGAATACATGCAGCTTTATAAATGTTTTACAAAATAGACACAAGTACGCAAAACTACATTCTATGGTTGGATTATTAAACCGAATATCGCCCTTCAAGTCTGGTAGCCTAAGAATTAGGGAAATGGCCCCTAATTGACGCGAATCCTAAAGATAGATCTATTGGGCTTAACAACCCCCATTCAGGTTATGGATGGTTTAGTACTTCGAGATTATTATACAGACGAGAGGTTCTGTTTTGAAGATATTCTATGCATTAAGTTAACGTCGGTTACCAGGTGTTCAACATATGAATGATTTTTATCTCTATGCAGTTTATGAAATGCTTGATAAGAGATGTGTTATAAAAATGAAATCTTGTGGTCTATTATTATGATTTAATAATACGTAGGTTAAACCTATAACTCACCAACAATTTTGTTAACGTTTTAAGCATGTTTATTCTCAGGTGATTATTAAAAGCTTTCGCTGTTGCATGCTAAATTAAGGACAAGATTTGAAGTCCATGCTTGTATAATATTGTTTAAAAACTGCATTTGAAGACTTATGTTGATGTGTAATATTATTGTAAACCATTATGTAATGGTCGTGTGAAAAACGCTATATTTTAGATTATCATTATTTGATAATCGTCGTAATATTTTAAAGGTTATGGTTTGTTTTAAAATCGAATGCAGTCTTTGAAAAACGTCTCATATAGAGGTCAAAACCTCGCGACGAAATCAATTAATATGGAACGTTTATAATCAATATGAACGGGACATTTCATTCTCTATAGTTCTCGTGTTTGTTACCAAATAACTATGATATATAGGCTAATCACCCAAATCGACTTGCCAAGAGTTCTCTTTAGCAAGTACTCAAACTAAAATTACTAAGTGGAGGGTTCCCTATCACCTAAACCTTTTCGTTTGTGACTAGTTGATTAGCTAGATCAAAGACTTGAATACCATTTGTCTTTTGCATTCGCTCTACACAATTCATCCATATATCGTCTAATCATTTTGATCTAATTTACCCCTTGGTCCAGTTTAGTAAACAATCAATCTAAGACAAGTTGATTGTAAATCAATATGATACATCAACAAGAGTTCTCTTTATCAACAACATATCAATTAACTAGATGCAAATGATTTAACGTCAATAAGCATGGTTCTTTAATTAAAGCTTTAATCTATCACACATAATACATTCAATCAATAAGTTTACATCCTATACTTTGGTTATTAATCTAGACAAACATTATAGAGTTTAGCCAACAATCATGATAACAAGCAAAATCACAATCAAATGATAAGTAGAATTCATTGTTTGAGAACAAGAAAACAACCTAATTGAGAATGAATCTTGGATGGAGAAGGATTGGTTTCTTGATTCTTGGATGTTAGACAACTTGCAAGAGCTTGGAGTTCTCCAAAAATGCTCCTAAAATCGTCTTCTAATGCCTCTGGTTCGTATCTGGTTTAAGTTTGAAAAGAAGATATATCTCTTGAAAAAGACGAATATGTTCGTTTGCATCTTTATTCGGACCACCACCAAATTGACATCTGTTGTTAATCATTTGGAGAATAGGTCCTTTTATTTCAAATTTTTCCTCACCCGTGGGCGGAGTAATGGCACTACCTTGTCCGGTTCGGGTTGCTTTCATCTTGGCCGCCATTGATTGTCTTGGTACCACCTGCCTTGCCTCTCCTTCCATTTCAAAATTTGGAGGATGAACGGTTTCACCAAATTCAGAGTATCTTGGCTTGGTTGTACTTGATTCTGAATCAAAAGTTTCTTGCTTTGATGAAGATTCAAAAAGTTCAAGTACTTCTTTTGGGATCCTACCAAGCTTTCTATCAGGTTCTGTAAGCGGTGTAAGTAATGGAGAATCTGAACTTCGGGTATGTGGCATATGCAACCTAAAATCTGTCAATCACACTACTAACAAAACTATTAAACGCACCGATTCTACAAAATTAAAATCAAAGACTATTAATAATTTAAAATAATTAAGAAACTACTTAATCACAAATTAGTTAACAATTCTATTTTGACACAAAACTTTCCCCGGCAACGGCGCCAAAAACTTGATGTACAAAACGTGGTATATGAATTGTTATATGAAATAGTATGGAAAAATACCAATTAAAGAGTGTTACACACTAACGGGCAGTGTACCCGATCGTGTAGTAGTATAAATAATGGTTTAGTTCCGTGTATCGTTCCAAGGACAGTTGTATTAGTCAAACTAGAATTAGAAACTATATTATGATTAACTAAGTAAATGAAACTTAAAGGTACAAGATATTATGTTTTGTGGCTATTTAACGATTTAGCCAAATCAGAGAAGATTAAAAGTAAAAACAATATTTTTGGTCATTTAAGTTTATGTAATGAAAACAAGTGCTAAGAAAAAAAATAAGATAGTTTGATGTAGATCAAAGAGATGAAATGTTCATCTAGATATTTTACTCTCGGTATTGGATGTAAGTTATATTGTTAAGACCCGATTGAATGAATATGTGTGTAAGTTACCTAATAGATTTACGAAGAGTTCTCTTTAGTAAACACGCAAACTCGATTACAAGATCAAGGGTTCCCTTTTCTCTATAGTTCTCGTGTTTGTAACCAAATAACTATGATATATAAGCTAATTACCCAAATCGACTTGCCTAGAGTTCTCTTTAGCAAGTACTCAAACTAGAATTACTAAGTAGAGGGTTCCCTATCACCTAGACCTTTTCGTTTGTGACTAGTTGATTAGCTAGATCAAAGACTTGAATACCAATTGTCTTTTGCGTTCGCTCTACACAATTCATCCCTATATCGTCTAATCATTTTGATCTAATTTACCCCCTGGTCTAGTTTAGTAAACAATCAATCTAAGACAAGTTGATTGTAAATCAATATGATACATCAACAAGAGTTCTCTTTATCAACAACATATCAATTAACTAGATACAAATGATTTAACATCAATAAGCATGGTTCTTTAATTCAAGCTTTAATCTATCACACATAATACATTCAATCAATAAGTTTACATCCAATACTTTGGTTATTAATCTACACAAACATTATAGAATTTAGCCAACAATCATGATAACAAGCAAAATCATAATCAAATGATAAGTAGAATTCACTGTTTGAGAACAAGAAAACAACCTAATTGAGAATGAATCTTGGATGGAGAAGGATTGGTTTCTTGATTCTTGGATGTTAGACCACTTGCAAAAGCTTGGAGTTCTCCAAAAATGCTCCTAAAATCGTCTTCTAATGCCTCTGGTTCGTATCTGGTCGTATCTCATCTTATCTCCCTTTTTTAAAGCAGTTAAAGTTGGTCAAAAAGCAAAAGTAGGCTGAAACCTACTTCTGGACGGCGTCCAAGATACTGGACGGCGTCCAGTTGTAAAGGCTTGGACGGCATCCAGATTTTTGGACTGCGTCCAGTTGTGAAGGGCTGGACGGCGTCCAGATTTCTGGACGGCGTCCAGTTGTGCTGAATTTTACTGTCTCATTTTTTTATGATCTCCATTCATTTGGACGGAGTCCCAATCATTTTGGACGGCGTCCAACATATCTGAAGCCTTGTTTTATCATTTTAGAGCGTTAATTTGACCATAACTTGTATCGAGATCAACTATGATGATATCACAACTTATAGAACGGTCATAATTCACCAAAACTCTTTATAAACCACTTTTCGATACACTTTACACACCTTTATGTATTACTTGTAGAAACCGCCTTAACTATCCTTGATTCGAGAGTATTTCACACGATATTGCGAGATATATATATATATATATATATATATATATATATATATATATATATATATATATATATATATATATATATATATATATATATATATATATGTGATGTATTTGAGCAATATCAGGAGCCCTGGCATGATACCAAATTGGTTTCCTGAAACCGTCGTTTCGCGACGAAGTCTAGTCTCGATCACTCTCTCCCAAAGCTTCATAGTATGACTAAGTAATTTTATGCCTCTATAATCACCACAGATTTGGGCATCCCCTTTATTTTTGTAGATGGGGATAATCTCGGCGAGTCTCCATTCCGTAGGCATTTTATAACTTCTAAGCGTCTTATTGCAAAGACACGTCAACCACTTGACACCATCCTCGCCCAGGCACCGCCACGCCTCTATTGGAATCTGGTCTGGTCCAACAGCTTTATTTCTACCCATCTTTCATAGTGTCGATCTTACTTCTTCATGACTGATTCTCCTACAGGAATTATTGTTCTGGAATTGTCCTATTTTCCCAGGTCCTGCGGATCCTCTTGGCGCCCGGGTCCTTCACCCACGAAAAGAGATTGGAAATACCCTTCCCATCTTTTCCTAATTTCGTCTTCCTTCACTATGGTTTGACCGGCTTCATCCTTGATAAACTTGATGTTATCTATATCCCTCCTCCTACGCTCCCTAGCTTTAGCAATCCTGTAAATATGATTTTCTCCTTCTTTAGAGTCTAGTTTCCTATACAAAACTTCATACACATTATCTTTTGCACAGGCAACGGCCTTCTTAGCTTCTCTTTTAGCTTCTTTATACCTCTCTTCTGACCTAGTTCTGTCATCACGTGTCCCGTCCCGGCATGTAATGAGCTCCCTAAACCTCAGTTGCTTAAGCTCGACTTTGGTTTGAACCTCATCACTAATCCACCATGATTCTCTACAAGACTTATGTCCTCTCGATGTCCCTACTGCCACACCTAAGGTTTTCTTGGCAACATCTCTAATAGTTTATGCTAAACTATTCCACATCTGATCTGCGCCCCTGTGAGTAACGGTATCCATTCCTGCCTCTACTCTTTCCAAAACCGACGCTTTAAAAGTTTCGGCTTTCTCTTCATTCAGATTCTTCCAAAGGATCCTAGGTTGGACAGGTCTCACTCTTCTATTAACTCGTCTCTGCAGAACCAAGTCCATGATCAAAAGTCTGTGTTGGGTGGAACACGTCCAGGTAGTCAGGGCTTTACAGTCCCTGCAGGCCCTAAGGTCTCCTTTGCGAAGCAGCAAATAATCAATCTGGGTACTATGACCCCCACTGTGAAAAGTTGCTAGCTGAGCTTCCGTCTTCCTGAAGAAAGAGTTTGCAACAACCAAATCGTGGGCAACGGCGAATTCGAGGATAGAGCGTCCTTCTTCATTTCGAACTCTGTACCTAAAGCCCCCATGGACACCTGCATATCCATCCAAACACGTTCCTATATGTCCATTAAGGTCTCCCCCAATAAGTAATCGATGATCAGCAGGGCAACTCCGCACAACTTCATCTAACAATTCCGAAAAGCGACATTTTTCTTCTTCGCCTAAACCAACATGAGGTGCGTAAGCACAAATGACCATGTACGTCTCCTCCTGGATAACTAACCTAACCGACATAATCATATTGCTGCACCTACCCACACCCACAATATTATCCTTATAACGGGGCCCAATAAAGATCCCTACCCCGTTTCTAGCTACTCTGGAACCCGAAAACCACAACTTGTAGTCGTCAATGTCAACCGCCTCTGCACCCCTCCATCTGGTCTCCTGAACACACAATATGTCCACTTTACTCTTAAGTAACGTATCTACAAGTTCACGGGATTTGCTCGTCAAAGTTCCTACATTCCAACTACCTACTCTAATCCTAACACGAATATCTCTACTCCCTCTAGCCCTACCCGCCCCTAAGCTAATAGGACATGACCTCAAGTAACCATGCGTATGTGACGAGTTAATCTTACCCTATAAACAATAATAGTAGAAAAGAGTTGCAAATAACCGAAGTAAAATTAGCGGGCAAAACGCTAACAATAGTATGTGCGCAAAATAACAATTAATAATTAATAATTAAATAATAGGAATAATAGGGCTCATACAAGTTAAAAACTAAAACTAGTTAATCCTTAGAGTAAGAAAAACTTTTCTACACAAAGAAAGCAGCAAAATAGAAGCAATAGCAAGTAGCAAAGTCACTGTTATGCAAAAATTAAATTATGCTACACAATACGGTGGCTATATAATGTATATTATTATTATTATATTATAATAATAGAAATAGATAGTAAAGCATATAGGCAAGGGAAACAGACGTAAAGTAGTCACAGAGAGAGAAAAAGAGACTGAACCTCCGGAGAAGTTAATCTTCGGTGACAGCCAGCCGTCGTCGGATTATAAAATTATAAAATATAGATATAGATATCTGTATAATATAGATAAAAAATAAATATAAATATACACCGTATATGAGTAAGAAAGCTTTCAGATTTGCAATTACGTTAACAGCAAAGAGGTAGCAAACAAAAATATAGAAAACACAAAGAGATAGAGAAATCGTTAACCGGCCGGAAAGTTATAATTTCCGGTAGCAGCGGCGATGACCGAGTGGCCGGTGAGCAAACGTAGTTGATTCCAACTTCCCTGGTCCAGATAAGTTTACGGTGGGATGCCACTCGCCGACAATTGACCGGAAAACAAGATTATTCGTCGGAAAATACCCACATCCGGCGATTGCTCCTGGAGGCGCGTGAAAGCTCCGACACCGGCAAGACTAACCCGATATGGTTGTTAGGTTAATACGAGTAAGATGGAAGTGGTGGTGTCTTTCAAATAATCACATGATAAATATTACCTAAACCTGATGTGGATCCAAGGCAACATTTAATTAGACTGAAAAATTATATAAGCTAATAAACTTAATCAGATCAACTCAAGTTACTAGCTGAAAGTTAATCTTAATCAGGTTCTCATGCAATTGACAATTAAACACACATAAACAAAGGTTCTTCGATTAAGCCTAACAATAATGAATTCTATTATATAAATGTGATTCAATTTCAACTAGTTGTATATCTTCCAATGATGTTTACCTAATTTGCATGCAATCCAAACACTATATTTGATGGACTAGATCTAAACAAGTGATATGAATCGAATATAAGATCATAGAATCAATGACTAGTTAATCCTAAATTCATAATATTTAATCATTAAGCATGGCAAACAAGCTATTAAATCATGGCAGACATAAACAGTTTAAATAATCATCACAGAAACATGAACATACATATCTGAAAAAGAACCAGAAACTGTACGTACTGAAGCATAAAGCTGGCGGCTTCCTTCCCACCAAGCCGGCGGCTTGGGAGGTGAGGCGGGCGGCTTCATCTGATTCCCAGATGAAGATCAGTTTTCGTTCAAGTAACCACTATGAACGTTAGTTCATAGTAGAAGATGAACAGTAACGAATACAGTAAATAAAATAAGTAAAACAATAAAATAAGGATATGATCATACCTTAAAAAGAAGGTAGATGTAAAATAACTTGAATTAAAAGCTTGAATCTTGATTACAATTAATAAATCTAACCTAAGAGTTTAGAGAAAACCCTAAAGAAAAAACGACCTAACCAGAATTATAGAATTCTGAAAACTAATACCTATGAAAACTGAGACCAGAGGCCTGTATTTATAATATTCTGGGACGGTGGCCAAGCCGACGGCTTGCCTTGGGTCGGTGACTCCTTTCGCAAGTTAAACTTAATCCGCAAGCACAACTCTTTAAACCGACATCAATAATCCGACGGCTTCAGGGAAGGCCGGCGGCTTCGAAGATCCGCCAAATCTTTCTAATTTTGTTTCCATTTTTGCTTGAACTTGGTCGTCAAGTCGAGAAACCGTGTCTTTTAGGCCGGCGGCTTCAGGGTGAAGCCGGTGGCTTCATTGCCTTTTTGCTTGATCAACAAGTTCTTTCAATTTTACGAAGATTCTGGAACATTCTGACATATGTGACTCCAAGCCGGCGGCTTCATAAAATCCATGCCGGCGGCTTCTTTTAGCCGTTCTGCAATTTCATGTGTTTTTGATCATGTTTGATACATAACTTTGATAAAATCATTAGAAATACTTTTTTCCCATTTTTACCCATTTTAGCGTGTTTTAGTATCAAAATGACTTTAAAATACCAAAATAACTCCTCAAAATGTATTCAAAAACATGTATAATTTAGGAGTTATCACTAATGTTTTTTCAATTAATAACAAGTCTGATAAAAACGCAGAACATAGTATTATCAATTTGACTAAAATCATTTAGACCCGTTACCCAAACTACCGTGACCCATCCATCTTGCCACCTTGTAATCGTGCACATAATTAAAAATGAATGATCTACAAAGAAGAAAGTCAAATATCTGTAAAAAAAATGTAATCAACAATCTACACACTACATATTTGATATCCCATCTTCAATGATATTTAACCTCTTTACACTCTGAAAAAAAGACTTGTACCCATAAAAAAAATGTGCAAGTATTTCAGAACATACAACAGATATGAGTAGAAACAAGAGACAAAGAAGATACTGATTAAGTTGTTTGGTGTCATCCATATTGACTATTGAGTGACGCAACTCCTTTTCACTTGTATCGATTAACATCTTGGCATTGTGTTGGCTCCATTCTTCTTCAGCTTCATCAGTTACCTGCAAACGGTAGCAAATTAATATGATAATGGTTCATATGCAGATCAAAATTTTGGGTTTAAAAAATTGCCAACAATCCTGGTATACTATCTGGATAAGATAATATATATTAGTCTAAAAGATTAAGACGAAAAATACAATTAATTCATTATGTGGCACTCAAGCGTTTTGAAGGTCGTTAGAGAGATTCTTGTAACCTGGATGTGTTGATGCAAACTATTTTCAAACCAAACGTTAAACAAATTCATATAACTTTTAAAGTCAACAAGTTGTACCACATTTTGCAAAGTTTCCAATAGATAACTTTCAGACGAATGCTGTGGTTTTAACAACGTGAAATCAGGAAGTTTTCACCTTCTTAAATAGTCTTATGTGACAAACCACAAAGCTTAAAATTTTTATGCAATTGTTCTTGCTAGGACTACAAAATATGGTCTGAGTTATAATAATCAAGAGCTAATTGTAAAGAGGGAGTATAGGATATAAATACTCACCTCTACCTTATTTTTTAATAGGGAAAATTGTTTGAAAATACATTGAACTTTCATCAAATTTCTATTGTATGCATCCAACTTTCAAAGCTCCTATTGTATGCATTCAACTTGTAAATCTCTACTATTGTATGTATTGAATTACTTGTAGGTCAGGTTGCAGGTCAATATGTAAAAATAATTATTAAATTAGTCCTTGTGATTTGCATCATTTTTTTATTTGGTCCCTAAACTTCAAGATCATAATAAACTCATCCCAAAAACTTAAAAGTACATCATGCAAGCATATCTTTAACAAAATTTATATTTTTCATGTTTATAACACAAATTCACTAAATTCCACTCAAGGATATCTTTAGCAGAAGGTTTTTCAGATTCTCACTATACAATCTAAACTTCAATCATCTTCAATTATATATATGAACAACAATTGAATCTTAAAAAAAAATCTATAAAAACATATATGAATACCAAAATATGAACACCCCTTTTGTGTTGGCAGTTTAACCTTGAATCTTTACAAACCGACGTGGAAACTGAGATGGCAATTGACATGGCAACTTTGTGTTGGCAACATAATTTACCAATTAACAAAACCTAAATTAAATAAACTATTTCCTAAAATTCTTCAATTTATTCGTCACTCTTCCTAAAAATAAAAACACAAAAACCAGAGAGCTACTAACATACAAGAATAATCTAAGTGAATTAGGTTTAATACAATTAATTGAAATGACTGATTATTTTCCCAATCTAATCTTCTGATCTCTAATTTAATCAAAATTAATTGAAGTGAATTAGTTTTAATACAATTAATCTCAGATCTGTAACCATGGGGTTCACTAACTTCGCCACTCACCGTACCAGTCAGATCTAGGGTTTTCTTTTTCACCTTATAGATCCTCATGTTCGAGATCCACAAGATCTGTTCGACTAAAGCAGATGTCGACGGTGGCGGTGCAATTTAATTCCGGTGTAGGTAACTTTCATAATCGTCTGGTGTCTTGTATCACTTGATGAATCGTATAATATTAATGAATTGAAGCAAATGAGTTTTTAAGTGTATGATTGCTTTATAAATTGTTGATGGAAGAAATGATGAAGATGAAAGAATGGGAAGTTTAAAAACAAATGATGTAATATCTACAAACATGAGGGATCAATAATGTAATTTTGAATTTGAGGTGACCTGGAAGTTTACCTGTTATAACAGGTTAAATGCATACAATAGTAGAGATTTAAAAGTTGAATGCATACAATAGAAGATTTGAAAGTTGGATACATACAATAGGAATTTGGTGAAAGTTCAATGTATTTTCAAACAATTTTCCTTTTTGAATAAGCCTTTGATAACAAACACATAGCTATACACCTTAGGCTTCACACACTAAATCAAAACCTCCCAAATTGATAACTAACTCACATACATTGTAACTATCACCTCATATGACAAAAAAATTCCTTACATTACTGCTAATGCCTCTGTTTATATTCTTCTTCTTCTTCTTCATCATCATCATCATCATCATCATCATCATCATCATCATCATCATCATCATAGATGTATACTTCCATATAGGTCCTGTTCATACAAATATAAGATCAAATACGCGAATTCTAGTTTTTATGCTTTACAGTTCTCCCAGTAGACATCATATTTTCTGAAATTATAAAATTGACTTTGAAGATTGTGAAACAACAATCGAAAATGAATAATCTTGTGAAATTTTTTATTAGCGACACTTTTCGATGATCAATAATCCACATATTACATTCTTACTCTATAGGGAATCAAAATGTGCATAATATACGAATAAGGAATTAAAGGCCTCTGCCTTGGAATATTATAGTTTTAAAAAATATTTAAGGCTAAAAACCTTTGAATTCGACATCCATATATTTTGTCTATGTGAAGATCATATCTATCTATTTTACATAAGTATAAGAAGTATATAACCAGGATCTATATCTATATAGTCTAATAAACCTCTAAAATGATGACATCATCATTAAGTTAAATTACCCTTTACTTTTAATAATGATGATGTCATAATTATATATTAATTTAATTCAAAAATAATACAAAATATTTTATAAAAGGAAATATTAATCTCTGCTAAATTGTAATTTTATTTTGCTAAAAAAATTTAAAAGACATTTATTATTAATAATTATTATTATTATTATTAAAAATATAAATATAAATATTTAATTTTGAGCGAACTTTATGTTTGTAAAATCAACGACAAGTTCTTAGTCGGAATCCGTGGTTTCACGGGGCAATAAACCAAATGACTTTACATATACATTCACTTAATACCTAAAACATATCATTAAACTGTTTCGTTTAAATAAAAACCCGTGTTTCCACGGGTCATTTCACTAGTTTTTTACTAAAACAAAAACATGGTGTAACCTACTTGGTTTATGACTTTATGTCTTTATGTATTCTTGGGTACGGAGAACAACCATAATTAACATTTGGAACCACCATCGAGATGAACTGCTACTCTAAACCTAATACGTTACTCCCTTCATTCCAATTTAATTGTTGCTGGACAAAAAACACAACTCGTTTAGAAAAATATTGTACTTTTGTTTTATATCTCCTAATAAGTGTCATGCATGTATTGACTTGTACCTTATCTTTGTCTTTAAATATATGTATCTGTAGCATATAATATTTAATAAAAATTATATAATTGGATTAAGTTTAAATGTACTTTTTATTGATCTGAGTTTCATCAAATATTATATAACACAAATAAATATATTTGAGGTAAAAGTTGAAAAGAACAGATTTTAAAAAGTTAAAACATGACACTTAATATAAAATGGATGAAGTACTTTTTAACTATATTTTTTTGTGCATGCATAAGAACTTTACCTCCATTATTCATGTTCGGGAATAGAAGACGAACAACAAATGACGAGTTTAATGGCATGTTTTTTCAGTTAAAGAATAGAATTGTTGAAATGATCGAGGTATTTATTCACATGGACGCTTTTGAACGCTAGAAATTAATAAGTGTAACTTAGGGAGTAATTGATGTAGATGGTGTTTGGGTGCGTTTTAATAGTGATTTTTATGATCTGTAAGGCGTAAATAATTTAATTTTTGTGCTTGACATATAAAGTCTGAAAATTGATTAATCGCGTTTTAGTAGGTTCAAAACATGTTTTTGAAACATTAACATGGAAGCAACCACACCAAAACGTATTTTTATTCCTGGTAAAAAAATTACTGAATTATCCGAACATTTGACTAGGCTAAGGTTTCAATGTTATTTCACCAAATTTCTCCTACTGCAACTCTGTTTCACTATTTTACTTTATTTTTGGATTTACGTTAACTTTCCCTTAACAGTTAACATGTACGTCACGTATTTTGTTTAATTTGGATGTGGTTTTGATTTGATTTTCATAGTTAAGAAGTACGGAGTATTAAATTAAGGTTTGTGTGTTTTTGAGGTGAAGGGAGGATGTGTCAAATGATAAATAGAAAAGTAAAATGACGAGACTACCCTCACATACTAGGCATTTCACATTTGTAGAAACAAGTTCGACCGCGCGTTGCTGCAGTTGTATTCAACGCGCGGTCGAATTTGGATATACGTTGTTTGGTACCTAATATATCTAATAGGTTGAGTTGTTTGTTGTACGTGTATGTATATGTATGAAATATAGCTCGAAATATTTAGTGGTTTTTTAATGATATCAGTTTCGCTATAGTTAGTAGCGTTGTGTTCGTAAAATTATTTCGAGTTGAACGGTGAGCTCGGAAAAATTTAACTCGCACCGAGCGAGAAGATAGGGCCCGTTAAAAATTTGGGTGGAATTAGTTTATTTTATTTTAATAAAATTATATATTTATACTTTTAACCCCTGTAAAAATGTAAACTTAAGAGTTCGTGGCGAAATTGAGTCAACGTTGAGGGACCGATTGCAGTGTGAATGCAAACTTAAAACGACAATCCGAAACAGCTGAAACGACGAAATTTTGGGTGTATTTTAGTCTGTAGGATAATAATAATAATAATAATAATAATAATAATAATAATAATAATAATAATAATAATAATTAATAGAGATTTTTAACGCTTGTTAATGAGAGGTACTAATCTCGTAATTAGTGTAACCCTCAGTGACTATCGACATAAAAAATGATATAGTAAATGTCTATAATGCAATATGAAACAAACCTTGGGGACCAAACACGTAATTTCGTCTCTCTTAGTCTTAAAACAGAAAAAACCCGTCAAATGAAAAGAAAACGAAAACCCTAATTGGTGCTCCGACCACAAAAAGTCATTCGATACATTTCACATCAATTTGTTACATCAAATCGCTGCTCCTGCAAACGGAAACCCCTACCTCTGCTCCGGCGACGGAACCGCACCTGTACGTTATTTATACGTCGCATTAAGTTCTGTAATTAGTCTGTTTACTTCAATTAGTCTTCGTTGTGATATTGCTTGTATATATAATATGTATATTACCTGTAATTACTTACATACTTGTATATTTTACTTGTAACCTTACATAGTATATGAATAAGTTCGATATATATGTGTGTGTATATGTATTGATGTATATTACTTGTAATTACCGTACATAGTCAATGGTGAGAATCAAATCGATCTAACATAGTGATATTGTCAACATGAGCTGAGAACAATAACAAAAAATCATATCTTCAGGGAATGTATGACAGTTATTAATACTTGTACATGTCTGCAAGTGGATGATAATAGATTACTTTATGAGAAGTTATAAACCTTGATGATGATCATTAGGTAAATTAGCTTCCCCTTGGTAGTGGTTGATGTAGGATTTTTAGACTTGGTAATTAACAAGGTTTGAACACTTTGAAGGTTTTTTTTTTTTTTTAGTCTTCTGCTGTTATTCTGATCCAGACATTTTATGGCCTTTTAAAACTGCACATGATCTGATTTGATTAATCAATAGTCGCTGATGCAAATGTTTTATGGCCTTTACATACTGATTTTTTTAATGTATATTTTGAATGTGGTCTTTTTGTGACATCTGTTATACAAACGATGTTACAAAACCAAAATTGAAATATCGATGCTGTATTAAGTGATACTCTGTACTTGATACTCTTTGTTGTACAAACTGTTATACAAGTTGATGTAACGTCTTCATATATGGATTGTATTTTTGCGATTGTCACTTGATGTATACTTTTTTTTTTGATACTACAAGCATTGGGTTTCAATCCGTATAAATGACACTTGTGTTCTACCAGGTTTAAACTGAAACATTGAGCAAGATACACGGCAGTCAGCAAGGTTAGCGTCTAAACTTTTGCTTAATTTGCAATTTCCATCGGATAGTTGAATAATTTTTAAGGTTAGCATCTATCTGCGTCTATACCGTTTTGAATTTCTGTGCTTCTATCTGTTTCTTTCTCCTATATTTGTAGTCGGTATCTATCTGTTTTTTATATGTTCTAAATTATTGGCTTCTATCTGTTACTATATGAGTTTATACTGTTTCTGTTTTTTCTTTTTTAGCTATACCAACTATACTTATACTACCACACCTAAACGTACCCTAATCGTGTTTGTTCATTTGACCTCTTGATGTGTTGTAGTAAATCGATTGTGTTAATTATTACAAAACAATACGTATTGATGCTTTAGAAGTGTTTTTCTTTTAATTCATCTTATCTCAGCTCTATCCAATTGAAACTTCTTTCATTCTTATCAATTAGAATAACATGTGCTGAAAGAACTGATAATATAATAAGAATAATAATAATAGCTTTATAACGTTGACCATTGGCCTCTTTCTATTAGTAATCACAAAGTTTATCCACTATTAATGGTTTGTTATTAAAACAAGCTTAACTTAATTTGCATAATGCTTCATGCTAGATAGATATTTGGATGTAATCATGACATACCATACTTATTTAACTTGCTCATTTGCTAATTTTCTAATCTGTAGATGGCTGAAGAGATAATGAGAATTGATGACAAAAAAACAAGAAATGAAAGATTTGGAAAAAGATCTAAGGGGCTCTTAAAAAAAGCTAGGGAGTTGGCTATTATGTGTGATGCTGAAGTTGGTCTTGTGATGATCTCAGACAATGGAAAACTAAAGGAATATGCAAGCTCGGACCGGGTCTTTGAGAGATACAACAACAACAACAATAGTATATCAGGGACAGCATCTACATCAAACGTGGATAATAATCAAGCTGAGTCAGCGTCTGAGCCACCACCATCTGAGCCTAATGTGGTGATTTGTTTTTTTTTTTTATTAAGTTTAGCCAATTAGCTAATGTAATGTTATAATTATTGGATATTGATTTTCTTTCAGGTGAAAACACAAGACATTTGCAATAAGTGCTGCGAATATAAGGACTGCAATATGGTTCTTCAAAATCAGCTTAAAAGAGCCGATGATCTCATCTTGAATTTGGAGGCCGAGAAATCAGAACTATTGAAAAACCAATCAGCCTTATTCATGAAAGTAAGTCTTTCAACTTTTCATATTGAGTTTAGGACTGTGTAGTGAATTCTTAGTATGTTTTTTTTGACATCATCATTATCTGTTACTACTGTAGTATTTATTTTATTTTATCTGTAATTCCTGCTTTGTTACTAGTGAATTGAGGTTTCAAGAACAATCAGTAACTACGTTTATACTTCCCATGGGCTCTTAGTTGTGAACTAATTAAGTAGTTATTCCAGCTGTTAGTTGCAAGTATAAGTTAAACCTTCCTGTTTTCAATGGGTGCTTTATTTAATATGTAGGATTGTATGCAAAAAGAAGCTTTGAACAAAGAAATTGAGATCCTGAAAGCAAAAGTTTGTTCTTTGAAGGTATGTTTTTAAATATATCTATACGCTCACATCTTTATACTTTCTTTGATACAATGCTTTATTGTTCTCACAGGAAACCAGCTCATCTCTAAGCAACAAGATTTCTGAATTAGAGCGTGAGTTGGCCACTTATAAGGTATGTTCTGTAGTTTTTATAATAATAATGAATGTCGATGTTAATTATTTTATGACGCTTTAAAAATATTTCATATGATTAGTGACTTTATTGTTGATTATATTTTCTTTTATCAGATTGCTGATCTGTCTTTGTCGGAGATGAGGGGGTTTAAAACAAAATGATACCTAAGATGCAAGATCTCAGTAGAAGCAGTCACGTTTATAAAACAGCAATGTTTGAAGAAGTTTTACCACATTTTGCAAATTTCCAACATTCAACTTTCAGATTAATGCTGTGGTTTAAACAATGTGGCTTAAAATTTTTCTGCAATGCAATTGTTCTTGTTGGGACTACAAAATGTGGTGTGAGTTTTGATTATTAAGATTTTATTGTAGGGAGGGAGTATATGATATAAATACTCACTTCTACTTTGATAACAAACACATAGATATACACGTTAGGCTTCACATAGTAAACCAAAACCCCTCAACCTGATAACTAATTCATCCACACTGCAACTATAACCTCATGTGACAAGAAAATTCATTACATTACTGCCACTGCCTTTATATTCATCGTCACATCTTCATAGATCTATATTTCCATATACGTCCTGTTCATACAAATATAAGATCAAATACACGAATTCACGTTTTTGTGCTTTACGGTTCTACCCTGTAAACATATCTATTTTCTACAATAAAACATCGACTTTGAAGATTGTGAAACAGTAATCGAAAATGAATAAAATTGTTTAATCTTTTATTAGTGACACTGTTCGATGATCAATGATCCACATCTTACATTCTTACTCTATTATTATAGAGAATCAAAATCAAAATGTGCATAAAAGGAATCAAAGGCCTCTGACTTCGAAAGTCATAGTCTTAAAAAATATTTAAGGCTAAAAGCCCATGAAATTTGAATTCGACATTCATATATCTTGTCTATGTGAAGATCAAACAAGTATAAAAAGTATAACCAGGTTTTTTTTTTTTTTTCTTCAAGTTTTACCCTTATTAAATACTTCAAAAGTCTATGAAATCGCCGTTATCTAAAAACAAATACAAATGAAATAGCTTGAACACTCAAAACCTGCAAACATAACATGATATCAAAATCAAAATAGGGTTTAAATGACAATAACTCAAAACATGCTTTCCAACGTAAACATAACAAAATAGATTTTACAATAGACTATTACAGGGTTAATCCATGAAATGGATTATGCCACACTACAAGAGTAATATGTAGAAGCTTTGAATAAAACATCTTGAAAGCAAAAACAGTAATTGGTCGAATACTTTTTTTTTTTTTTTTTTTAAGAAAATAGTATTCGTAAAACCCGGCCCATCACAAAGTATATCATTAATCGGTATTACGCACTTTACACATGAAAATAGTATTGAATACAAAATATGGTGTATGATACTGCAAACAAGAAACAAATACATAAATGCCTAAATGGAATGCAAAATAATGGTCTATTCTTAATTTATGTCGCTGCTTGAACTATATTCTCCAAAGCTAAAAGTATCACTGTTTTCTGCAAGGGAAACATCATAAATATTACTATCTTGTTCACTTTTGCTGTTTGGTGTACCAGGATAATCATAAGGGTCAACTTGTTCGCTTCCAATCCTTATTGTTTCAAGCTCCAAGGCCACCTCTTTCATGCTAGGTCGGTTTTCACCTTTTAAATGAAGGCATCTACATGCCAGGTTACATGTTGCTTTTAGCTGCTCATCGGTTGCCTCCATAAAGACTTGTTGATCAATAATTTTAGGCATTCGATTTTCGCTAATTCCATTCACAAAATACACACTGAGATTTCTTGTTTCCAGATCAATTTCCGTTAAAAGTGATTTCTTTCCCGTCAAGAGTTCTGCAAGAACCACTCCAAAGCTATACACATCACTTTTAACCGTTAATTGACCCGAATGGAAATATTCAGGATCCAGGTAACCGAATGTACCTGCAACTAATGTAGTAATTGCATCACGATCATGATCCAACGGGACTAACTTAGAATTACCAAAATCTGCAATTTTTGCCGTCAAGTTTTCATCCAACAAAATGTTAGAAGACTTAACATCTCTATGTATGATGGACAATCTAGTGTCTGTGTGAAGATAAGCAAGTGCGCGAGCCGATTCATGCGCTATCCTTAAACGGCTATCCCATGACAATCTCATGTTTCCACTGTTTTCATTATGAATGTAATGGTAAAGAGTCCCATTAGAAACAAATTCATAAACCAACTACGGGACCTCAGTTTCCAAACAACATCCAAAAAGCTGCACCACATGTTGATGATTAATTTGTCCTAGAATTGCAAGTTCGTTCAGAAACTGATCCAACTGTGTATGGTCAATTGTTCGAGACCTCTTTATCGCGATGACACGATTGTCTCGCAGTATTCCCTTGTAAACGGTTCCATAACCTCCCCTTCCAATAATCATATTGCTTGCATAATTTTGGGTCGCTTCTTCAAGCTCTTTAACTCGAAAAAGTTTTTATGGAACCAACACCAATGGTTTTTAGTTTATCTTCCAATAAAAGAGTCCCATTTTGCTGGAGGAATTTTTTCCTAAGCATAAGTTGCTTCCTCTTGGTAAGGAACCCAAACACACCTATATGTGGTTATTGACACATTAATATTATGGTATTTTATTTATTTTTAATGACAAATTTACTGGGAAAAACAGAGATGCTACACACACAAAAAATACAAAATCGACCAATATGTTGGATCATGAAAATAAAATACTAACCCAAGCCCACAAATCAAAACAACTAATAAGAAATTTTTTGGCCAACTACGTTTAGCTCAACTATCACAACATAGCCGAATGGTAGAGGTCCTGTTATCATCACAAGAGATCTCATGTTCAAACATCATTAGCAACATATCTTTGGTTGGCCAGCGAAAAGGAATTAAAATGGTCACGGGATAACCCGGTTAGGCTGTATACATCTGAGTAAAAATATTTCATTCCGGGTGAACTGAATGGGGAAAACTTATACACAGTGATTTTTTCGTTCAGCTCTCCAACAGATGTCTTTCATACAATATGTCAACTTGTCCGGCAACATGAACACGTCAGGTTAGGCGACAAAATGATTCAACATAGTGTTGGTCCAAGTAGGTTCAGGCAACCATACACAAATCTACCCCTACACAAGGTTCCCACTACCTGGAGTATCCTCGAAGTTTTAGGTAATCCTAGTTGCAAGATTTCAAACTTAGTACATTTCTTTTTAGTTGTACATTGAAATGATGTTGTTTTTTAATTAAACTTATATTGAACTGACTAATCTCAAGGCGATTACCCGCTTTGCGAGCATTCGTGAGTTATTGCAGGCGAACCTCCGAGGCCATGAGAGAGAATAACTTTGTGGTTGCATTGAATTAAACCCTTGACCTCCACATCGGAAGGCCAGAGTCTTACCATGTCACCACCACCCCCATGGTTACATTGAAATATTGTTTTTTTTTTCGGAAAAAAACGAAAACTCATATAAAAACGAGACCGTTCTCCAAAGGAAAACACTCTCAACAAGAAATACAAATAAACATTGAAATATTGTTATGGTTCAAAGATTCTTCACAATTAATGCACTCCATGAAACAATAATAAAGGAAGAAAAATATCTGTATCAACTATAATATCGTATTGAAGTGTTATAAAGACAAATTTTGACAAAAATAACAACAATATCATATCTACCCATTGGCAGTGTATGAGGAGGTGAGATGTAAATAATTTTGAACAAGTTAGGTTAAATATATATGATGTTCAATAGCTATTCAGTTGTTTTTGATGGGGGTGATATGTTTTTATTGATATATCTTCAAAGATAGACGCACAAATATCAAAAAAATATACACACACATAAATGAAGAGTTTAGAATGTTAAATAATGTAAACTCGTTGATCTATTATGCATTATTGAAGGGGTATTTATAGATTACATATAAACCCTAATACCCTAATTAACTCTAATGGGCCCAAGCCCACAAACGGACTTGAGCCTAACCTAATCCGTCTAACACTCCTCTGCAGTCCGAGCGACGAAATAGCAAAAGCTCGGGCTGGAAGAAAACGCTAATAATGAAAAACACCAACAAATAAACAAAAATAACTTTTTATTTATTTGCCGCATTAAATAAACTGATATTCGTTGATAGAGTTGCAGATTTCTTGACGGCTTCTCCTTTTCCGTAGCAACGACATGATCAACCGTTCCAGCTCCAGCTCCAGCTCCAGCTCCAGCTCCAATATTAACGTTGCCTTTGTAGACTTTCCCGAAGCCTCCATTCCCAATTACTAAGGATTCATTAAAATTATCTGTTGCTAACAGAATTTCATCAAACTCAAAAACACAGCATGCTTGTTGTGACCATTGAGACGTGGATGTATACGTGGATGTGGTGGCATTTTAATTAGACTCATTGCCATCGCTACTTGAAAAAAATCAGAAAAACCCGTTTTTTCCCTTCTCGAACCGTGTTTGACCGTCTTTTGACCGTTTTTTGGCCGATTTCCGTTTTTTCAAACGTTTTATGTATAAACGGGACGGGGCACTCCAAAATCCGTCTACACCCCCGTTTTTTCCGTTTTTTACAACACTGTTAATTAGATATGACAATGATGAATGTGTAAATGAAATGGATGAACTTATATAGTATTAATTAATGGATGGCATTTTAGTCTCCTCACATAACATTCATGGAAACAGACTGGCATGGACCCCCCTCAATAAACAAAACAAAAAGCTTCTTTCTGTTATGAACTTGTCAAAAGTGATGGCTGCCAATTATCATAAGAATCCAAAATTGAATAGTAATTATATGTACTATAAATATGTACCATGTGATATTACATAATATACACTTCTTGAGATATATTTTCCTATGTACTCTCTTTCTCTCTATCTTCTAATAATTATCAATAGTCCACAGTCAAGAACCAGATCACTAAAGGTAGTTATAAGCCTACTGAATTATAACACGTTATCAGCACGAAGTGCTCCGTATAATCAAGGTTTATCTAAGCAAGCACAAGTCACTAATCAAGGTAAGAAATTCTTTAACGATATCTTCTATTATTTATTAGTAAGGTAAATATTATTATCATCATAAGTAAAATTATATTTATGTAATCTAACTTTTATTAACTTCACTAACATTTATATTTATGTTATTTAAGTTATATATGGTCGGTTATACCGCCTGAATTATATTTATGTAATCTAACTTTTATTAACTTCACTAACATTTATATTTATGTTATTTAAGTTATATATGGTCGGTTATACCGCCTGAATTATATTTCTGTAATCTAACTCTTAATTTCACTAACATTTATATTTATGTTATCTAATATTTATGATTACTTATGCAATTAATCATTATTTATTTCATGCATACTAATATTTATTCTTAAAATTTATTATTTATGCTATCGATTGTAATCAGTAGGTACACCATTCTTTAATAAGAATTTACTCCTTCTTTCTAAAAAAAAAAAAAATTAACAAAATGATGAACATATGATCAAACCGAAAAAAAAAAAAAAAAAAATTGCGAATTATAGATAAAGGAGCAAAAAAGATTGTTTATTGGCTATACAAAATTCTCAACTTGGTGCTTCTTTAAGAATAATATGAAGTATGTATGATAAAGTTGTTTCATCTTCAACTTAGGTAAAGGTAAAGGTAAAGGTAAAGGTAAAGGTAAAGGTAGAAGGTTTTTTCTGTTCGGGCTACCCGGGAGGGCGAGTAATCCGACCCCATACTCTAATGTACGCAGCCCAGCAGGATTACTCTCTGGCTGTTTTCAACCCATCCCTGGCCACCACTAAATATTCGCCCTAGACGGGATTCGAACCTGAGACCTCTTCAACTTAGTACTATTAAAACAATCATTGAAGGGAATAAAGCAAGAATGAATTATTGCTAATGTAATGACTATATATATATATATATATATATATATATATATATATATATATATATATATATATATATATATATATATATATATATATATATATATATAAAAGTCGTTTTCCGCTTTACATCAAATACAAAAAGGGAGACAACTAGGAATTATTTGTCGTTTAAACAACTTTTTTCCATGGTCAAAAATGGTAGGTGGTGGCCCAAAAGTGATATAATCTAAATTCATTTCTATTTTGACCCACTCATATTTTTTTTACTTTTTTACTGATACATTTTGTTTTCATGTTTGAAAACAAGCATCATGGGACACCCCTTTACAACATCAATCAATCATTTTACACCTTCCTAATCCATGAGCCAACCACAATTGAACATCATGATCCCATGATCATCATGATCCCATGATCATCATGATTCGATTTTCAGATTCAAAAGCCTAAAATCAAAGAGCTAAATAATTCATTATTTATCTATATTTTAGAAGAAATGAGAGCCCCTCCTTTGCCTAAATAAAGTTTCACCCAGAAGATAATTAACGGGTTTTGTTGTTGTAAATACATACGCTACTCAAATAAAGCTCCACCTCTACATATAAATATATAATTAACTTGTTTTACTGTTGTAAAAAAAATAAAGAATAGCGGTATGAGAGGAACCCTTCAATATAATTTTTTAAAATAATACTAACAAGCATGTACATTATTCAATATAATTTGTACATTCTTTGATGAAACATAGAACTGCACGAATACTGGATAAGTAGTTCAAATATTTTAATTAATTCTTTAATTTTTAAGTCATGAGAATCTATACAGTATCGTAATATTTGCATATTAAACATCATGCTGTAAAAAAATCGCAGAGCGCAGCGAAGCGCACCTCCTATTTCTAGTTATATATACACACACACACATATATTCCTTCCATTCCAAGAATAATATAATAATAATAATAAGACAAAATTACATGGATCGTCCATGTATCTGCTGTTACATTTAAAAAAATTTTGATCAGTGTAAACTAAGTACATCAATGCACCTGTTTCAAAGTTTAAAAATATTTTTTTTTGTGCACATGGTTTAAGAGGGCTGTCCAAATAAATAAAAAAAAAATCCCAAAATAAAATATTGATAAAACTTGAAACACATAAATCCATTTAACCATACATTTTTCAACAATAAGAAAACACATGAGCAAAGTATTGTTGCTTCGTGTGTGTGTTGATCGATCCCTCTTCGCAGCAGCCTTTGTCCTCATAATAGACTTCGTATCATTGATTAAAGTTAGAACCACAAGTCCTTGATTAATTCCACTCTCAATTTCTTTGCATATAATATAGCGTAAAGTGTAAAGACCTATGTATTGTAGATAATGGTAGCATACACACTATAATCAAATATAAGAAATATTTCATTGATTTAAATCAAATGAATGAATCATAAATACTATATCGGGTCTTGCAAACTTGATATAAGGAACGAAAAAGGCAAAAATTTGTTATAAAAGTAATAATTGGATGATAATTTTATTATTATTATAGATATTGCATAGTATATTTTATTTTGAGTATAAATAGGTGTGTTGAGTTAGAGTTTAATGTATGTATTTTTTGGTTAACAAAAACACACTCTCTCTCTAGATTCCAAATGCCACCAAACTCTCATTGTATATTTTTCTATAAATAAAAAACCAATTACTCATACCTTTTGTTCAACCTTTGTTTTCTCCGTTTTACAGTATCTCTATCTCTATATACCTTCTACAGTCAAGAACCACTAAAGGTAGTTATAAGCCTACTGAATTATAACACGTTATCAGCACGAAAAGCTTAGTGTAATTAAAAGATATCTCAAACGATCACGAATCACTAATCAAGGTATGAAATTATTAATAATTTTCAGACTCGAATATATCAAATTTTGGACTACTAACATTTATATTTATGTTATTTAAGTTATATATGGTCGGTTATACCACCTGAATTATATTTCTGTAATCTAACTTTTACTAACTTCACTAACATTTATATTTATGTTATTTAAGTTATATATTGTCGGTTATACCACCTGAATTATATTTCTGTAATCTAACTTTTACTAACTTCACTAACATTTATATTTATGTTATTTAAGTTATATATGGTCGGTTATACCACCTGAATTATATTTTCTGTAATCTAACTCTTATTAACTTCACTAACATTTATATTTATGTTAATAAGACCTCATGATTGTACGCAACACGTCATTTGACAACACGGTACTTTATGTACGCAACACGTCATTTGACAACACGGTACCATGGGTCGAGATTAATTCCGATCAATACGAATACGACGGGGTCTTTATATGTTATCTAACATTTATGATTACTTATGCAATTAATCATTATTTATTTCATGCATACTAATGTTTATTCTTAAATTTATAATTTTAAAAGTTAAAATAAAAAAATAGTTTGTATTTTTATTAAAAGTAAATCTTAAAAGTTAAAATAAGAAAAAGTAGTTTGTACTTTTATTAAAAGTAAATCTTAAAAGTTAAAATACAAAAAGTAGTTTGTATTTTTATTAAAAGTAAATCTTAAAAATTAAAATAAGAAAAAGCAGTTTGTATTTTTATTAAAAGTATATCTTAAAAGTTAAAGTAAGAAAAAAAAAGGGGATGGTAAAATGGAATAGTTTTTTGTCAAAAATGAAGTATTGAAAATGAAGTGGTCTCCTTCTATAACTAAAAAAAAATATATATACTTTTATCAAATGAATTTTTTTGTGGCCGACAATTTCAAACACGAGTCCGTGTTTAGTTTATCAAGAATATATCTCTTGCTTTGGTGAAAGGTCACGATCACGATATCAGGTGTTGTGAAAGAATTAAAAAATTGGTCAAGTGGCCTTTTAAAAACTAGAAAAAAAAATTTAAACAAAAAGTTTTTTTTTTATATATTTATAATTTACGGGTAACGTAAAAAAAAAGGAAGTTTTTTTTAAAAAAAAAAAAAACAAAGAAAGTGTTTAAATGAGTTTTACAGAAAGGGGGAAAGCAAAGTAAAAAAAAAAACTTTTTTCCAAACAAAGGTAAATGAAAGTAGGACTTAATACAAGAAAAAAGTAAACATCTCCTAGACGTGATAAAATCTATCAATGATAAGTATTAGACTTGATGAGCTAAATGTGACAAAAATGTTTCAACATGTCTTATGTTAATTTTCTAAAATAAGTTATTATTATTCCGAGTTTAACACATATACATATGTTAATTAAAAACAACCTTTTTGTTCTTATGTAGTGTTGGGTTGCAATTTTGGTTGTATGCCATAATTCCATCCAGTAGAGTGACAATAGAAAACTTTTGATGATAATCAATAAAAAACTTTTTTCCAAACTTGTCAAATGTTTTGTTAAAAACGTGACCGTTGAAAAAAGGAGGTTGAATAATAAAACTTAAAAAACAAATTATTTTTTTAAGAGTGTGCATCAAAATGGCCCGTTTAATAATGGGGAGTAAAAATATAGTCAAATTGTTTCAACGAACAAGGGTTCAATTGGATGTCTCTTAAAAAAAATCCGCGGGTACGGGTGATGGATCCAATGGATCCGCATCCACGACCCGCGGGTGCTATCCCTAATTGTGACAAGTACAAATCAACTAAAAGTCTAAAATATAAATGCTCTTATAGGGACCAAATGTTCACAATAATTGCCTAAGCTAGATATGAAACAAATAGTTCATAAAAAAAAAAAAAAAAGGTCGTTGTGCGTTTTCGGGATGATAGCCGAAATACACTTACAAAAGTAGGTCAGCCGTCAATTCTTTATGGCCATATCAACGTAGATCAATAAAATCATTTATGGTTTTGATAAAAGATTAATTAAAAATTAATTGTTTTTTGGTCTTGGATTCTCGGTAACAAAAGCAAAGGTTGTTTTTGGTTGCCACAACAAACAAGACAGAGGTTGTTGACTTTTGTTGTTAAACATGGCACAAGTGAACAATAACAATAGATTATTGTTTTTGAAAAGAATAATGATGCGTTAATTTTATTGTATAAAATAAAATTAAAGAAAATGGTTTTCATTGATGACTATGAACAAAGCAAACAAAGTGTTTGTGGTATTTGGTGATTAAAAAAAAAAGTGCATCTAAAGCTTCTACTGAAAATAATATGCATCTAAAGCTTCTACTGAAAATTAATGTGCAAGGTACAACGTATAACTATATGGTCAAATTCATTTGAGCCTTCGGAGTCACAAGTATATGATGTATATATATATTACTCAATTAACAAAATAGTAAATCTAAATTAATTCATATGAATAGTAAAACGAAATTAATTAATTTACTATTCACATAAAAAAGCGCATATGATAAAAAGCGCATCGCATATGATAAGCGCATATGATAAAAAGCGAATATGATGAAAAGCACAACGCATATGATGAAAATCGCATATGATTAAAAGCGCATATGGTGAAAAACACAGCGCATATGATTAAAAGCGTATATGGTGAAAAGGATATATGATAAAAAAAAAACACATATGGTGATTTATAAAAAAAAAAAAAAAACACATATGGTGATTAATGGAAAGCACATATGGTGATTAATGAAAAGTATATTGTGAAAAAGAATCACAAATGTTTCTTGAAAGAATTCAAGGTAAGATATATGAACCAATTCATCCATCATGTGAACCATTTTGATATTTCATGGTTCTAATAGACGCATCTAGCGGATGGTCTCATATTTGTATGTTATCAAGCCGTAATATGGCATTTGCAAAGTTTCTTGCACAAATTATTAAATTGAGAACACATTATTCTGATTACACCATTAAAAGGATGAGACTTGATAATGCTGGTGAGTTAACATCTCAAGCATTTAATGATCATTATATATCTACAGGGATTGTTGTTGAACATCCAGTTGCTCATGTGCATACACAAAATTGGTTTAGCTGAATCAATAGATAAACGCTTACAGCTAATAACTAGACAATTGATAATGAGTACAAATCTCTCAATATTTATATGTGGACATGTAAATTTACATGCTGCGACATTAATTCGCATTATACCATGTGGAAGTCGTAAATATTTTCACTTAATACTTGATTTTGGCCAAGAGCCAAATATTTTCTACCTTAAAACATTGGTTGTGCAGTGTATGTTCCAATTGTATCACCACAACACAATAAAATGGTTCTTCAAAGAAAGATGATAATATATTTTGGATATAAAAAATCTTCAATCATAAGATATATTGAACCCATGATGGGTGATGTTTTTACAGCACGTTTTGCTGATTGTCATTTTAATAAAACATTGTTCCCTAGATTAGGGGGAGAAATAAAAATAAAAAATAAAATGATGCTTCATGATGTGAACATCAATTAAGGTATATTGAACTCGCACAAAAGAATGTGAAACGAAAGTTCAAAAATAATGCATATGCAAGAACTTGCAAATTAATTACTTTATGCATTTACAGATATAAAAAAGTGACTAAATCATATATACCAGCGATAAATGCTCCAGCTCGAACTGAAATTCCAAAAGCTGGCAATAATGTCACTGTTGAGTCTTTGCCACGCATCAAACGTGGAAGATCAATTGGTTCCGAAGATAAAAATCCTCGAAAAAGAAAATCAGCTGATAATGAGGTAAGAGAAAGTGTTCAAGAAGAACCACAAATCAATATTCCTTCTGCAGAGGATATTGATAAATGTAAATACTAAAATTGCGATAAATTATGCAATATTATGGAACCGAAATGAAACTAAAATCTCTATGAGATATTTTCATATAATGTTACAATGACATCATGAATAAAGATGATGATCTGGAACTAAAATCTGTCATTGAATATACAAAATGGACATGATTGAGCTCAATGAAAAGGAGCAATAAGAGCTGAATTAGAATCGCTCGATAAAAGAAAAGTTTTCGGATCAATCGTTATCACTTTTAAAGATGTGAAACGTATGGGATACAAATGAATTTTTATCCGAAAAGAAATGTGCAAATGAAGTTACAAGGCAAAACTAGACTTGTAACTCAATATTTTCCACAAAGACCAGAAATGAATTAGGAGGAAAAATTATCCTCCTGTAATGGATACAATTACTTATTAGATACTCAATCAACCTGGTAGTTATTTAAATGCATCTCATGAATGTTGTTACTACTTATCTGTATGGATCACTTAATAGTGATATATATGAATATACCTAAAGGGTTAAGATATCATAAGCATCTAATGTAAAACCCAAGGGAATATATTCCATTAAATCACAAAGATTTCTAAGTGGGTTTATACAAACGGGACGTATGTGGTATAACCGATTAAATGACTACTTGATAAAAAAAAAGGGTATAAATATAAACTTATTTTGCACGTATGTTTTATAAAAACAATGTTCGGATATGAGATCGTAGTTGTTTATGTCAATGTTCTTAACATCATATGAACAAATAAAGAGATCTATGAAATCATTCAACTTCTAAAGAATTATTTTGAAATGAAAGATCTTGAAAAAATCAAGTATTACCTTGGATTGCAAATTGAGCATATGCCTAATAGTTTACTTGTACATCAAACAACTTATACCGAAAAGATTTTAAAACATTTTTTTTAAAGACAAACTCATTGTTGTTAGATCACTCAATATTGACACTGATCTATTTCATCCCTGCGAAGATCATGAAAATTTTAACAGATCGGAAGTTCTATATTTTAGTGCAATTGAGGTTCTTATGTATCTTATAGATTATACAAGATCTGACATTTCTTTTGCAGTTAATTTGTTGACAAGGTTCAGCTCAGCCCCTACCAAAAGACATTGGAATGGGATCAAACAAATAGTTTGATACCTTCGGGGAACTACTGATTTATAATTATTTTATTCTAACAACTCGAAACAAGATTTGTTTGGTTATACAGATGCAGATTATTTATCCGATCTACATAAAGCTAAATCTCAAACTGGATATGTATTCCTAAATGGAGGCACCGCAATATCATGACGTTCTCAAAACAAACACTTGTTGCAACATCATCAAATCATGCCGAAGTGATTGCATTACATGAAGCTACTCGGGAATGATTTTAGTTAAGATCAATGATACAAATCATTATTGATTCTTGTGGACTAGAACGCTATAAAAGCGTAACAACTATCTATGAAGATAATGTAGCTTGCATAACACAGATGAAAGAAGGGTATATCAAAAGTGACCGAACAAAACACATACCTCCTAGATTCTTCTCATACACTCAAAATCTCATTAAGGACAACCAGATTGAAATGAGATATGTTCAGTCCAGCAAAAACTCTGCTGACCTTTTCACCAAAGCACTTCCAACTGCTATTTTCAGAACACACGTTCATAATATTGGCATGAGGCATGTTCAGAAGATGTAACAACTCAGGCGTTGCCTACTTGAGGGGGAGTCAACTCTATGCTGCACTCTTTTTCCCTTAGCTAAAGTTTTATCCCAAAGGGTTTTCTTTAGCAAGGTTTTTAACGAGGCAGTACTAGTTATTCACTAATAAAATTATCATCCAAGGGGGAGTGTTATAAAAGTAATAATTGGATGATAATTTTATTATTATTATAGATATTGCATAGTATATTTTATTTTGAGTATAAATAGGTGTGTTGAGTTAGAGTTTAATGTATGTATTTTTTGGTTAACAAAAACACACTCTCTCTCTAGATTCCAAATGCCACCAAACTCTCATTGTATATTTTTCTATAAATAAAAAACCAATTACTCATACCTTTTGTTCAACCTTTGTTTTCTCCGTTTTACAGTATCTCTATCTCTATATACCTTCTACAGTCAAGAACCACTAAAGGTAGTTATAAGCCTACTGAATTATAACAAAATTCATATTATCATATGGTACGAATTTTCTGATAAACAATGCTTTGTTTTCTCCCAAATCAAAGAGAAATTTGTTAAGTTTCTCTGATATATATCATAATGGATATGATTATCAGTCAATGATATCCGGAAATGAGAAATACCTATGTAGCACCGAAAAATGTATATGATGAAAAGCACAGCGCATATGATTAAAAGCGCAACGCATATGATTAAAAGCGCATATGATGAAAAGTGCATATAATGAAAAGCACAACGCATATGATTAAAAGCACAACGCATATGATTAAAAGCGCAACGCATATGATTAAAAGCGCATATGATGAAAAGTGCATATAATGAAAAGCACAACGCATATGATTAAAAGCACAGCGCATATGATTAAAAGCGCATATGATGAAAAGTGCATATGATAAAAAGCGCAGCGCATACGATTAAAAGCGCATATGGTGAAAAGGATATATGATGAAAAGCGCATATGGTGATTAATAAAAAAAAACACATATGGTGATTAATGAAAAGCACATATGGTGATTAATGAAAAGAATATTGAGAAATAATCACCAATATTTCTTGAAAGAATTAAAGGTTATATATATATATGGACCAATTCATCCATCATATGGACCATTTTGATATTTCATGGTTCTAATAGAAGCATCTAGCTGATGGTCTCATGTTTGTGTATTATCAAGCCGCAATATGGCATTGCAAAGTTTCTTGCACAAATTATTAAATTGAGAACACATTATTCTGATTGCACCATTAAAAGGATGAGACTTGATAATGCTGGTGAGTTAACATCTCAAGCATTTAATGATTATTATATGTCTACAGGGATTGTTGTTGAACATCCAGTTGCTCATGTGCATACACAAAATTGGTTTAGCTGAATCAATAGATAAACGCTTGTAGCTAAAAACTAGACAATTGGTAATGAGTACAAAACTCTCAATATTTATATGGGGACATGTAAATTTACATGCGACATTAATTCGCATTAAACCAAGTGCAAGTCATAAATATTCTCCATTACCAACTTGATTTTGGCCAAGAGCCAAATATTTCCCGCCTTAGAACACTTGATTGTGCAGTGCGTGTTCTGGTTGCACAACCACAACACACTAAAATGGATCCTCAAAGGAGGATGGGGATATATATATTTAATATGAAACATCTTCAATTATAAGATATATTGAACTCATGACGGGTGATGTTTTTACGACACATTTTGTTGATTGTCATTATAATGAAAAATTTGTTCCCTAGATTAGGGGAAGAAATGCAAAATAAAGAAAAAGATGTTTAATGGTGTGAACATAAATTAATGTATCTTGATCATCGCACAAAAGAATGCGAAAAGAAAGTTCAACAATAATGCATATGCAAGAACTTGCAAATCGATTACTTAATGCATTATAGATACAAAAAGAGTGACTAAATCATATATAATAACAGGAAATACTTCAGCTTGAATTGAAATTCAAAAAGTTGGAAATAATGTCACTCATGAGTCTTTGCCATGTCTGAAACGTGGGAGACCAATTGGTTCCAAAGATAAAAATCCTCGAAAAGAAAATCAGCTGATAATGAGGTAAAAGAAAGTGTTCAAGAAGAACCACAAATTAATATTCCTTCTGCAGAGGATATTGATAAATATAAATACATAAATTGCAATAAATTATGCATTAATATGGAACCGAAATGAAATGACAAAATATTGATAAGAATTTTTCATATAATCTTACAATGACATCATGAATAAAGATGATGATCTAGAACCAAAATATGTCATTGCATGTCAAAATAGACATGGTTGGACTCAATGGATAGGAGCAATACGAGCTGAATAAGAATCACTGAATAAAGAAAAGTTTTCGGATCAATCGTTATCACTTTTAAAGATGTGAAACGTATGAGATAAAAAATGAATTTTTATCCGAAAAAGAAATGAGAAAAAAATGAGGTTACAAGATAAAGCTAGACTTGTAACTCAAGATTTCTCTCAAAGACCATGAATGGATTATGAGGAAAACTTATTCTCCTGTTATGGATGCAATTACTTTTAGATACTTAACAGCCTAACAGTTTCTAAAAATTTAGAAATGCATCTCATAGATGTTATTACTACTTATTTAAATGAAGCACTTGATAGTGATATATACATGAATATCCATGAAGGGTTTAAGGTATCAGAAGTATCAAATGCAAAACACAAAGAAATGTACTCAATTAAACTACAAAGGTCTTTATATGGGTTGAAACAATCGCATAGCATATGGTATACCCGATTAAGTGATTACTTGATAAGAAAAAGGGTATACAAATAATCTCATTTGCACATGTGTTCTTATTAAGAAAACAATGTCCGGATATGTGATTATAAGTTGTTTATGTCAATGATCATAACATCATATGAACAACTAAAGAGATCAGTATTGACTTGGATTGCAAATTGAGCACATGCCTAATGGTTTACTTGTACATCAAACAACTTATACCGAAAAGATTTTAAAACATTTTTAAATACAAAACCATTGGTTGATATATCACTCAATATTGACACTGATCCATTTCATCTCCGTGAAGATTATAAAGATCTTTACGGATCAGAAGTTCCATATTTTAGTGCAATTGGGGTTATTATTATGTATTTTACAAAATGTACAAGACCTGACATTTCTTTTGCAGTTAATTTGTTGACAAGGTTTAACTCAACTCATACAAAAAGACATTAAAATGGGATCAAGCAGATATTTTGATACCCTTGAGGAATTACTGATTTAAAATTATTTTATTCTAACGCTTCAAAACAAGATTTGGTTGATTATGTATATGCAGGTCATTCATCAAATCCTCATAAAGATAAATCTCAAACTCGATATGTATTCCTAAATGGAGGTACCACACAATCATGGCATTCTTAAAACAAACATTTGTTGCAACATCATCAAATCATGACGAAGTGATTGCATTATATGAAACTACTCGAAAATGTGTTTGATTGAGATCAATGAAACAAATCATTATTGATTCTTGTGGACTAGAACGCTATAAAAGACCAAAAACTATCTTCACCAACAACTATGAAGATAATGCAGCTTGCATAATACAAATAAAAGAAGAGTATCAAAAGTGACAGAACAAAATATAAATGCTGACGAGGTGCCAAAGCCATAGACGGTCTTAACGGTCATAAGTTTGATGGAAAAGAATGGTATGTTGGTAAGGCTCAGAAAAGACTAAAAGGGAATAGGAATTGAAACAAGGGTTTGAGCAAACCATGAAGGAGACTGTAGACAAATCACATGGGCTAAACTTGTACATAAAAGATTTAGATGATACAGTTTCAGATGAAAACCTCAGATTCTTCTCATATACTCAAGATTTTGTAAAAGACAACCAGATTAAAATGAGATACGTTCAATCAACAACTCTGCTGATCTTTATACCAAAGCACTGTCAATCGCTGTTTTCAAAACATACGTTCACAATATTGGCATAAGGCAAGTTCAAAAGATGTGACGACTCAGCGATGTCTACTTGAGGGGGAGTCAACTCTGTGCTGCACTCTTTTTCCCTTAGCTAAAGTTTTATCCCACTGAGTTTTCTTTAGCAAGGTTTTTAACGAGGCAGTACTAGTTGATCTCTAATGAAAATAAATTGTCATCCAAGGGGGAGTGTTATGAACTTGTCAAAAGTGATGGCTGCCAATTATCATAAGAATCCAAAATTGAATAGTAATTATATGTACTATAAATATGTACCATGTGATATTACATAATATACACTTCTTGAGATATATTTTCCTATGTACTCTCTTTCTCTCTATCTTCTAATAATTATCAATAGTCCACAGTCAAGAACCAGATCACTAAAGGTAGTTATAAGCCTACTGAATTATAACACTTTCTTTTTATTTTTTTCTAATTTTATCAGTACCATAAGTCCATAACAAATGTCACAAATTAACATACGTAGTAATAATCAACTTGTACATATAACATCACAAGAAACAGTGATAATAAAGTTAATTGGTCACAAGAAATGGTGAATGCTATAAGTTCTTAAATATTTAACAATGCTTTTAATTTTAAATAGTCCAAATTAACATATTAATCAACTTGTACATATATAACATCACAAGAAAACGGTGATAACAAAGTTAATTGGTCACAAAAAATGGTAAATGCTATAAGTTTTTAAATAATTAACAATGCTGAGAAACTGTAAAGCATACTCTAATTTTAAATAGTCCAATTAAACAAAACTCATTTTGAGCCCTCTTACTCAAACAATGAAACAAACCCAACCAATTCATCTTCCCACACCTCTGGTTGTAATTTGTGCACACAAAAACTGCTGATATGCAAAAGAAAGAAAAAGTCAAATACCGATAAAACAAAGACTTTAAAAGTCGTTACACTGTGAAGATAACTTTCCTGGAAAGAACAGATCACATCTTGCCACGATGACTAAAGAAAAAGACTTTAACAAGTCGTTGCATGATGACTAGTTAGTAAGTGTTGAACATCTCCACTACTGTACAAAATTACACCCCCATTATTATAAACGAGTTTTTTGCGCGTTGCAATAGAAATAAAAATCGCTTTAATAATAAAATTAAATATTATTTTTATAATTTATTACGTAGTATTACACTACGCATACCAATATTTATATAAAACTAACTTATTATCGTTTATTAGTTTATTTGATATATGTTTATAAAAATTTTGTTCATACAAAATACTATTAATTGAAGACATAACAAAGAAACAAAAAATAAATACAAAAACGTAATATATATATATATATATATATATATATATATATATATATATATATATATATATATATATATATATATATATATAGTGGTAGGATCAAGAGGGAATTAACCATTCGGGGGGAAGCGGGGGGAAGCAAAAACTTTTTTTTTCTTCGTTTTTTGAAAAAACTTTGTTCACGAACGTTATAGATGAGATGAAAATATGAACATTTATTAGAGACACTTTGTGATAAATATTTTTATTTTGGCGGGAAAACGCTCGAAGAAGTAATATATAACAATTATCGTGTTTTTCGAGCGTATTTTGAGGTTTTAGCTATTGGGGTTTAGATATTAGGGTTTAGATATTAGGGTTTATAGGGTTTAGATATTAGGGTTTAGAAATTTAGGGTTTAGGGTTTAGATTTAGGGTTTAGATTTAGGATTTAGATTGAGTTTTTAACACGAACGGTTTAGAGTTTAGGGTTTAGGGTTTAGGGTTTGGTGTTTTGAGTTTATGGAATAAACCCAAAACACCAAACCCTAAACCCTAAACCCCAAACCCTAAACTCTAAATCGGGCTAAATTTTACTTCACAAAACATGAAAAAAAAACGTTCATATTCTTCACGAACAATATTATCTTAAATGTTATTTTTGTCGATCGTTTTCCCGCCTAAATAATAACATTCATCATGAAGTGTTTCTTCTAAATGTTCATATTTTCGTGTGATCTTGATGTCGAAAAAAAAAAAATTTCAAAAAAACCGAATTTTTTTTTTTGCTTCCCCCCGCTTCCCCCCGATTGGTTACTTCCCCATTGATCCTGCCCATATATATATATATATATATATATATATATATATATATATATATATATATATATATATATATATATAATAATTAAAATATTTATTTTTTTGTAGTATCATATTATATATTTAACGATTGTAAGTGTTTATTATGTTTTATAAGTATTTGATAAGTAGCTGTAACTTGAGCTTTTTGATTTCATCTGATGTTGTTCGAAGTGATGTATTAGAGAAAATAAGAGTATTGATCACTCAACTTATTCCTCACATTTAGAAGACGTTGCCGCTAAATTGAACCGTAAAAATGTTAGTTTTGTTCCTATAGAGGGGGATACATTTGTTGCAAAAGTGTCTAATTTGTTCCGGTCTTGGTTCGGAAACGTCTATTGGAGTGGGAACTATTATTGACAATTTGAATATTATGTTTGATTCCGTTGATATTTCGGTTGTTGGACGTGTTAGTTCGGGATCGTGTGAAGGTTTTAAATCAGGACAGGAGGATGTTGTACAATGTGTCGAACGTAAATGGGTAGGAAAAAGCTAGCTACTAGAAAGAGTAAGAAGAGAAACATATCGAGTTCGTTAAGTTCACATGACAACGTTGACGACATTTAATTCGGGGACGCCATTCAAACGTTATTCGATGATGTAAATGGGAATATCATAGGCGATGCTTCTGTCAAAGGGTTGGCTATTGTTGGTGATTTATTTGATGATGATGGTGGTGGTGGTGGTGTTTCAGTATATGGGAATGATCTTGATCCATTAATAATAGTAAATCAAGCTAAAGGTGACAATGTTGTTGTTTTTAATGAAGACTCAAAATCAAATGATGATAACTTAACATCTGCGAAAAGATTGGCCCGATTGAAGAATGAGAAGAAAAAATAGAAAGAAAAATTGGTTGCTAAATAGAGCTTAGAATCGAACGAAGATAGGCCGTTACCGATGACGAATCCGCTAATGTGTTATCGTACAAGATAGAGAATCGGTCCAGGAAGAATTCCTTAAAAGAGACGGTTAACGTTAAATTGAAAAATCGGGTGTAGTAGGTGTATGGGTTTGGAATAACTCATTTAGGGGTCGTGTAAATAACGAATTTCAACAACTAAACGGTCTGTTGGCTACTTGTTGCCCTCTGACCGAGGAAGAAGACGGAAGGAGATGGAGTTTTCGATCAAATGGTATGTTCAAGGTAAAAAACGCTAGTTCCAGAACTTGATAAACACTTACTAGGGGTTAGTAAAGATCTAAATTTTATTACTTGGTTACCATGGATCCCAAAATAGATAAATATATTTGTTCGGAGATTATCTTTGAACAAGATCCTCACTCGGTCAAATCTGATCAATCGAGGAATGATCCTTAGCTTGAGCAATTGTCCCTTTTGTGATCGACAGCAAGAGGATCGAGATCATTTATTTGTTTCATGTAGTTATATGGCTCCCCTTTGGACGAGTTTCTTATCATGGTGGCAGATTCCAATCTCTCTACCTAATGATCTCAAGAATTTACTAAGTGCAACAAACTTTAACTTGGGCTCAGATAACACAAACACGACCGCTTTTGCCTCTCGATACGTGTTGTTGTGGCTCATTTGGACCTGGAGAAATACGGTGGTCCATTGTCAGCCGAAAAAACGCCAAACAATTATAAAAGAAGTTGTATTGATCTCTCTCAAAGTGATGACCCATCTTTGATTCTCGAGCAGGTGTAAATGGGTTGATGGTGATTTCGGAATAAGGAAATCTAACTAAAAATCTTCGGTGAGGTAAGGTGATGGTGGTGTAAGGCGATGATCCATGGTTTTGGCAGAAGATAGAAGGTTTTGCTTTTATATTTCTCTTTGTTCATATATGTATCAATAGGAGTTGAGGTGTATTCTGTTTGCATCATGCTCCTTGTGCGCCCTTCCTGTTTTCTCAAGTCTTGTGGCTTGGTGTTGTTTTAATAAAGTTATAGCTTTTCAGAAGAAGAAAAAAATGATCGTAGGAGGTGTGTTTTGCTTATGGAGAGGTCTCTTTATTTATAAGGGGGAAAACTAGAATTTTAGGAATAATTTAAGTTTAGAGGTCACGGTTCGACTCGAATTTAACCCTTTATCATTATAACCTTAAACACAAAAATATAAATTAGGATACGACATATTATTTATATATGATCTTAACTTGTGTTGGTGATTTTAGCATGATCCAACGTCGTTTTAGTTGATTGGATTGCTTAGTTGAAAGTGATCAAACCGTTGAAACGCTACACGAATATGAAGAGTGTGGAGTACACGTTCGTAAAGGATAATATGGTTTGAGGTAATGTACATAAGCTTGGAAATAATGTTTGGAACATTTGAAAGGCCAAACATACCAAATCACATAGTGCAAAACAGCTTCAGGTGCGCAGTAACTTTAAGCCGCGACGCAGCTCCTGGGCCCACGGCACAGCCTATAGGGTGAAATGCTGATCGAGAGTTTTGCTTATTTTAGGTGTTTGGTATCTTTGTTAAGCCGCGGTGCAGGTCTTTGGGCCGCGACGTGGCTTAACACATGGACGCTGAAAAGGTGTCAATTTGACCCGAAAAGGTGTGTTTGATTTCCAAAAGGAATGGGGGGATCCAAATCATTTATGAACGGTTTTTCTATGTATTTGGACTTGTTTAAGCACAAATACACGGGTGTGATATACCAAGTATAATGTAGCGACCCCGACAAATCGTCAATTGACGGTGTCGACTACTTAGGTCCCGTTGCGTGGTCATAGGTCTTTAACGTGACGTTTGACCAAAGATATGTCGTATTCCTTTCAAAAATAAAGATTGTTTCAAAGTTTACAAGAATTGTTCATCCAAAAGTTACGTTACAAAGTTATAGTTACATGTGAAACCTATGCGACACAGTTTTAAAGAAAGTCAAAAGACGCTCCATGAAATGCATGTATACTCGACATCCAATGCAAGTATCAAATAATGAGCGGAAGCATGTTTCACATAGCGTTCAAAGACCTGAGAAAAACATAGAAATCTGTCAACGAAAACGTTGGTGAAATCATAGGTTTAAGTAAGTAAGTGAGTAAAAGTAAGTCGAACCACAAGATTTGCAACATTGATAAAATAGTAGTACATTCTAAAAGTTAATATTCACGAGCACCCAATTATCAAGGCTTTACATTCCGTCCGTTGAACCCCATTAATAGTGCTAGAACAACACTGTTTCTCGAAAATATATTTCATCTGTGGACTGTAGCGAACCGTCCGAGATGAGGGTTTGTCAAACCCATATGGCCATACAACATAAGTTCATGCCTACACTTACACACTGCAAGAGTAACTAATGATAATCGAATTGAGGATTTTGTTCTAAACTCGTATGTAGAATGTTTGTTTTCATGTACTTGTGTTCACTTAGTTAAAAGAAGCGTTTATGTTTTCTCATCCCAAAAGTAAGTTCAAAGAGTAAAAAGTGGGACTATGATCTCACCTTGAGTGCAAGAGTAATAAAGTACTTCAACAAGTAAACGCGTGCAAAGACAAAGCTAGTCTTGACCTAAACATATAGGTTGTATCAATAACGGTAAACACGATAGGTCAAAGATGTTCAATTAGTCCTATGGCTCGCCACGACTCGATTATAAAGCATGTGAATCAAATTGTCAAGTTTCATGCAAGATACAAGTATAGAATCATGTTAGAAAGATTGCATAATCATTTGGTTAAGTTTGACAAAAGTCAAACTTTGGTCGGGTCAAAGTCAACGAAAAGTCAACGCATTCGGGTCGGGTCTCGAACTATTTTTCTGAGGTTTTTATTCATATATAAGCATGTTAGAACAAGTCTCATGTGAATCGGAGGTTCATAGCGTGCCAAACATTTTTCTTATTTTGACCAAGGAGGTCAGAGCCTGGACACGGCTTATGCCGCACCGCGGCCCACAATTGTCGCGCCGCGACAATACACGGGAGCTGGTACCTGGCCAGTTTCAAATGTTCAAGTCTTGATCCAAAATTCGTTTTAGCACAAAATGCAAACCGTAAACATTTAGAACTCGCACCTTATATCGTTGGAAAGCTCTTTTGACAAGGAACATAACTAAACATGTTTCATCAAACAAAAACATCATTTCCAATAACCGATTTCTCTTCATGTGATCATTTAAAGTCCATTTTCAAGTTTCAAGTTCACAAAATGCATTTTAAGTTTCGGAAATCCGATTCACACATATGATATGCTGTTTTGAAGGTAATGAAACATGCATTACAACTAAACACTAACAATTAACATTTCATGGCATTCAAGCATCAAAAAGTTCATCTCAAGAACGATCAAACCCTAATCAAGAATCACAAAATCATTAATCATGTTTTTGAAGTTTTACAAATCAACCTACACATCAAAAATGAAGCTAGTGATACTAGTAACACAATTAAAACATGAACTTTAACAATTTAACAACATTTAATCTTCTAAAATCAAAGATTAAGCAAACTCATTTTCAAGTGTTCAAACTAGTTACTCAAAACAACAAATCGAACAAACAAAACATATATTCATGTTATACACAAGCCATAGACACTAATTAACACTTTTATAATTCAAAAACATCAAGAACACAAAATCTAGTGATTTTAGAAAGTTACCCAAATGAGATGAAATTGGTATCAAGTCGAAGAGGATGAAGAGAGGATTTCAAATATGTAATTTGTTTTGATGTTAGCCTCCAAATCCGAAATTAGATGATGAATCTTGTTTGAGTTCTTGAGGAAAAAATGGAAGTATGAAAAGAGAGAAAGAGAGAAAATGAGAGGAGGAGGTTGAAGGTTTGACTAGTTGATCTAGTCAAATCTTTGGCCTCCTTGCAAGTTTAGTCCCTCTAGTTCGGGTGCGGGTGCGTGAATTAACCAAACGAATTATTTTGAATTACACGAGAGTACCAGAGATGTTATAATCCAATAACGAAATTTTTTTAAGAATGTTAGCTAATGGAGGATACGAATCGAGATACTGAGGATATTATTAAAATAAAAAGACGGGTGTTAAAATAATTTAACGGAAAAATGCGGGATGTTACATTACCCACACCTTAAAAGAAATTTCGTCCCGAAATTTAGTTGGAAGCAATAGTCGTTGCTTCTTACTCGAGACCTTACGTTGTCAATGCTATGAATAAGTGAAGATACGTCCTTGGGCATTCCCACAAATTTGGATAGTCGGGGTTTCACGTTGTATTAAGGCTTGGTTTACGATCCACCATTTCAACCAGTTTTTCCCATGGAGGGGAGTTTGTCATCAATAGTAGGTTTATCTAGAAGGATAGCACGTTCCTGTTTCACAGGACACGTCTCTAAGTTTGTTACACGAAATGTAAGGTAAACGGAAATTTAATTGAGTCAGGAGATCTAAACGGTAGGAGGCAGTTCCAATACGCCCCAAGATTTCAAAAGCATTAATATATCGCGGTTTTAACTTTCCCTGATTCCCGAAACGGATTACACCTTCCCAAGGTGTGGGTTCTCAATATTACACGGTTACTAACTTGGGATTCGAGAGGTTTACGTCGAATATCGGTATAGCCCTTTTGGCGACTACGGGTCGTCTTGAGTCCTTCTCGGACTTGAACAATCTCAACTGTTATTTCTTGAATGAGTTCGGATTCGGTGATTTGATTGCCACATGCTTTGGTCCAACGAATAGGGGTATGACATTTGCGGTCATATAGGGTTTCGGAAGTGCGGCGTTAATACACGAATGGTAACTGCTGTGTGAGAGGAGACAACTAAAGGCAACAATACAAGTTTGTAACATGTCTTTTCAAGATGTGAAACGTACGTTTGTTTGGTCTGTTGGTTATGGATGATACACGATACTCATGTTTAAACGTGTCCCTAAGGTTCCTTGTAAGGCATCCCGAATTTAGAAGTGAGACGAGTATCCCGATCTGAAATTATAATGAAGATGGTACGCCGTGCCGAGCTAGAATTTTTCTTTAATACACGTTTGAACAGGTTTCGTTTCTCAAGAGATCCGCACCGCGGAAGATCCATCGGTTCCCGAAAATGGTTGTTAGGACTATTCACCATCATGGCGAATACTAATATAATGTGAAGAGTTTCTCTCTCCATTGAGAAGTTTTATAAAAAGTTTCCTTACACCGAAGTGCGAGCGATAAGACAGGAGTGAAATGAGAACTTAGAATAGGATGAGTTCACACCTTGAGGTAACCATGTCGCGCACTTAGTGGTCTAATGTTGAGGCTTGGTGGGATAACGAGATAGTACACGTAGTTGTATGATAAGTCAAAGAAGAGTGAAGTATCCTTGGATTGGGTGTTATCTTAAGTTCCAGTAATATAAGGCGGAAAATGGTGAAATAACAGAGCTATGTAACGTGGCACATGTTGATGAGAAGGTTGATCGGGTCCATGATTAAGTATTCAAATTTTTCGAGCAAATTAACGAATTTTAGTTTCCTTGATTTCGAGTCGAGAGAGTATGCCTTTCGGGCGTTCAAGTAGAAATATTTCCATATTTGAGTTCCAGTGTGCTAAACGAATTTAGCTAGTAAGGTTTGTGTGAAAGATCATGTTCAAAGTTCGGACACGGAGAGGTTTAAATTTTTCCCTCAGTGAGTTAACGAGTTTAAAGGTCATGCAATAAGAGAAAAGTCGGAAATGAATCTTCAGTGATAACCGGCGAGATCTAAGATTTTACGAATACAAGTCTGAGTCATGAGGGTTTCCCGATTACGTGTGGTTCCGTTTGCGAGATGTATTGAGATACTTTGACCACTAACAACATGGTCTAAAAATTGAACTTCGTTTAACCAAAATTCTCACTTGGAGAATTCGGTATAGAGTTGCTCTTTTCTCAAGTGTTCGAGCGTAAGTCGGAGACGTTGTTCGTTTTCTTCTTCATTTGAATAGGTTTAGAACATCAATTATAAGTACGATAACGATTTTGTCTAAATAAGTTTGCACACGCGGCTCCGGAGGTTTATGAATACAGACGGAGCCTTAGATTTACTGAACGGTACTAAGAGAGATTTACAACTATCGTAGCGAGTTCGGAAAATGGTTTAAGAGACATCGTCTCCCTCAACCCGCAATTGATGATAACAAGGATGGAGATCGATTTGGTATACACACGAGATCCTCGTACTTGATCAAGAGGTCATTGATACGGGGAAAAAGAATATCGGTTCTTAACCGGAAATTATTTAGTTCACAATAATCTATACAAGACGATAGGGAAACATTTCTTCTTAACGAATAGGTTTTGAGCTCCTCAGCTCTATAGGTGTCAAGTCAAAATTCAAATTATCCACCCAATAAGTTTAACGTGCATCCTCCGATATAAATTTGGTGGCACACAATAGTTTTTCGTGGGTCACTTGAATGGCCTAAGTAATATCTAGGGGGGAGTGGTGGAGTGCAAAGAGTACGAGTCAAAGTCTTGGTTATAAAACGTTTAACGGTAACTGAATCGAATAAGTATGAAATATGCGGGTTGTTGTGAAGAAACGTACCCGTGACTAGTCCATCGTCGTCTCGGGCATCCTAGGTGTCGATGTTGAAAGTTCAACGGCGTGCGTTGGGGTTGGCTTTCTTCTTTGGGCACGCATTCCTATAATGACCCGGTTGGCCACATTCGAAACAAACAACCGCCCTTGGCGCATTGGGCGTCTTTTGAGCGACGGTAACGGTACTTTTACAAATATGGGCCACATGGCCACTTCTTTGACACCTGATGCAAAATGGTTTGCCACATTCACCCAAATGATGTTTGCGACATTCGTTACAGTAGGGCAGGTTTCCGGCATACCCTTTCTTGCCGTCGGAGGTGAAGGACTTCTTGGTGAAGTTGTTGTTGTAGTTGCTCGATGGAGAGGCTTCCCATTTTCTTTTGTTGTTACCCGGTTGGTCCTCGGCCGTTGGTGTCGGCGCTTCAATTTCATTCACCGTTTTTATAGATTGGCGGGCCATCGTTAAAGCCTCTTGTAGGTTGGCGGGTTTGGATGATACTACCTCGTGGTGAATGTTCTTTGGGAGGCCTTCCATGTAAAGTTCAACTCTTAGGGATTCAGGAGTCATGAGGTTCGGGCAACTTAAGGCTAGTTCGACAAACCGTTGATTATAAGCTTCGAGGTCATTCCCGACCATTTTTAAATTCCTTAGCCCCTGTTCGAGCCTTTGAGTTTCGTCGTGCAGGAAGTATTCGGTGATCATTCTTTCTCTTAATTCGGTCCAAGAGAGTGTGTGGGCTTCATCGATACCCACCGATTGTACATGCGTGTTCCACCATGAGAGAGCAACACCGGTGAAAGTGAGGGTGGAGAATTTGACCTTATCTCGGTCTCGACAACCGCTTATGCTAAAAACGGATTCCGTTTGATCAAACCATCGGGTGAGAGCAACCGGTCCCCCGGTTCCATCGAAAGTGGGAGGATTGTACTTCATGAAGTTTTTGTAGGAGCAACCTTCGTTTGAATTACCGGCCCCACGATTGTTGTTGTTGGAAAAGTGATCGGCCACGGCTGCACCCATGGCGGTGGTTATCATTTGTTGAAGAGCTTGTTCTAGAGTTTCGAGAGGAGTATTGTGTTGACCTTGGTGAGCCATTGTTCCTTCATGACACAAGAATATCGTTGATTAGTATTCTTAACAATACTAATCGTGATATGGAATGATGATGAAGAGAAAATTTTCCTTGACTCGCCTTAAATTCTTTGTGTCGTAATGTCGGAACGTTCATATGAGTCACCGTAATATAATCCCGGCAATTATATTACCCTGATTCATATGTGCATTCGACATCATTCTATAAAGTCAAGGTGGCGCGTCAATCAAATTAAACAACGAAAGATTTAGATGAAGCGAGAGTTAGTTATGAGTAGAAACGTTCGAGTATAAATGCACAAATAGTCAAGTAATTCCTACTTCAAGTCTATATGCCGGTTGTAGTCTAGATTCACTAATGTACCCTATGACTCGGGGTTGACACCATTGAACTCTAAATCCTTACAACCAATGCTCTGATACCACTTGTAGCGACCCCGACAAATCGTCAATTAACGGCGTCGACTACTTAGGTCCCGTTGCGTGGTCATAGGTCTTTAACGTGACGTTTGACCAAAGATATGTAGCATTCCTTTCAAAAATAAAGATTGTTTCAAAGTTTACAAGAATTGTTCATCCAAAAGTTACGTTACAAAGTTATAGTTACATGTGAAACCTATTCTACACAATTTTAAAGAAAGTCAAAAGACGCTCCATGAAATGCATGTATACTCGACATCCAATGCAAGTATCAAATAATGAGCGGAAGCATGTTTCACATAGCGTTCAAAGACCTGAGAAAAACATAGAAATCTGTCAACGAAAACGTTGGTGAAATCATAGGTTTAAGTAAGTAAGTGAGTAAAAGTAAGTCGAATCACAAAATTTGCAACATTGATAAAATAGTAGTACATTCTAAAAGTTAATATTCACGAGCACCCAATTATCAAGGCTTAACATTCCGTCCGTTGAACCTCATTAATAGTGCTAGAACAACACTGTTTCTCGAAAATATATTTCATCTGTGGACAGTAGCGAACCGTCCGAGATGAGGGTTTGTCAAACCCATATGGCCATACAACATAAGTTCACGCCTACACTTACACACTGCAAGAGTAACTAATGATAATCGAATTGAGGATTTTGTTCTAAACTCGTATGTAGAATGTTTGTTTTCATGTACTTGTGTTCACTTAGTTAAAAGAAGCGTTTATGTTTTCTCATCCCAAAAGTAAGTTCAAAGAGTAAAAAGTGGGACTATGATCTCACCTTGAGTGCAAGAGTAATAAAGTACTTCAACAAGTAAACGCGTGCAAAGACAAAGCTAGTCTTGACCTAAACATATAGGTCGTATCAATAACGGTAAACACGATAGGTCAAAGATGTTCAATTAGTCCTATGGCTCGCCACGACTCGATTATAAAGCATGTGAATCAAATTGTCAAGTTTCATGCAAGATACAAGTATAGAATCATGTTAGAAAGATTGCATAATCATTTGGTTAAGTTTGACAAAAGTCAAACTTTGGTCGGGTCAAAGTCAACGAAAAGTCAACGCATTCGGTTCGGGTCTCGAACTATTTTTCTGAGGTTTTTATTCATATATAAGCATGTTAGAACAAGTCTCATGTGAATCGGAGGTCCATAGTGTGCCAAACATTTTTATTATTTTGACCAAGGAGGTCAGAGCCTGGACACGGCTTATGCCGCGCCGCGGCCCACAATTGTCGCGCCGCGACAATACACGGGAGCTGGTACCTGGCCAGTTTCAAATGTTCAAGTCTTGATCCAAAATTCGTTTTAGCACAAAATGCAAACCATAAACATTTAGAACTCGCACCTTATATCGTTGGAAAGCTCTTTTGATAAGGAACATAACTAAACATGTTTCATCAAACAAAAACATCATTTCCAATAACTGATTTCTCGTCATGTGATCATTTAAAGTTCATTTTCAAGTTTCAAGTTCACAAAATGCATTTTAAGTTTCGGGAATCCGATTTACACATATGATATGCCGTTTTGAAGGTAATGAAACATGCATTACAACTAAACACTAACAATTAACATTTAATGGCATTCAAGCATCAAAAAGTTCATCTCAAGAACGATCAAACCCTAATCAAGAATCACAAAATCATTAATCATGTTTTTGAAGTTTTACAAATCAACCTACACATCAAAATGAAGCTAGTGATACTAGTAACACAATTAAAACATGAACTTTAACAATTTAACAACATTTAATCTTCGAAAATCAAAGATTAAGCAAACCCATTTTCAAGTGTTCAAACTAGTTACTCAAAACAACAAATCGAACAAACAAAACATATATTCATGTTATACACGAGCCATAGACACTAATTAACACTTTTATAATTCAAAAACATCAAGAACACAAAATCTAGTAATTTTAGAAAGTTACCCAAATGAGATGAAATTGGTATCAAGTCGAAGAGGATGAAGAGAGGATTCCAAATATGTAATTTGTTTTGATGTTAGCCTCCAAATCCGAAATTAGATGATGAATCTTGTTTGAGTTCTTGAGGGGAAAATGGAAGTATGAAAAGAGAGAAAGAGAGAAAATGAGAGGAGGAGGTTGAAGGTTTGACTAGTTGACCTAGTCAAATCTTTGGCCTCTTTGCAAGTTTAGTCCCTCTAGTTCGGGTGCAGATGCGTGAATTAACCAAACGAATTATTTTGAATTACACGAGAGTACGAGAGATGTTATAATCCAATAACGAAAATATTTTAAGAATGTTAGCTAATGGAGGATACGAATCGAGATACTGAGGATATTAATAAAATAAAAAGACGGGCGTTAAAATAATTTAACAGAAAAATGCGGGATGTTACATATAATGTGGGTTCATATGAAAAGATGTGACTCTTCAAAGATACCTTTTGACACATTATAAATACATGATTCATGTATTGAGAAAAGGTTCTAGATTTTTGGACATTTTATAACACACTTTTAACACAAAAATTCCAGATTTTACAATCTACAATTGCAAGGAACACATATTCTTTTGGTCAAGAAAGAGTGTTCATACTAGTCTTATCCTAATAGTGATTCCGTGTAACTCGTGGCCAAGTGGGTCGAAATACTCTATTAAGAAAGTGTTCACACGATTCAAGTATCAATCCGATTACTGATTCTTTATCTACTAATCCATATTTTTCCTACAATTTAATAGAGTATTTGGGAATCAAGACCGGGGAAAATCTGTGAAGGAAAAGCCTTTCAAATTGGTGTGAAGTTTGAAGGATTTGATTTGGTATATGGCAGAATTTTATGGACTTATGAGATTCAAATTGGAAGTGCATAACGGAAATTAATCATCAAGTTGATGGGTTGAAGATTCAAGTGTCTTCTCTAAACTTTGGTAGAATCTTCATGACAAGTACACAATTTCTATTCATCTCTTTTAAATTTGTTGCCATGAATTAAATAAATTGAAATGCATGATGCATGAATTGCGTTTAAACATTCGTGATATGAAATGATTGGATCATGAACCTATGTTGACATGGATGGATGATAGAATTTGTATGATTTATTCCATACATGAAAGTCATGGTTTTATCTTAAGGTATGCATGAATTAATTGTTAATCAAATCTAGTTTGATTGGGTTTGGATATGTACAATCAATGGGATATGTTGGCCATTATATTTGATAATGAAATTCTGTATATGAATGAATGCATGAGATACGCTTGCATATCGATCAAATGTTTGACATGATGCTTGATGTCGAAATTAACATATATTTTATTAATAATATGGAATAAGTTGGTGGCCACATAGTAGATATTGTTGAAGATAAGCAGATTTGTTCATGATGGTTAAGTTATAATTGGTTAAATTATGGGCATAAATATGTAAATGAACCAACATGAAGAGTTGTGATCATGATTGCATGTATATTAGAATGATTTCATACATGGTTAAAATCATGGTTTATAATATGTATGCATGTTGACACATAGAAACTAGTTAAATGTTGTGTCTTTAATTTATTTCATATTTGAAGTGAATGTGTTGATACTATTATGCATGGATATGTGATGTCAATAAAAAATGTGTTAATATATTCTTTGGAAATTGGCATGGAAACTCCCATGGTTGTTTATATATTTTTTGAATATTGGCATGAACAACCCCCTATGGTTGTGGAAATTATGATTGTTGGTAAAACAATGAATTTTTGGTAACAATTGTTAGGCTACTTCACGGATGTTTATAATTCGTTGGAAAAGTCATAAAACAATCTTCATAATTGTGAAGTGAGTGTTTTGTTATCAAGTAAAATGATCATGAAATCTTTATTTATTGGTGAGGGATGTCCATTAACCATCTGATGATTTATCAAAATGGTATAAGTTAGTGAAACGAATATATATTGATATGGAGCAAGGATTAGATGTTGCTTAATTGTTTCTAATTACCGGGTTGCTTTTGATATTGGTGGTATGATGTATGTGATTACATCAAGTGATCAATTTAGCATGGTGTTAGAAAGATTGAGCATGGTCTAGTGGAATTTATTGTGATGGGACTTTAGTACTTACATACTTGTAAAAGTCAACCATGGACTATGGTTTAATTCACAATGTGAATCCTTAAAGCATATTAAAATTGTATTGAGTTTACTATTGATCAAGAGGATTATACATCTACAAGTTGTTGGACTTTACACTTGGTATAGATGAGGTATTTTGGATCAAAAGGTTGATGTTGAGATTATTGACATTATAAACTTGTTTTCTATAAGTGAATTGACTGGGGTATGTTTATGAAAATAATCTCATTATCTAATGTAATGGTAATAATTGTGTACACAAGGATAATGGGAATACATTATCAAGGGTGTATAAATTATAAGTTTACATTGATAAGTTGTGAAAAGTGGACATGTGCAAGGATTAATCAATCAATTGATTTGAGTACTCACAAGTTTCTTATGGTATATAAGGACTTGGTAAATCCTTGGTCAAAAGGATTGTAAAAAGGAAATTGATTGAAGTCATAATGAATGAGATGAAAGTTCATGGTGATCCCTAGTGATGGGATGTCTTTGACTAAGACATGTATTTGAACAAGTGAAAGTCTAGACAATTATGCCTTAGACAAATAGTGTTTCGTGAGGTTCATCACGAATGAAGTGATGTATGTGGATTTTGTTGGGTCACAACAAAGCTTGACTAAATCACTTGACAAAAGCATTAGTCGGATGCGCGCACAAGTTGGTTAATGTTGAAGGATTGAAGTCCATTTAGATCTTCCATAGTGGGATACCCAATTCCCTTCTGGTACAATGCTAGGAGCTTGAATTCAATGTGCAAAGCCTACTATTTGAAGATTGAAACACATTTGATATATGATCCCAAAGTATGTGTTCGGACCTGTGAGATAAAGAAGGTTGAAGTTTAATACTTCTTAATAATTTTCTTGAAAAATTGCATCGCAGGAGCAAGATTAAAAGAAACTACCTATGTGAACTTGAGGTTAAGTCGCCTCAAGAAAGCGTGGGACTTAGCTTTTGATATGTTCATGAGAGGATTGGGACACATGGCTTATAATAGTGTCGGGTTGATTGTAGAAAGTAAGAAACTACTGTGTATGTTATTGTCAGGTTTTCAGATGAATTGAAGGGTTCAAACTATTAGAGCGCCCTGATTTTCGAATTCTTGGCATGTGTAATATACTATGTGTAAATTCAATCCGTGTGACATTTACACTTATGCATTACTTATCTGTTTGTTGGTGTTTTAATAATCAAGGGTCATACTAAAATGGGGAGAATTTGTTGGTGATTTTAGCATGATCCAACGTTGTTTTATTTGATTGGATTGCTAAGTTGAAAGTGATCAGACCGTTGAAACGCTACACGAATATGGAGAGTGTGGAGTACACATTCGTAAAGGGTAATATGGTTTGAGGTAATGTAAATAAGCTTGGAAATAATGTTTGGAACATTTGAAAGGCCAAACGTATCAAATCACATAGTGCAAAACAGCTTCAGGTGCGCAGTAGCTTTAAGTCGCGATGCGGCTCCTGGGCCCACGACGCGGCCTAAAGAGTGAAATGCTGATCGAGAGTTTTGCTTATTTTGGGTGTTTGGTTCTTTGTTAAGACGTGGCGCGGGTCTTTGGGCCGCGACATGGTGTGATGACCCGAAAATTTTTGACTTATTTAAACCAATTCTCTATACGATTTATTATTTTAACACGTTAAACAAAGTCTGTTAGATTGAGTCTCAAAATTTTAGAACTGTTTCATATATACAATTACCTTTGACTACTCTCGATGATTCATGAACAATTATATGTATGTATATATATATATGTACAAGTAAAAACGACTTTCCTACAGTAAAACCCTATTTGCTACAGCAAAAATTACTTTGCTACAGTAAAACACTATTTGCTACAGTGAAACACTATTTGCTACAGTGAAACCGTATTTTGCTACAGTGCTACAGTGAAAATGAAGAATTGTACGCAAAATTTTTGAAGTGTGATTTCTGGTTACAAGAAGTACAATTTTTGGGCCATGTTGTCAGTAAACATGGAATTAAAGTTGACCCCGCCAAGATCGAAGCCATTAGTAAATGGGAAACCCAGAAGACTCCAACACAAATTCGCCAATTCTTAGGTCTTGCTGGTTACTACCGAAGATTCATTCAAGATTTCTCTAGAATCGCCAAACCCTTAACTGCATTGACTCAAAAGGGAAAGAAGTATGATTGGTCCACGGAACAGGAATCCTCATTCCAGTTATTAAAGAAGAAGTTAACGTCTGCACCCATTTTGTCATTACCGGAAGGAAATGATGATTTCGTGATCTATTGTGACGCTTCGCGCCAAGGTTTAGGATGTGTATTAATACAACGCACAAAAGTTATCGCATATGCCTCACGACAACTAAAAATTCATGAAAAGAACTATACGACGCACGATTTGGAACTTGGAGCAGTAGTTTTTGCACTCAAAATATGGAGACACTACCTATATGGCACCAAGTGTATAGTGTACACAGACCATAAGAGTCTTCAGCATATTTTTGATCAAAAACAACTCAATATGAGGCAACGTCGCTGGGTAGAGTTGTTAAACGATTACGATTGTGAAATCCGTTACCACCCCGGAAAGGCTAATATTGTAGTTGATGCCCTAAATCGAAAAGAAAGAGTAAAACCTCTTAGGGTCCGAGCTTTGAATATTACAATTCGTACCGATCTCACAAAGCAAATTCAAGTAACACAGTTAGAGGCTTTAAAAGAAGAAAATGAAAAAGGCGAAATGAGCAGAGGGTTAGAAAAACAGCTTGAAGTAAAAGCCGATGGAACCCTGTATTTTGCTGATAGGATATGGGTAACAAAACATGGTAATCTAAGGCAACTAGTACTGGATGAAGCACACAAAACGAGGTACTCAATTCACCCAGGAAATGGGAAAATGTACCACGATCTCAAGAAGTTTTATTGGTGGCCTAATATGAAGACAGAAATTGCTACTTATGTAAGCAAATGTTTGACGTGTGCAAAGGTCAAAGCTGAGCACCAAAAGCCGTCAGGATTACTGCAACAACCAGAAATTCCACAGTGGAAATGGGAAAGAATAACCATGGATTTCATTACGAAATTGCCAAGGACTACAAGTAGTCATGATACTATTTGGGTGATAGTTGATCGTCTAACTAAATCAGCTCACTTTCTACCAATAAAGGAGACAGACAGTATGGAGAAATTAGCACGCCTATATTTGAAGGAAGTAGTTTCCAGGCATGGTGTACCTATCTCCATCATATTTGATCGCGACACCCGATTCACATCACGTTTCTGGCAGTCATTACAAAAAGCATTGGGAACTCGATTAGATATGAGCACCGCTTATCACCCACAGACAGATGGTCAAAGTGAAAGAACAATACAAACATTGGAAGACATGTTACGGGCATGCGTGATTGACTTTGGAACCAGTTGGGATCGACACTTACCGTTGGCCGAATTTTCATACAATAACAGCTATCATACGAGCATCAACGCAGCGCCATTTGAAGCACTTTACGGTAGAAAGTGCAGATCTCCTATCTGTTGGAGTGAAGTAGGAGAAAGACAACTTACTGGACCAGAAATTATTCACGAAACCACCGAAAAGATCATTCAAATACAACAGCGATTGAAAACGGCCATGAGTCGCCAAAAGAGTTATGCTGATGTAAGAAGAAAACCGCTAGAATTTCAAGTGGGCGACAAAGTCATGTTGAAAGTGTCACCCTGGAAAGGCGTTGTACGATTTGGTAAACGAGGAAAGTTAAGTCCTAGGTACGTAGGACCCTTTGAAATCACCGAAAGAATTGGAGCAGTTGCTTATCGATTAAAGCTACCGCAAGAACTTAGTAGTGTTCACGACACATTTCACGTGTCAAATTTGAAGAAATGTTTAGCTGAAGAGGATGTCGTAATTCCTCTTGACGAAATACGAATTAATGATAAACTCCATTTTGTCGAAGAACCTGTTGAAATCATGGACCGTGAGGTCAAACAATTAAAACAAAACAAAATACCGATAGTTAGGGTTCGTTGGAATGCAAGACGAGGACCCGAGTTTACTTGGGAACGTGAAGATCAAATGAAGCAAAAGTATCCACATTTGTTCACTGATATCGCTCATGAAACAGGTACCACTCAAAATTTCGAGACGAAATTTTCTTTAACGGGGAGGTACTGTGATGACCCGAAAATTTTTGACTTATTTAAACCAATTCTCTATACGATTTATTATTTTAACACGTTAAACAAAGTCTGTTAGATTGAGTCTCAAAATTTTAGAACTGTTTCATATATACAATTACCTTTGACTACTCTCGACGATTCATGAACAATTATATGTATGTATATATATATATGTACAAGTAAAAACGACTTTCCTACAGTAAAACCCTATTTGCTACAGTAAAAATTACTTGCTACAGTAAAACACTATTTGCTACAGTGAAACATTATTTGCTACAGTGAAACCGTATTTTGCTACGGTGCTACAGTGAAACACTATTTGCTACAGTGATTTGCTACAGTAAATACTATTTGCTACAGTAAAACACTATTTGCTACAGTGGAACACTATTTGCTACAGTACACTATTTGATGTCGGCGAACTAGCAAACAAAAACGGAAAAGACGGCCATGCGATCGCATGGCAAAAACACTGAAAACCCATGCGATCGCATGGGCTACAGTAAACACTATTTGATGTCGACAAACTAGCAAACAAAAGGGGTTCAGGCGGCCATGCGATCGCATGGCAAAAGTACTGAAAACCCATGCGATCGCATGGGGACCAAAATCAGGAAACATGCCTATAAAAGGCCAGTTTACTCAACGTAATATTTACATTTTTTCTTTAATCAATATTTATATTTATATTATAATTATAATTTTAAATTTAAGTTTAATAATAATAAGGTATATACAAGGGTGTTTTTAATTCGGGTTTCAAACCGCTTTAAGCTAAGGAAGTATTGGGTATTGTTCGGGGTATTGTTCTTGAATCCAAGGCCAACTATACAGTCGTCTACCATCATTACGTCTACGCAATTTGCCTACAATATTGAGTCTCAATATTGAACAGTGAGTTTATAGTCTCCCTTTTTAAATACTTTAAATATTTTTGGGCTGAGAATACATGCAATTTATTTTAAACGCGATAAGACACAAGTACATACTAAATTCTACACTGAGTTAAACCGAAAATCCCTTAGCTTTGGTAACTAGTAGCTGCTAGTACATAGGATATGGACTGGTGAGCGCGAATAATTGTACGCAAAATTTTCGAAGTGTGATTTCTGGTTACAAGAAGTACAATTTTTGGGCCATGTTGTCAGTAAACATGGAATTAAAGTTGACCCCGCCAAGATCGAAGCCATTAGTAAATGGGAAACCCCGAAGACTCCAACACAAATTCGCCAATTCTTAGGTCTTGCTGGTTACTACCGAAGATTCATTCAAGATTTCTCTAGAATTGCCAAACCCTTAACTGCATTGACTCAAAAGGGAAAGAAGTATGATTGGTCCACGGAACAGGAATCCTCATTCCAGTTATTAAAGAAGAAGTTAACGTCTGCACCCATTTTGTCATTACCGGAAGGAAATGATGATTTCGTGATCTATTGTGACGCTTCGCGCCAAGATTTAGGATGTGTATTAATGCAACGCACAAAAGTTATCGCATATGCCTCATGACAACTAAAAATTCATGAAAAGAACTATACGACGCACGATTTGGAACTTGGAGCAGTAGTTTTTGCACTCAAAATATGGAGACACTACCTATATGGCACCAAGTGTACAGTGTACACAGACCATAAGAGTCTTCAGCATATTTTTGATCAAAAACAACTCAATATGAGGCAACGTCGCTGGGTAGAGTTGTTAAACGATTACGATTGTGAAATCCGTTACCACCCCGGAAAGGCTAATATTGTAGCTGATGCCCTAAGTCGAAAAGAAATAGTAATGAAATGTCCCGTTCTTATTGATTAAAAACGTTCCATATTAATTGATTTCGTTGCGAGGTTTTGACCTCTATATGAGACGTTTTTCAAAGACTGCATTCATTTTTAAAACAAACCATAACCTTTATTTCATAAATAAAGGTTTAAAAAGCTTTACGTAGATTATCAAATAATGATAATCTAAAATATCCTGTTTACACACGACCATTACATAATGGTTTACAATACAAATATGTTACATCGAAATTAGTTTCTTGAATGCAGTTTTTACACAATATCATACAAACATGGACTCCAAATCTTGTCCTTATTTTAGTATGCAACAGCGGAAGCTCTTAATATTCACCTGAGAATAAACATGCTTTAAACGTCAACAAAAATGTTGGTGAGTTATAGGTTTAACCTATATATATCAAATCGTAACAATAGACCACAAGATTTCATATTTCAATACACATCCCATACATAGAGATAAAAATCATTCATATGGTGAACACCTGGTAACCGACATTAACAAGATGCATATATAAGAATATCCCCATCATTCCGGGACACCCTTCGGATATGATATAAATTTCGAAGTACTAAAGCATCCGGTACTTTGGATGGGGTTTGTTAAGCCCAATAGATCTATCTTTAGGATTCGCGTCAATTAGGGTGTCTGTTCCCTAATTCTTAGATTACCAGACTTAATAACAAGGGGCATATTCGATTTCGATAATTCAACCATAGAATGTAGTTTCACGTACTTGTGTCTATTTTGTAAATCATTTATAAAACCTGCATGTATTCTCATCCCAAAAATATTAGATTTTAAAAGTGGGACTATAACTCACTTTCACAGATTTTTACTTCGTCGGGAAGTAAGACTTGGCCACTGGTTGATTCACGAACCTATAACAATATATACATATATATATATATATATCAAAGTATGTTCAAAATATATTTACAACACTTTTAATATATTTTGATGTTTTAAGTTTATTAAGTCAGCTGTCCTCGTTAGTAACCTACAACTAGTTGTCCACAGTTAGATGTACAGAAATAAATTGATAAATATTATCTTGAATCAATCCACGACCCAGTGTATACGTATCTCAGTATTGATCACAACTCAAACTATATATATTTTGGAATCAACCTCAACCCTGTATAGCTAACTCCAACATTCACATATAGAGTGTCTATGGTTGTTCCGAAATATATATAGATGTGTCGACATGATAGGTCGAAACATTGTATACGTGTCTATGGTATCTCAAGATTACATAATATATAATACAAGTTGATTAAGTTATGGTTGGAATAGATTTGTTACCAATTTTCACGTAGCTAAAATGAGAAAAATTATCCAATCTTGTTTTACCCATAACTTCTTCATTTTAAATCCGTTTTGAGTGAATCAAATTGCTATGGTTTCATATTGAACTCTATTTTATGAATCTAAACAAAAAAAGTATAGGTTTCTAGTCGGAAAAATAAGTTACAAGTCGTTTTTGTAAAGGTAGTCATTTCAGTCGAAAGAACGACGTCTAGATGACCATTTTAGAAAACATACTTCCACTTTGAGTTTAACCATAATTTTTGGATATAGTTTCATGTTCATAATAAAAATCATTTTCTCAGAATAACAACTTTTAAATCAAAGTTTATCATAGTTTTTAATTAACTAACCCAAAACAGCCCGCGGTGTTACTACGACGGCGTAAATCCGGTTTTACGGTGTTTTTCGTGTTTCCAGGTTTTAAATCATTAAGTTAGCATATCATATAGATATAGAACATGTGTTTAGTTGATTTTAAAAGTCAAGTTAGAAGGATTAACTTTTGTTTGCGAACAAGTTTAGAATTAACTAAACTATGTTCTAGTGATTACAAGTTTAAACCTTCGAATAAGATAGCTTTATATGTATGAATCGAATGATGTTATGAACATCATTACTACCTTAATTTCCTTGGATAAACCTACTGGAAAAGAGAAAAATGGATCTAGCTTCAATGGATCCTTGGATGGCTCGAAGTTCTTGAAGCAAAATCATGACACGAAAACAAGTTCAAGTAAGATCATCACTTGAAATAAGATTGTTATAGTTATAGAAATTGAACCAAAGTTTGAATATGATTATTACCTTGTATTAGAATGATAACCTACTGTAAGAAACAAAGATTTCTTGAGGTTGGATGATCACCTTACAAGATTGGAAGTGAGCTAGCAAACTTGAAAGTATTCTTGATTTTATGAAACTAGAACTTTTGGAATTTATGAAGAACACTTAGAACTTGAAGATAGAACTTGAGAGAGATCAATTAGATGAAGAAAATTGAAGAATGAAAGTGTTTGTAGGTGTTTTTGGTCGTTGGTGTATGGATTAGATATAAAGGATATGTAATTTTGTTTTCATGTAAATAAGTCATGAATGATTACTCATATTTTTGTAATCTTATGAGATATTTCATGCTAGTTGCCAAATGATGGTTCCCACATGTGTTAGGTGACTCACATGGGCTGCTAAGAGCTGATCATTGGAGTGTATATACCAATAGTACATACATCTAAAAGCTGTGTATTGTACGAGTATGAATACGGGTGCATACGAGTAGAATTGTTGATGAAACTGAACGAGAATGTAATTGTAAGCATTTTTGTTAAGTAGAAGTATTTTGATAAGTGTATTGAAGTCTTTCAAAAGTGTATAAATACATATTAAAACACTACATGTATATACATTTTAACTGAGTCGTTAAGTCATCGTTAGTCGTTACATGTAAGTGTTGTTTTGAAACCTTTAGGTTAACGATCTTGTTAAATGTTGTTAACCCAATGTTTATAATATCAAAAGAGATTTTAAATTATTATATTATCATGATATTATGATGTACGAATATCTCTTAATATGATATATATACATTAAATGTCGTTACAACGATAAACGTTACATATATGTCTCGTTTCAAAATCATTAAGTTAGTAGTCTTGTTTTTACATATGTAGTTCATTGTTAATATAATTAATGATATGTTTACTTATCATAATATCATGTTAACTATATATATAACCATATATATGTCATCATATAGTTTTTTTTTTACAAGTTTTAACGTTCGTGAATCACCGGTCAACTTGGGTGGTCAATTGTCTATATGAAACCTATTTCAATTAATCAAGTCTTAACAAGTTTGATTGCTTAACATGTTGGAAACATTTAATCATGTAAACATCAATCTCAATTAATATATATAAACATGGAAAAGTTCGGGTCACTACAGTACCTACCCGTTAAATAAATTTCGTCCCGAAATTTTAAGCTGTTGAAGGTGTTGACGAATCTTCTGGAAATAGATGCGGGTATTTCTTCTTCATCTGATCTTCACGCTCCCAGGTAAACTCGGGTCCTCTACGAGCATTCCATCGAACCTTAACAATTGGTATCTTGTTTTGCTTAAGTCTTTTAACCTCACGATCCATTATTTCGACGGGTTCTTCGATGAATTGGAGTTTTTCGTTGATTTGGATTTCATCTAACGGAATAGTGAGATCTTCTTTAGCAAAACATTTCTTCAAATTCGAGACGTGGAAAGTGTTATGTACAGCCGCGAGTTGTTGAGGTAACTCAAGTCGGTAAGCTACTGGTCCGACACGATCAATAATCTTGAATGGTCCAATATACCTTGGATTTAATTTCCCTCGTTTACCAAATCGAACAACGCCTTTCCAAGGTGAAACTTTAAGCATGACCATCTCTCCAATTTCAAATTCTATATCTTTTCTTTTAATGTCAGCGTAGCTCTTTTGTCGACTTTGGGCAGTTTTCAACCGTTGTTGAATTTGGATGATCTTCTCGGTAGTTTCTTGTATAATCTCCGGACCCGTAATCTGTCTATCCCCCACCTCACTCCAACAAATCGGAGACCTGCACTTTCTACCATAAAGTGCTTCAAACGGCGCCATCTCAATGCTTGAATGGTAGCTGTTGTTGTAGGAAAATTCTGCTAACGGTAGATGTCGATCCCAACTGTTTCCGAAATCAATAACACATGCTCGTAGCATGTCTTCAAGCGTTTGTATCGTCCTTTCGCTCTGCCCATCAGTTTGTGGATGATAGGCAGTACTCATGTCTAGACGAGTTCCTAATGCTTGCTGTAATGTCTGCCAGAATCTTGAAATAAATCTGCCATCCCTATCAGAGATAATAGAGATTGGTATTCCATGTCTGGAGACGACTTCCTTCAAATACAGTCGTGCTAACTTCTCCATCTTGTCATCTTCTCTTATTGGTAGGAAGTGTGCTGATTTGGTGAGACGATCAACTATTACCCAAATAGTATCAAAACCACTTGCAGTCCTTGGCAATTTAGTGATGAAATCCATGGTAATGTTTTCCCATTTCCATTCCGGGATTTCGGGTTGTTGAAGTAGACCTGATGGTTTCTGATGCTCAGCTTTGACCTTAGAACACGTCAAACATTCTCCTACGTATTTAGCAACATCGGCTTTCATACCCGGCCACCAAAAATGTTTCTTGAGATCCTTGTACATCTTCCCCGTTCCAGGATGTATTGAGTATCTGGTTTTATGAGCTTCTCTAAGTACCATTTCTCTCATATCTCCAAATTTTGGTACCCAAATCCTTTCAGCCCTATACCGGGTTCCGTCTTCCCGAATATTAAGATGCTTCTCCGATCCTTTGGGTATTTCATCCTTTAAATTTCCCTCTTTTAAAACTCCTTGTTGCGCCTCCTTTATTTGAGTAGTAATGTTATTATGAATCATTATATTCATAGATTTTACTCGAATGGGTTCTCTATCCTTCCTGCTCAAGGCATCGGCTACCACATTTGCCTTCCCCGGGTGGTAACGAATCTCAAAATCGTAATCATTCAATAATTCAATCCACCTACGCTGCCTCATATTCAGTTGTTTCTGATTAAATATGTGTTGAAGACTTTTGTGGTCGGTATATATAATACTTTTGACCCCATATAAGTAGTGCCTCCAAGTCTTTAATGCAAAAACAACCGCGCCTAATTCCAAATCATGCGTCGTATAATTTTGTTCGTGAATCTTCAATTGTCTAGACGCATAAGCAATCACCTTCGTTCGTTGCATTAATACACAACCGAGACCTTGCTTTGATGCGTCACAATAAATCACAAAATCATCATTCCCTTCAGGCAATGACAATATAGGTGCCGTAGTTAGCTTTTTCTTCAATAACTGAAACGCTTTCTCCTGTTCATCATTCCATTCAAATTTCTTCCCTTTATGCGTTAATGCAGTCAAGGGTTTTGCTATTCTGGAAAAGTCTTGGATGAACCTTCTGTAGTAACCAGCTAGTCCTAAAAACTGGCGTATGTGTTTCGGAGTTTTCGGGGTTTCCCACTTTTCAACAGTTTCTATCTTTGCCGGATCCACCTTAATACCTTCTTTGTTCACTATGTGACCGAGGAATTGAACTTCTTCCAACCAAAATGCACACTTTGAAAACTTAGCGTACAATTCTTCCTTCCTCAATACTTCTAACACCTTTCTCAAATGTTCACCGTGTTCTTGGTCATTCTTTGAGTAAATAAGTATGTCATCAATGAAAACAATGACAAACTTGTCAAGGTATGGTCCACACACTCGGTTCATAAGGTCCATGAACACAGCTGGTGCATTAGTTAAACCAAACGGCATGACCATAAACTCGTAATGACCGTAACGTGTTCTGAAAGCAGTCTTTGGAATATCATCTTCTTTCACCCGCATTTGATGATACCCGGAACGTAAGTCAATCTTTGAATAAACAGACGAGCCTTGTAGTTGATCAAATAAGTCGTCGATTCTCGGTAGTGGGTAGCGGTTCTTGATGGTAAGTTTGTTCAACTCTCGGTAGTCGATACACAACCTGAATGTACCATCTTTCTTCTTGACAAACAAAACAGGAGCTCCCCACGGTGATGTGCTTGGTCGAATGAAACCACGCTCTAAAAGTTCTTGTAATTGGCTTTGCAGTTCTTTCATCTCGCTGGGTGCGAGTCTGTAAGGAGCACGAGCTATTGGTGCAGCTCCTGGTACAAGATCTATTTGAAATTCAACGGATCGATGTGGGGGTAATCCCGGTAATTCTTTCGGAAATACATCGGGAAATTCTTTTGCAATGGGAACATCATTGATGCTCTTTTCTTCAGTTTGTACTTTCTCGACGTGTGCTAGAACAGCATAGCAACCTTTTCTTATTAGTTTTTGTGCCTTCAAATTACTAATAAGATGTAGCTTCGTGTTGCCCTTTTCTCCGTACACCATTAAGGGTTTTCCTTTTTCTCGTATAATGCGAATTGCATTTTTGTAACAAACGATCTCCGCTTTCACTTCTTTCAACCAGTCCATACCGATTATCACATCAAAACTCCCTAACTCTACTGGTATCAAATCAATCTTAAATGTTTCGCTAACCAGTTTAATTTCTCGATTCCGACATATATTATCTGCTGAAATTAATTTACCATTTGCTAATTCGAGTAAAAATTTACTATCCAAAGGCGTCAATGGACAACTTAATTTAGCACAAAAATCTCTACTCATATAGCTTCTATCCGCACCCGAATCAAATAAAACGTAAGCAGATTTATTGTCAATAAGAAACGTACCCGTAACAAGCTCCGGGTCTTCCTGTGCCTCTACCGCATTAATATTGAAAACTCTTCCACGGCCTTGTCCATTCGTGTTCTCCTGGTTCGGGCAATTTCTAATAATGTGGCCTGGTTTTCCACATTTATAACAAACTACATTGGCATAACTTGCTCCGACACTACTTGCTCCGCCATTACTCGTTCCGACACCATTTGTTCCTTTCGTTCTATTAACCCCTGGTCCGTAGACCTCACACTTCGCCGCGCTATGACCATTTCTTTTACACTTGTTGCAAAATTTGGTGCAGAACCCCGAGTGATTCTTTTCACACCTTTGGCATAGTTGCTTCTGATTGTTGTTGTTGTTGTGGTTATTATTGTTGTTGGGATGATTGTTGTAGTTGCTGTTGTTGTTGTTGTTGTTGTTGGGCCGTTTGTTATAGTTGCGATTGATGTTGCGATTGTTGGGATAATTGTTGCGATTATTGTTGTAATTGCTGTTGTTGTTGTATTGGTGATTCTTATCACCGTTTTCCTCCCACTTTCTTTTGACTTGCTTCACATTGGCCTCTTCAGCAGTCTGTTCTTTAATTCTTTCTTCAATCTGGTTCACTAGTTTGTGAGCCATTCTACATGCCTGTTGTATGGAGGCGGGCTCGTGTGAACTTATATCTTCTTGGATTCTTTCCGGTAATCCTTTCACAAAAGCGTCGATCTTCTCTTCCTCATCTTCGAATGCTCCCGGACACAATAGGCACAATTCTGTGAATCGTCTTTCGTACGTGGTAATATCAAATCCTTGGGTTCGTAACCCTCTAAGTTCTGTCTTGAGCTTATTGACCTCGGTTCTGGGACGGTACTTCTCGTTCATCAAGTGCTTGAATGCTGACCACAGTAGTGCGTACGCATCATCTTGTCCCACTTGCTCTAGATAGGTATTCCACCATGTTAACGCAGAACCTGTGAAGGTATGCGTAGCGTACTTCACTTTGTCCTCTTCAGTACACTTACTTATGGCAAACACCGATTCAACCTTCTCGGTCCACCGTTTCAATCCGATCGGTCCTTCGGTTCCATCAAATTCCAAAGGTTTGCAGGCAGTGAATTCTTTGTAGGTGCATCCTACACGATTTCCTGTACTGCTAGATCCAAGGTTATTGTTGGTATGTAGCGCAGCCTGTACTGCGGCTATGTTTGAAGCTAGAAAAGTACGGAATTCCTCTTCATTCATATTCACGGTGTGTCGAGTAGTCGGTGCCATTTCCTTCAAAATAGTTAAATGGAACAAGTTAATCATACAGAATATTAAGAGTAGTTAATAGTATTTCGTAGCATAATATGAACTCATTTATAAAAGCTTTTTCTTCATATTAGCGTTTTATAAGTTTAAATTCGGGTAGTACCTACCCGTTAAGTTCATACTTAGTAGCTAATATACAATTCAACTACTACAATTCTATATGAAAAACTGATTGTAATAATATTTCGCGTTCAAACTTTTATACAATATTTTACAAACTTACAATACCGCTTATTTTACATAAAGCATGAAATATAGCACACAATAACTTTGATACAAGATAGTTGTGAAGACAATTCTAGCTAGTACACAAGTCGTTCGGCAAAGGCAATAAAGACACGTAATTCATACGTCCAGAAACAAGTCATGCATTCTGGTTTTACTAGGACTACTTCCCATCCTTGGTCTTGTGCAACATAACCGTTATGGCCGTTGATAAGACAGCGTGTTGTAACGTCATCAAAGGGACGAGGGTTACGTAATGTCCAACAGTCCCGTAATAATCTAAAAACCTCATTTCTTACCCCAATTACCGACTCCGTCACTTGTGGAAACGTTTTGTTTAATAGTTGTAGCCCGATGTTCTTGTTCTCACTTTGGTGAGAAGCGAACATTACTAATCCGTAAGCATAACATGCTTCTTTATGTTGCATGTTAGCCGCTTTTTCTAAATCACGAAGTCCAATATTCGGATATATTGAGTCAAAATAATTTCTTAACCCGTTGCGTAAAATAGCATTTGGGTTCCCCGCAATATATGCGTCAAAGTAAACACATCGTAACTTATGGGTTTCCCAATGTGATATCCCCCATCTTTCAAACGAAAGTCTCTTATAAACCAAGACATTCTTGGAACGTTCTTCGAATGTCTTACAAACTGATCTCGCCTTAAATAGTTGTGCCGAAGAATTCTGGCCGACTCTAGACAAGATTTCATCAATCATGTCTCCGGGTAGGTCTCTTAAAATATTGGGTTGTCTATCCATTTTGTGTTTTTAAACTGTAAAATAGACAAGAGTTAGATTCATAAAAAAAATACTTATTAATACAAGCAATTTTTACATATATCATAAAGCATAAGAACACTATATTACATATATTACTCCACACGAATACAACTATCTTATTCCGACTCGCTCGTTTCTTCTTCTTCGGTTTTGGTTCGTTTTGCCAAGTTTCTAGGGATATATGATGTTCCCCTAATACGAGCCGTCGTTGTCCACATTGGTTTAGAAAAACCTGGTGGTTTAGAGGTTCCCGGGTCATTGTTACAACTTAAGGACTTCGGGGGTTGACGATACATATAAAGTTCATCGGGGTTGGAATTAGATTTCTCTATTTTTATGCCCTTTCCCTTATTATTTTCTTTTGCCTTTTTAAATTCAGTTGGGGTAATTTCTATAACATCATCGGAATTCTCGTCGGAATCCGATTCATCGGAGAATTGGTAATCCTCCCAATATTTTGCTTCCTTGGCGGAAACACCATTGACCATAATTAACTTTGGTCGGTTGGTTGAGGATTTTCTTTTACTTAACCGTTTTATTATTTCCCCCACCGGTTCTATTTCTTCATCCGGTTCCGATTCTTCTTCCGGTTCCGATTCTTCTTCCGGTTCCGACTCTTCTTCCGGTTCCTCTTCGGGAACTTGTGAATCAGTCCACAAATCATTCCAATTTACATTTGACTCTTCATTATTATTAGGTGAGTCAATGGGACTTGTTCTAGAGGTAGACATCTATCACATAATATCAAACACGTTAAGAGATTAATATATCACATAATATTCATATGTTAAAAATATATAGTTTCCAACAAAAATGTTAAGCAATCATTTTTAAAGAAAACACGGTCGAAGTCCAGACTCACTAATGCATCCTAACAAACTCGATAAGACACACTAATGCAAATTTTCTGGTTCTCTAAGACCAACGCTCGGATACCAACTGAAATGTCCCGTTCTTATTGATTAAAAACGTTCCATATTAATTGATTTCGTTGCGAGGTTTTGACCTCTATATGAGACGTTTTTCAAAGACTGCATTCATTTTTAAAACAAACCATAACCTTTATTTCATAAATAAAGGTTTAAAAAGCTTTACGTAGATTATCAAATAATGATAATCTAAAATATCCTGTTTACACACGACCATTACATAATGGTTTACAATACAAATATGTTACATCGAAATTAGTTTCTTGAATGCAGTTTTTACACAATATCATACAAACATGGACTCCAAATCTTGTCCTTATTTTAGTATGCAACAGCGGAAGCTCTTAATATTCACCTGAGAATAAACATGCTTTAAACGTCAACAAAAATGTTGGTGAGTTATAGGTTTAACCTATATATATCAAATCGTAACAATAGACCACAAGATTTCATATTTCAATACACATCCCATACATAGAGATAAAAATCATTCATATGGTGAACACCTGGTAACCGACATTAACAAGATGCATATATAAGAATATCCCCATCATTCCGGGACACCCTTCGGATATGATATAAATTTCGAAGTACTAAAGCATCCGGTACTTTGGATGGGGTTTGTTAAGCCCAATAGATCTATCTTTAGGATTCGCGTCAATTAGGGTGTCTGTTCCCTAATTCTTAGATTACCAGACTTAATAACAAGGGGCATATTCGATTTCGATAATTCAACCATAGAATGTAGTTTCACGTACTTGTGTCTATTTTGTAAATCATTTATAAAACCTGCATGTATTCTCATCCCAAAAATATTAGATTTTAAAAGTGGGACTATAACTCACTTTCACAGATTTTTACTTCGTCGGGAAGTAAGACTTGGCCACTGGTTGATTCACGAACCTATAACAATATATACATATATATATATCAAAGTATGTTCAAAATATATTTACAACACTTTTAATATATTTTGATGTTTTAAGTTTATTAAGTCAGCTGTCCTCGTTAGTAACCTACAACTAGTTGTCCACAGTTAGATGTACAGAAATAAATTGATAAATATTATCTTGAATCAATCCACGACCCAGTGTATACGTATCTCAGTATTGATCACAACTCAAACTATATATATTTTGGAATCAACCTCAACCCTGTATAGCTAACTCCAACATTCACATATAGAGTGTCTATGGTTGTTCCGAAATATATATAGATGTGTCGACATGATAGGTCGAAACATTGTATACGTGTCTATGGTATCTCAAGATTACATAATATATAATACAAGTTGATTAAGTTATGGTTGGAATAGATTTGTTACCAATTTTCACGTAGCTAAAATGAGAAAAATTATCCAATCTTGTTTTACCCATAACTTCTTCATTTTAAATCCGTTTTGAGTGAATCAAATTGCTATGGTTTCATATTGAACTCTATTTTATGAATCTAAACAAAAAAAGTATAGGTTCCTAGTCGGAAAAATAAGTTACAAGTCGTTTTTGTAAAGGTAGTCATTTCAGTCGAAAGAACGACGTCTAGATGACCATTTTAGAAAACATACTTCCACTTTGAGTTTAACCATAATTTTTGGATATAGTTTCATGTTCATAATAAAAATCATTTTCTCAGAATAACAACTTTTAAATCAAAGTTTATCATAGTTTTTAATTAACTAACCCAAAACAGCCCGCGGTGTTACTACGACGGCGTAAATCCGGTTTTACGGTGTTTTTCGTGTTTCCAGGTTTTAAATCATTAAGTTAGCATATCATATAGATATAGAACATGTGTTTAGTTGATTTTAAAAGTCAAGTTAGAAGGATTAACTTTTGTTTGCGAACAAGTTTAGAATTAACTAAACTATGTTCTAGTGATTACAAGTTTAAATCTTCGAATAAGATAGCTTTATATGTATGAATCGAATGATGTTATGAACATCATTACTACCTTAATTTCCTTGGATAAACCTACTGGAAAAGAGAAAAATGGATCTAGCTTCAATGGATCCTTGGATGGCTCGAAGTTCTTGAAGCAAAATCATGACACGAAAACAAGTTCAAGTAAGATCATCACTTGAAATAAGATTGTTATAGTTATAGAAATTGAACCAAAGTTTGAATATGATTATTACCTTGTATTAGAATGATAACCTACTGTAAGAAACAAAGATTTCTTGAGGTTGGATGATCACCTTACAAGATTGGAAGTGAGCTAGCAAACTTGAAAGTATTCTTGATTTTATGAAACTAGAACTTTTGGAATTTATGAAGAACACTTAGAACTTGAAGATAGAACTTGAGAGAGATCAATTAGATGAAGAAAATTGAAGAATGAAAGTGTTTGTAGGTGTTTTTGGTCGTTGGTGTATGGATTAGATATAAAGGATATGTAATTTTGTTTTCATGTAAATAAGTCATGAATGATTACTCATATTTTTGTAATCTTATGAGATATTTCATGCTAGTTGCCAAATGATGGTTCCCACATGTGTTAGGTGACTCACATGGGCTGCTAAGAGCTGATCATTGGAGTGTATATACCAATAGTACATACATCTAAAAGCTGTGTATTGTACGAGTATGAATACGGGTGCATACGAGTAGAATTGTTGATGAAACTGAACGAGAATGTAATTGTAAGCATTTTTGTTAAGTAGAAGTATTTTGATAAGTGTATTGAAGTCTTTCAAAAGTGTATAAATACATATTAAAACACTACATGTATATACATTTTAACTGAGTCGTTAAGTCATCGTTAGTCGTTACATGTAAGTGTTGTTTTGAAACCTTTAGGTTAACGATCTTGTTAAATGTTGTTAACCCAATGTTTATAATATCAAAAGAGATTTTAAATTATTATATTATCATGATATTATGATGTACGAATATCTCTTAATATGATATATATACATTAAATGTCGTTACAACGATAAACGTTACATATATGTCTCGTTTCAAAATCATTAAGTTAGTAGTCTTGTTTTTACATATGTAGTTCATTGTTAATATAATTAATGATATGTTTACTTATCATAATATCATGTTAACTATATATATAACCATATATATGTCATCATATAGTTTTTTTTTTACAAGTTTTAACGTTCGTGAATCACCGGTCAACTTGGGTGGTCAATTGTCTATATGAAACCTATTTCAATTAATCAAGTCTTAACAAGTTTGATTGCTTAACATGTTGGAAACATTTAATCATGTAAACATCAATCTCAATTAATATATATAAACATGGAAAAGTTCGGGTCACTACAAGTAAAACCTCTTAGGGTCCGAGCTTTGAATATTACAATTTGTACCAATCTCACAAAGCAAATTCAAGCAACACAGTTAGAGGCTTTAAAAGAAGAAAATGAAAAAGGCGAAATGAGCAGAGGGTTAGAAAAACAGCTTGAAGTAAAAGCCGATGGAACCCTGTATTTTGCTGATAGGATATGGGTACCAAAACATGGTAATCTAAGGCAACTAGTACTGGATGAAGCACACAAAACGAGGTACTCAATTCACCCAGGAAATGGGAAAATGTACCACGATCTCAAGAAGTTTTATTGGTGGCCTAATATGAAGACAGAAATTGCTACTTATGTAAGCAAATGTTTAACGTGTGCAAAGGTCAAAGCTGAGCACCAAAAGCCGTCAGGATTACTGCAACAACCAGAAATTCCGCAGTGGAAATGGGAAAGAATAACCATGGATTTCATTACGAAATTGCCAAGGACTACAAGTAGTCATGATACTATTTGGGTGATAGTTGATCGTCTAACTAAATCAGCTCACTTTCTACCAATAAAGGAGACAGACAGTATGGAGAAATTAGCACGTCTATATTTGAAGGAAGTAGTTTCCAGGCATGGTGTACCTATCTCCATCATATCTGATCGCGACACCCGATTCACATCACGTTTCTGGCAGTCATTACAAAAAGCATTGGGAACTCGATTAGATATGAGCACCGCTTATCACCCACAGACAGATGGTCAAAGTGAAAGAACAATACAAACATTGGAAGACATGTTACGGGCATGCGTGATTGACTTTGGAACCAGTTGGGATCGACACTTACCGTTGGCAGAATTTTCATACAATAACAGCTATCATACGAGCATCAACGCAGCGCCATTTGAAGCACTTTACGGTAGAAAGTGCAGATCTCCTATCTGTTGGAGTGAAGTAGGAGAAAGACAACTTACTGGACCAGAAATTATTCACGAAACCACCGAAAAGATCATTCAAATACAACAGCGATTGAAAACGGCCATGAGTCGCCAAAAGAGTTATGCTGATGTAAGAAGAAAACCGCTAGAATTTCAAGTGGGCGACAAAGTCATGTTGAAAGTGTCACCCTGGAAAGGCGTTGTACGATTTGGTAAACGAGGAAAGTTAAGTCCCAGGTACGTAGGACCCTTTGAAATCACCGAAAGAATTGGAGCAGTTGCTTATCGATTAAAGCTACCGCAAGAACTTAGTAGTGTTCACGACACATTTCACGTGTCAAATTTGAAGAAATGTTTAGCTGAAGAGGATGTCGTAATTCCTCTTGACGAAATACGAATTAATGATAAACTCCATTTTGTCGAAGAACCTGTTGAAACCATGGACCGTGAGGTCAAACAATTAAAACAAAACAAAATACCGATAGTTAGGGTTCGTTGGAACGCAAGACGAGGACCCGAGTTTACTTGGGAACGTGAAGATCAAATGAAGCAAAAGTATCCACATTTGTTCACTGATATCGCTCATGAAACAGGTACCACTCAAAATTTCGAGACGAAATTTTCTTTAACGGGGAGGTACTGTGATGACCCGAAAATTTTTGACTTATTTAAACCAATTCTCTATACGATTTATTATTTTAACACGTTAAACAAAGTCTGTTAGATTGAGTCTCAAAATTTTAGAACTGTTTCATATATACAATTACCTTTGACTACTCTCGACGATTCATGAACAATTATATGTATGTATATATATATGTACAAGTAAAAACGACTTTCCTACAGTAAAACCCTATTTGCTACAGTAAAAATTACTTGCTACAGTAAAACACTATTTGCTACAGTGAAACATTATTTGCTACAGTGAAACCGTATTTTGCTACGGTACTACAGTGAAACACTATTTGCTACAGCGATTTGCTACAGTAAACACTATTTGCTACAGTAAACACTATTTGCTACAGTGGAACACTATTTGCTACAGTAACACTATTTGATGTCGACGAACTAGCAAACAAAAACGGAAAAGACGGCCATGCGATCGCATGGCAAAAACACTGAAAACCCATGCGATTGCATGGGCTACAGTAAACACTATTTGATGTCGACAAACTAGCAAATAAAAGGGGTTCAGGCGGCCATGCGATCGCATGGCAAAAGCACTGAAAACCCATGCGATCGCATGGGGACCAAAATCAGGAAACATGCCTATAAAAGGCCAGTTTACTCAACGTAATATTTACATTTTTTCTTTAATCAATATTTATATTTATATTATAATTATAATTTTAAATTTAAGTTTAATAATAATAAGGTATATACAAGGGTGTTTTTAATTCGGGTTTCAAACCGCTTTAAGCTAAGGAAGTATTGGGTATTGTTCGGGGTATTGTTCTTGAATCCAAGGCCAACCATACAGTCGTCTACCATCATTACGTCTACGCAATTTGCCTACAATATTGAGTCTCAATATTGAACAGTGAGTTTATAGTCTCCCTTTTTAAATACTTTAAATATTTTTGGGCTGAGAATACATGCAATTTATTTTAAACGCGATAAGACACAAGTACATACTAAATTCTACACTGAGTTAAACCGAAAATCCCTTAGCTTTGGTAACTAGTAGCTGCCAGTACATAGGATATGGACTGGTGAGCGCGAATAATTGTACGCAAAATTTTCGAAGTGTGATTTCTGGTTACAAGAAGTACAATTTTTGGGCCATGTTGTCAGTAAACATGGAATTAAAGTTGACCCCGCCAAGATCGAAGCCATTAGTAAATGGGAAACCCCGAAGACTCCAACACAAATTCGCCAATTCTTAGGTCTTGCTGGTTACTACCGAAGATTCATTCAAGATTTCTCTAGAATTGCCAAACCCTTAACTGCATTGACTCAAAAGGGAAAGAAGTATGATTGGTCCACGGAACAGGAATCCTCATTCCAGTTATTAAAGAAGAAGTTAACGTCTGCACCCATTTTGTCATTACCGGAAGGAAATGATGATTTCGTGATCTATTGTGACGCTTCGCGCCAAGGTTTAGGATGTGTATTAATGCAACGCACAAAAGTTATCGCATATGCCTCACGACAACTAAAAATTCATGAAAAGAACTATACGACGCACGATTTGGAACTTGGAGCAGTAGTTTTTGCACTCAAAATATGGAGACACTACCTATATGGCACCAAGTGTACAGTGTACACAGACCATAAGGGTCTTCAGCATATTTTTGATCAAAAACAACTCAATATGAGGCAACGTCGCTGGGTAGAGTTGTTAAACGATTACGATTGTGAAATCCGTTACCACCCCGGAAAGGCTAATATTGTAGCTGATGCCCTAAGTCGAAAAGAAATAGTAAAACCTCTTAGGGTCCGAGCTTTGAATATTACAATTCGTACTGATCTCACAAAGCAAATTCAAGCAACACAGTTAGAGGCTTTAAAAGAAGAAAATGAAAAAGGCGAAATGAGCAGAGGGTTAGAAAAACAGCTTGAAGTAAAAGCCGATGGAACCCTGTATTTTGCTGATAGGATATGGGTACCAAAACATGGTAATCTAAGGCAACTAGTACTGGATGAAGCACACAAAACGAGGTACTCAATTCACCCAGGAAATGGGAAAATGTACCACGATCTCAAGAAGTTTTATTGGTGGCCTAATATGAAGACAGAAATTGCTACTTATGTAAGCAAATGTTTGACGTGTGCAAAGGTCAAAGCTGAGCACCAAAAGCCGTCAGGATTACTGCAACAACCAGAAATTCCGCAGTGGAAATGGGAAAGAATAACCATGGATTTCATTACGAAATTGCCAAGGACTACAAGTAGTCATGATACTATTTGGGTGATAGTTGATCGTCTAACTAAATCAGCTCACTTTCTACCAATAAAGGAGACAGACAGTATGGAGAAATTAGCACGCCTATATTTGAAGGAAGAAGTTTCCAGACATGGTGTACCTATCTCCATCATATCTGATCGCGACACCCGATTCACATCACGTTTCTGGCAGTCATTACAAAAAGCATTGGGAACTCGATTAGATATGAGCACCGCTTATCACCCACAGACAGATGGTCAAAGTGAAAGAACAATACAAACATTGGAAGACATGTTACGGGCATACGTGATTGACTTTGGAACCAGTTGGGATCGACACTTACCGTTGGCCGAATTTTCATACAATAACAGCTATCATACGAGCATCAACGCAGCGCCATTTGAAGCACTTTACGGTAGAAAGTGCAGATCTCCTATCTGTTGGAGTGAAGTAGGAGAAAGACAACTTACTGGACCAGAAATTATTCACGAAACCACCGAAAAGATCATTCAAATACAACAGCGATTGAAAACGGCCATGAGTCGCCAAAAGAGTTATGCTGATGTAAGAAGAAAACCGCTAGAATTTCAAGTGGGCGACAAAGTCATGTTGAAAGTGTCACCCTGGAAAGGCGTTGTACGATTTGGTAAACGAGGAAAGTTAAGTCCTAGGTACGTAGGACCCTTTGAAATCACCGAAAGAATTGGAGCAGTTGCTTATCGATTAAAGCTACCGCAAGAACTTAGTAGTGTTCACGACACATTTCACGTATCAAATTTGAAGAAATGTTTAGCTGAAGAGGATGTCGTAATTCCTCTTGACGAAATACGAATTAATGATAAACTCCATTTTGTCGAAGAACCTGTTGAAATCATGGACCGTGAGGTCAAACAATTAAAACAAAACAAAATACCGATAGTTAGGGTTCGTTGGAACGCAAGACGAGGACCCGAGTTTACTTGGGAACGTGAAGATCAAATGAAGCAAAAGTATCCACATTTGTTCACTGATATCGCTCATGAAACAGGTACCACTCAAAATTTCGAGACGAAATTTTCTTTAACGGGGAGGTACTGTGATGACCCGAAAATTTTTGACTTATTTAAACCAATTCTCTATACGATTTATTATTTTAACACGTTAAAAAAAGTCTGTTAGATTGAGTCTCAAAATTTTAGAACTGTTTCATATATACAATTACCTTTGACTACTCTCGACGATTCATGAACAATTATATGTATGTATATATATATATGTACAAGTAAAAACGACTTTCCTACAGTAAAACCCTATTTGCTACAGTAAAAATTACTTGCTACAGTAAAACACTATTTGCTACAGTGAAACACTATTTGCTACAGTAAAACCGTATTTTGCTACGGTGCTACAGTGAAACACTATTTGCTACAATGATTTGCTACAGTAAACACTATTTGCTACAGTAAACACTATTTGCTACAGTGGAACACTATTTGCTACAGTACACTATTTGATGTCGACGAACTAGCAAACAAAAACGGAAAAGACGGCCATGCGATCGCATGGCAAAAACACTGAAAACCCATGCGATCGCATGGGCCACAGTAAACACTATTTGATGTCGACAAACTAGCAAACAAAAGGGGTTCAGGCGGCCATGCGATCGCATGGCAAAAGCACTGAAAACCCATGCGATCGCATGGGGACCAAAATCAGGAAACATGCCTATAAAAGGCCAGTTTACTCAACGTAATATTTACATTTTTTCTTTAATCAATATTTATATTTATATTATAATTATAATTTTAAATTTAAGTTTAATAATAATAAGGTATATACAAGGGTGTTTTTAATTCGGGTTTCAAACCGCTTTAAGCTAAGGAAGTATTGGGTATTGTTCGGGGTATTGTTCTTGAATCCAAGGCCAACCATACAGTCGTCTACCATCATTACGTCTACGCAATTTGCCTACAATATTGAGTCTCAATATTGAACAGTGAGTTTATAGTCTCCCTTTTTAAATACTTTAAATATTTTTGGGCTGAGAATACATGCAATTTATTTTAAACGCGGTAAGACACAAGTACATACTAAATTCTACACTGAGTTAAACCGAAAATCCCTTAGCTTTGGTAACTAGTAGCTGCCAGTACATAGGATATGGACTGGTGGGCGCGAATAATTGTATATGGATCCATAGGGCTTGACATCCCCGTCCGAGCTAGAGCGCTAGCCTTTTAACGGATGTATGTTATTTGAGTTTAAGACACGTTGGTTTACGTGTATTAAAACGAATGGGGTAATTATCACTATAGTGTTAAGTTTAGTTACCAGGGTGCTCTGTTACGTAGAATCTATTGATAAACTTTTGATGAAATCTTGTGGTCTATCTTTATATATGTTTATGACTCGAGCAATTAAACCTATAACTCACCAACATTCGTGTTGACTTTTTAGCATGTTTTATTCTCAGGTCCTTAGAATGCTTCCGCTGTGATGTGCTTGTTGCCTGCATGGAGTCTCTCATGCTTTGTATAAAGTTTATTGCATTCAAAATAAAACTGCGTTGTGTAATAAATAATTGGACTGTGATGTCAACCTGTAAATTAAAGACTTATGTATTTCGGGGTTTTGCTTATACCTAAGCACTCGCCCACATGTTTATAACTTTCTATGTTTAGAAAGTCACTTATTTTAATGAATGCAATATTTTATCAAAACGTATCATATAGAGGTCAAAACCTCACTGTGGAATCAATGATTAACGTGCCGCATCAATAGCGATTTTGACGGGTCGTTACAGTTGGTATCCGAGCTTGAGGTCATAGGGAACCAGAAATTACATTAGTGTGTTTAACTGGTAATTGTTAGGATGCATTAGTGAGTCTGGACTATGACCATATCTGTTTTTACTGATTTTTGCTTATTATTTGGTCAAAAACATTATATGTGATATATTTATATGCTAACGTAATTGTTGTTTCAATTATGTGATAGATGACTTCTTCTAATCCTATCATTTTGTACGACTCGGAATCGGACACTGAATCTATTCTATCCACAACTGAAAAAGGCGTTCCAATACCTATTAAAGAAGAAATTGTGTTAGCTGGGGAATCTCAACTCCCGGTAAACCCAGAGGAGGTTCCAGCTCCACCCAACTCTAGTTTTCCGGAGCCACAGTATCGTTGGCATGGACCCATGATCCCTGGAGTAAACGAGGATCGTCCATTTCTAAACAAATATGGACATTGGTCCAGATATACCGCCGACGGGCGGGTTGTGCCGATTACGCCTGGCAGATTTCGGTTCATGACCACCGGTACATATTCTCGCAGTTCGTCATCATATTATCCTACACATGACTCAGACAGTTCGTCATCAGACGAGATCAGTAAGGAGAAGGATTTCGCTAATGAAATAAAAGAGATCACTAAGGAGAAATTCCAACTTGCTATAGATAATAAAAATAACTACAATAATAAAAAGTCCTTAATTATTAAAAAGGAACAGGACCATTCGATCCGTAACCACCCTTATTGTATTAAACCCACTGAGGCAACGGGTACCTCAAAACCCCAACCAAAAATAAAATACACTGGCAGAATATCTGTCGGACCATGTGCACACAAACAATTGGCAGAGAGAACCAAATGGGAAGAAGTTTCTAATAGTTCTGAATAAACGACCTCGCAACCATAAATCTTCCATGCGCTATTTTATTGCTTATGTGTGCTACTCTATCTTGTTATGTAAAATATGCATATGTAAAATATCGGTATTGTATGGTATTGTATTATTTTGGTTTATTAATAATAAATGCATGGAATGATTATTTGTATTATTACTACTTCTTATTATTATTATTACATAATAATGTAATAACTCGCTATAATTTTTCATAGAGGAATATTATTAGGATTTTAGTAGTTAATTCCTTGTACTAGCTATTATGTATGAACTTAACGGGTAGGTAATACCCTAGAAATAATTATAAAATGCTAATAAGAAGAAAAGGCTTTTATAATAATCGGTTCATATTATTAATATGCTACGATTAACTATTGACAACTCATTTTACCTATAATATTCTATATGATTAAATTATATCTGTTGTGTTTATTGAAGAAACATGTCTCAAATGTCGGATGCTGAGTTTGAACAACTAGTCGAGAAACGTGTGAATGAAAGAATTGCTGCAGCCGAGGCAGCAAAAGTAACAGCCGAAGCAGCAGCCAAAGCAGCAGTCGTAAACACAAACTCACGAAACGGATGCTCATACAAAAATTTTCAAGGATGCAAACCACAGACGTTTAGTGGAACCGAGGGACCAGTCGGTCTAACCCGATGGTTTGAAAAGATGGAGTCCGTTTTTAAAATCAGTAATTGTGCAAACGGAGACAAGTCAAAGTATGCTTCATGTACGTTGCAAGATGGTGCACTTACTTGGTGGAACAATTATGCTAAAGCAGAAGGAATAGATACGGCATATGATATCTCTTGGGAAGAACTGAAAAAGATGCTAATCGAGGAGTACTGTCCTCGAAACGAGATCAGAAAAATGGAATCTGAGTTACGTAATCTGAAGGTTATCGGCGCGAATCTCAATAACTATGAAAAGCGTTTCATGGAACTAGCCTTGTTGTGTCCCGAATTGGTGCCAAACGAGAAACGAAAGATAGAAATGTATATTGACGGTTTATCGATCAATATCAAAGGAAATGTTACATCGTCCAAACCGAATACGATGCAGGAAGCCATGACAATGGCACACCAACTCATGGACCAGATCACAGAGAGTTCGATTAAGGCACCAATTACCGAAGTCAAGACAACTGAAGGAAAGAGGAAATGGGAAGACTATAAGGGCAAAAGTACTCACCTAAAGAAACAAGAAACCTTTAAAGGTAAACAGGATGGGGCAACTGCAAGTCCAAACTGTAACATCCGTGTTACATCCCCACATCGGTTGGAGACGGGAACGAAGCATGCCTTATAAGGGTGTGGAGACCTTTCCTAGCATGACGCGTTTTGGGACCACAAGCGCAGCAGATCCCATAAGAACTCTGCAGTTAAGCGTGCTCATGCGAGAGCACTACTAGGATGGGTGACCTCCTGGGAAAGTGTTCGTCGTGTGTGGTCGCCAAGAAAAATCCGTGAGCAACCTACGGGGGAGACAAGGGTACGTCCCTATCTCTGCAAAGCGGACAATATCATGCTACGGGGAACGTTTTACCTGGGGTGTTACAGATGGTATCAGAGCCACTCATGTGCCGTTAGAGGTGGTGGGGCAAACCTCATCGAGGACGATGAGTCCCTAAGGGGGGGTGAATGTAACACCCTAGGCAAATCCCACATCGCCCACGAACATGAGTGATCATGGGATTATAAGGTAATACTCACGCTTAAATGACACAACGCGTTTTGGGATCACAGGCTGAGTAGAAGTGCGAGTACGTTGTGGTTAAGCATGCTCGGGCGAGAGCACTACCAGGATGGGTGACCTCCTGGGAAAGTGCTTCTCGTGTGTGGTCGCCAAGAAAAAGCCGTGCGCCTACGGGCAAAGCGGACAATATTGTGGTCATGTTAAGCTGGGGTGTTACACAAACTATAAGGGACCCCATCCGTTCTGCAAAAGATGTTACACACATCATGCAGGCTATTACCAAGTGGTCTGTGATAAGTGCAACAAGAAAGGACATGTGGCGAAAGATTGTTATGCCACCGTTTCTGAAGTAAAGACAAAACCGACCGATGTCAAGAAATGTTTTCGATGCGGGAAGTCTGGTCACTTTATAAATCAATGCCCTGATAAGGAGAAGAACAAAGAACCCGCACGTGGAAGGGCAATTAATGTTAGTACCAGTGAAGCACGTGAGGATCCTAATTTTGTCACGGGTACGTTTACCGTTAATAATCAACTAGCTTCTATTATGTTTGATACGGGTGCTGATAGAAGTTATATGTGTAAAGACTTTAGTTCTAAACTAAAATGTGCATCATTGCCTCTAGACGATAAATATACTATTGAATTAGCTAATGGTAAACTGATAAAAGCCGATAAAATTTGCCATGGTTGCGAAATAAATCTCGCTGGTGAAACCTTCAAAATCGATTTGATACCCGTAGAATTAGGAAGTTTTGATGTAATCGTTGGCATGGACTGGATGTCCAAAACAAGAGCGGAAGTTGTTTGCGCTGAGAAAGCGATTCGCATCCCTCGAAAGGATGAAACGTCATTAATGATTTATGGGGAGAAGAGCAACTCGAAGCTGAACCTTATCAGCTGTATGAAGGCTCAGAAACTTATAAGAAAAGGTTGTTATGCTATTCTGGCACACGTAAAGAAGATCGATACTGAAGAAAGAAGCATTGATGACATGCCGGTTGTAAGAGAATATCCTGGAGTATTTCCAGAAGAATTACCGGGGCTACCTCCACACAGATGTGTAGAATTCCAGATTGATCTCATACCAGAAGCCGCACCTGTAGCCCGATCCCCATATAGACTTGCACCTTCAGAAATGCAAGAATTACAAGACCAGTTGCAAGAATTATCGGATCGTGGATTTATTCGTCCCAGTTTTTCACCTTGGGGTGCTCCTATTCTGTTCGTCAAGAAGAAGGATGGATCTATGAGAATGTGCATAGATTACCGAGAATTAAACAAATTAACGATCAAGAATCGGTACCCATTATCGAGGATTGATGATTTGTTTGATCAATTGCAAGGATCAAGTGTTTATTCTAAGATTGATCTACGCTCCGGATATCATCAGCTGAGAGTGAAGGAAGAAGATGTTCCTAAAACCGCTTTCAGAACCCGTTACGGTCACTATGAGTTTCTAGTCATGCCTTTTGGATTAACTAATGCTCCAGCAGTATTCATGGATCTAATGAATCGCATCTGTAGACCGTATTTAGACAAATTTGTCATTGTTTTTATCGACGACATATTGATTTACTCGAAGAACAAGGAAGAACATGAGCAACACTTAAGACTGGTACTGGAGATACTCAAGAAAGAAGAATTGTACGCAAAATTTTCGAAGTGTGATTTCTGGTTACAAGAAGTACAATTTTGGGCCATGTTGTCAGTAAACATGGAATTAAAGTTGACCCCGCCAAGATCGAAGCCATTACTAAATAGGAAACCCCGAAGACTCCAACACAAATTCGCCAATTCTTAGGTCTTGCTGGTTACTACCGAAGATTCATTCAAGATTTCTCTAGAATCGCCAAACCCTTAACTGCATTGACTCAAAAGGGAAAGAAGTATGATTGGTCCACGGAACAGGAATCCTCATTCCAGTTATTAAAGAAGAAGTTAACGTCTGCACCCATTTTGTCATTACCGGAAGGAAATGATGATTTCGTGATCTATTGTGACGCTTCGCGCCAAGGTTTAGGATGTGTATTAATGCAACGCACAAAAGTTATCGCATATGCCTCACGACAACTAAAAATTCATGAAAAGAACTATACGACGCACGATTTGGAACTTGGAGCAGTAGTTTTTGCACTCAAAATATGGAGACACTACCTATATGGCACCAAGTGTACAGTGTACACTGACCATAAGAGTCTTCAACATATTTTTGATCAAAAACAACTCAATATGAGGCAACGTCGCTGGGTAGAGTTGTTAAACGATTACGATTGTGAAATCCGTTACCACCCCGGAAAGGCTAATATTGTAGCTGATGCCCTAAGTCGAAAAGAAAGAGTAAAACCTCTTAGGGTCCGAGCTTTGAATATTACAATTCGTACCGATCTCACAAAGCAAATTCAAGCAACACAGTTAGAGGCTTTAAAAGAAGAAAATGAAAAAGGCGAAATGAGCAGAGGGTTAGAAAAACAGCTTGAAGTAAAAGCCGATGGAACCCTGTATTTTGCTGATAGGATATGGGTACCAAAACATGGTAATCTAAGGCAACTAGTACTGGATGAAGCACACAAAACGAGGTACTCAATTCACCCAGGAAATGGGAAAATGTACCACGATCTCAAGAAGTTTTATTGGTGGCCTAATATGAAGACAGAAATTGCTACTTATGTAAGCAAATGTTTGACGTGTGCAAAGGTCAAAGCTGAGCACCAAAAGCCGTCAGGATTACTGCAACAACCAGAAATTCCACAGTGGAAATGGGAAAGAATAACCATGGATTTCATTACGAAATTGCCAAGGACTACAAGTAGTCATGATACTATTTGGGTGATAGTTGATCGTCTAACTAAATCAGCTCACTTTCTACCAATAAAGGAGACAGACAGTATGGAGAAATTAGCACGCCTATATTTGAAGGAAGTAGTTTCCAGGCATGGTGTACCTATCTCCATCATATCTGATCGCGACACCCGATTCACATCACGTTTCTGGCAGTTATTACAAAAAGCATTGGGAACTCGATTAGATATGAGCACCGCTTATCACCCACAGACAGATGGTCAAAGTGAAAGAACAATACAAACATTGGAAGACATGTTACGGGCATGCGTGATTGACTTTGGAACCAGTTGGGATCGACACTTACCGTTGGCAGAATTTTCATACAATAACAGCTATCATACGAGCATCAACGCAGCGCCATTTGAAGCACTTTACGGTAGAAAGTGCAGATCTCCTATCTGTTGGAGTGAAGTAGGAGAAAGACAACTTACTGGACCAGAAATTATTCACGAAACCACCGAAAAGATCTTTCAAATACAACAGCGATTGAAAACGGCCATGAGTCGCCAAAAGAGTTATGCTGATGTAAGAAGAAAACCGCTAGAATTTCAAGTGGGCGACAAAGTCATGTTGAAAGTGTCACCCTGGAAAGGCGTTGTACGATTTGGTAAACGAGGAAAGTTAAGTCCTAGGTACGTAGGACCCTTTGAAATCACCGAAAGAATTGGAGCAGTTGCTTATCGATTAAAGCTACCGCAAGAACTTAGTAGTGTTCACGACACATTTCACGTGTCAAATTTGAAGAAATGTTTAGCTGAAGAGGATGTCGTAATTCCTCTTGACGAAATACGAATTAATGATAAACTCCATTTTGTCGAAGAACCTGTTGAAATCATGGACCGTGAGGTCAAACAATTAAAACAAAACAAAATACCGATAGTTAGGGTTCGTTGGAACGCAAGACGAGGACCCGAGTTTACTTGGGAATGTGAAGATCAAATGAAGCAAAAGTATCCACATTTGTTCACTGATATCGCTCATGAAACAGGTACCACTCAAAATTTCGAGACGAAATTTTCTTTAACGGGGAGGTACTGTGATGACCCGAAAATTTTTGACTTATTTAAACCAATTCTCTATACGATTTATTATTTTAACACGTTAAACAAAGTCTGTTAGATTGAGTCTCAAAATTTTAGAACTGTTTCATATATACAATTACCTTTGACTACTCTCGACGATTCATGAACAATTATATGTATGTGTATATATATATATATATATATATATATATGTACAAGTAAAAACGACTTTCCTACAGTAAAATCCTATTTGCTACAGTAAAAATTACTTGCTACAGTAAAACACTATTTGCTACAGTGAAACACTATTTGCTACAGTGAAACCGTATTTTGCTACGGTGCTACAGTGAAACACTATTTGCTACAGTGATTTGCTACAGTAAACACTATTTGCTACAGTAAAATACTATTTGCTACAGTGAAACACTATTTACTACAGTAAACACTATTTGATGTCGACGAACTAGCAAACAAAAACGGAAAAGACGGCCATGCGATCGCATGGCAAAAACACTGAAAACCCATGCGATCGCATGGGCTACAGTAAACACTATTTGATGTCGACAAACTAGCAAACAAAAGGGGTTCAGGCGGCCATACGATCGCATGGCAAAAGCACTGAAAACCCATGCGATCGCATGGGGACCAAAATCAGGAAACATGCCTATAAAAGGCCAGTTTACTCAACGTAATATTTACATTTTTTCTTTAATCAATATTTATATTTATATTATAATTATAATTTTAAATTTAAGTTTAATAATAATAAGGTATATACAAGGGTGTTTTTAATTCGGGTTTCAAACCGCTTTAAGCTAAGGAAGTATTGGGTATTGTTCGGGGTATTGTTCTTGAATCCAAGGCCAACCATACAGTCGTCTACCATCATTACGTCTACGCAATTTGCCTACAATATTGAGTCTCAATATTGAACAGTGAGTTTATAGTCTCCCTTTTTAAATACTTTAAATATTTTTGGGCTGAGAATACATGCAATTTATTTTAAACGCGATAAGACACAAGTACATACTAAATTCTACACTGAGTTAAACCGAAAATCCCTTAGCTTTGGTAACTAGTAGCTGCCAGTACATAGGATATGGACTGGTGGGCGCGAATAATTGTATATGGATTCATAGGGCTTGACATCCCCGTCCGAGCTAGAGCGCTAGCCTTTTAACGGACGTATGTTATTTGAGTTTAAGACACGTTGGTTTACGTGTATTAAAACGAATGGGGTAATTATCACTATAGTGTTAAGTTTAGTTACCAGGGTGCTCTGTTACGTAGAATCTATTGATAAACTTTTGATGAAATCTTGTGGTCTATCTTTATATATGTTTATGACTCGAGCAATTAAATCTATAACTCACCAACATTCGTGTTGACTTTTTAGCATGTTTTATTCTCAGGTCCTTAGAATGCTTCCGCTGTGATGTGCTTGTTGCCTGCATGGAGTCTCTCATGCTTTGTATAAAGTTTATTGCATTCAAAATAAAACTGCGTTGTGTAATAAATAATTGGACTGTGATGTCAACCTGTAAATTAAAGACTTATGTATTTCGGGATTTTGCTTATACCTAAGCACTCGCCCACATGTTTATAACTTTCTATGTTTAGAAAGTCACTTATTTTAATGAATGCAATATTTTATCAAAACGTATCATATAGAGGTCAAAACCTCACTGTGGAATCAATGATTAACGTGCCGCGTCAATAGCGATTTTGACGGGTCGTTACACATGGCTTAACACATGGACGCTGAAAATGTGTCAATTTGACCCGAAAAGGTGTGTTTGATCCCCAAAAGGTATGGGGTTGTTCCAGATCATTTATGAACGACTTTTTCATGTATTTGGACTTGTTTAAGCACAAATACATGAGTGTGATATTCCAAGCATTATGTGGGTTCATAAGAAAATGTGTGACTCTTCAAAGATACCTTTTGACCCATTATAAATACATGATTCATGTATTGAGAAAAGACTCCAGTTTTTTTAAACATTTTATAACATACTTTCAACAAAAAAACTTCCAGATTTTACAGTCTACAATTGCAAGGAACACATATTCTTTTGGTCAAGAAAGAGTGTTCATACTAGCCTTATCCTAATAGTGAATTCGTGTAACTCGTGACCAAGTGGGTCGAAATACTCTATTAAGAAAGTGTTCACACGATTCTAATATCAATTCGGTTACTGATTCTTTACCCACTAATCCATATTTTTTCTATACAACTTGTAGGTTATCCTTCAATATATGAAAAACTATCTAAATTAAAATTCTAATAAAAATAGCACATCCAATTATGTATCTAATTAAAACCATCACAAGATAGCTTAATATTTGGAATAGTGATATTCTCACAGCAAATATCAGGTCAAACCTCACATAAGCGTATTTTGAGGTAGTAAGCGAGTCATAAACGCTAATGAAATAATTTAAATAAAGTGCGTACAAAAGAATACAAATACTTAAATTTCCCCGTATAAACGTTATACGTATATACATTTATATATCTCATCAATGAGCTGATGATGAAGCTCGTTACTCAATATCTAATGGGCAAAAAAACAAACCTCGAGCCCTTAATATACAAACTCATCCAGTCAACTTCACACTATATATAACAAACTGATAAAGAAAAGCACAATTAAAAGCGCAAAAATGACACGAGCATGAAACCAAAACTTCAACTAAACAAAAATTGCACACCAAAAGGCATAAAATGACAAATACATCTGTCAGTAATTTCATCGAAATGGAGAACTTTCTTTATATATGGCATAATAATATCGTAGTAGTGCTAGTTTGTTAAATAATACAAAACGACAACTTTTATCATCAAATTACGTTATTAACTAGAAAAAATTCTATCGCGCGTTGCTGCGGTTGTATTTGGATATACGTTGTTTGGTATCTAGTAGATCTAATGATATGAACATTGCAGTGAAATATTTTAACGTCTTTTATGAAATTAATATTGGGCGAAAATCGAAGGAAAAAAATGGGGAAATAAGGGGGCATGAAGGACCGGAACTCCCATTTTTTCCCTTACTGCTTCGTTTCGAATATAGTTAGTTGCGTTTTGTTCGTAAAATTATTTGTGTTGAACGGTGATGACATATAAATTTAACTTGCGGCGAAAAAAAAAAGATAAATCTCCTATAATATATATATATATATATATATATATATATATATATATATATATATATATATATATATATATATATATATATATATATATATATATATATATATATATATATATATATATATATATATATATATATATAGTAGGATCAAGAGGGAAGTAACCAATCGGGGAGAAGCAATTTTTTTTCTTCATTTTTTGAAAAAACTTTGTTTACGAACATTATAGATTGGATGAAAATATGAACATTTAATAAAGACACTCTGTGATAAATGTTTTTATTTTGGCGAAAAAACGCTCGGAGAATTAATATATAACAATTATCGTGTTTTTCGAGCGTATGTTAAGGTTTTAGATATTAGGGTTTATAGGGTTTAGATATTAGGGTTTAGAAATTTAGAGTTTAGGGTTTAGATTTAGGATTTAGATTGAGTTTTTAACACGAACGGTTTAGAGTTTAGGGTTTAGGGTTTGGTGTTTTGGGTTTATGGAATAAACCCAAAATATCAAACCCTAAACTCTAAACTCTAAATCGGGCTAAATTTTACTTCATAAAACATGCAAAAAAAAAAAAAAAAAACTTTTACATTCTTTACGAACAATATTATCTTAAATGTTATTTTTGTCGATCGTTTTCCTGCCAAAATAATAACATTCATCACGAAGTGTCTTTTTTAAATGTTCATATTTTCGTGTGATCTTGATGCCTGAAAAAAAATTCCAAAAAAACGAAGAAAAAAAATTGCTTCCCCCCCGCTTCCCCACGATTGGTTACTTCCCTATTGATCCTGCCCCTATATATATAATTAATCGATTTTTTTTAGCTCCGTTTCGAATGTAGTTAATTGCATTTTGTTCATAAAATTATTTCGAGTTGAACGGTGATAACGGATAAATTAAACTCGTGGCGGGAAAAAAAAGATAGATCCCGTTAAAATTTTTGGTGGAATTTATTTAATGTTTAATATATTAAACTTGAAAGTTTCATTTTGACTCCCAATTAATTGAATGTTCACACCTTTTTACCCTGACAAATTTTACCCCTCAAGTTTGAGCCATTTGACTCTTTCCTTCCTGGGCAAAAACGACACTTTTTCCACACTCACAAATAGGCCTAAACGACCAAATTTCTTGTGGGTATTAGTAAATAAGGTTAACCCCTCAAGTTTGAGCCATTTGACTCTTTCCTTCCTGGGCAAAAACGACACTTTTTCCACACTCACAAATAGGCCTAAACGACCAAATTTCTTGTGGGTATTAGTAAATAAGGTTGATTTGTTAATTATATTATATATATTATATTATATATATATATACTAAAAGAGGTTGGCTTTGATGTCGTACCCGGCTAAAAAAAATGCGGTTCCAACTTTTGCTTTCACACCACAAATTTACACCCAAACCCCCTCTAGAATTCAACAAATACAGCTTACCGGGGGTATAATTCGTAAATTTACAAGGTTTTAAATGTAAATTTATTTTTTTATTTAATTAAAAAAACAAAACCCACCATAAAATTCAACGGCCTTATCTACCTACTCGGCGCAAGTTAATTTTCACCGCTACCACCATTAAACTTAAAATAATTTTTGGAACAAAACGAGACTAACTACGCTCAAAATGGACAATTTTTCAGAAACGGTACGCGCATCTACATTTGAAACGGGTCTTAACACATGGGTCGTTTCCCCTTCTGTACATACACAACGCTACGTTAAATATGAATATGCAGACTTAAAGATCCCGCCACATCGCGCGGGCCGAACCGGCTAGTTTACTACTATTAGTGTAAGTATAGATTTTTTTTAGAAAGGCAATATTAGTATAAGACTATAGATAGATGGATCAATAAATCATAATTTATTCGAGTTTCCATTCTATGCAAAAGAAGAAACATGCACGTTGTGTGTAGTGACCCGAACTTTTCCATGTTTATATATATTAATTGAGATTGATATTTACATGATTAAATGTTTCCAACATGTTAAGCAATCAAACTTGTTAAGACTTGATTAATTGAAATATGTTTCATATAGACAATTGACCACCTAAGTTGACCGGTGATTCACGAACGTTAAAACTTGTAAAAACTATACGATGACATATATATGGTTATATATATAGTTAACATGTTTTTATTATAAGTATGTATCTCATTAGGTATTTTAACAATGAGTTATATACATAAAAATGAGACTATTAATTTAAGAAACTCGAAAACGATATATATAACGATTATCGTTATAACAACGTCTTACTAGGTACATATGAATCATATTAAGATATTGATACACTTGGTTAATTATGTTAAATGATAAGTAAATATATTATTAAGTGTATTAACAATGAAATACATATGTAAAAATAAGACTACTAACTTAATGATTTCGAAACGAGACATATATGTAACGATTATCGTTGTAACGACATTTAACTGTATATACATCATACTGAGATATATTATATATCATAATATCATGATAATATAACAATTTAATATCTCATTTGTTATAATAAACAATGGGTTAACAACATTCAACAAGATCGTTAACCTAAAGGTTTCAAAACAACATTTACATGTAACGACTAACGATGACTTAACGACTCAGTTAAAATGTATATACATGTAGTGTTTTAATATGTATTCATACACTTTTGAAAGACTTCAAGACACTTATCAAAATACTTCTACTTAACAAAAATGCTTACAATTACATCCTCGTTCAGTTTCATCAACAATTCTACTCGTATGCACCCGTATTCGTACTCGTACAATACACAGCTTTTAGATGTATGTACTATTGGTATATACACTCCAATGATCAGCTCTTAGCAGCCCATGTGAGTCACCTAACACATGTGGGAACCATCATTTGGCAACTAGCATGAAATATCTCATAAAATTACAAAAATATGAGTAATCATTCATGACTTATTTACATGAAAATAAAATTACATATCCTTTATATCTAATCCATACACCAACGACCAAAAACACCTACAAACACTTTCATTCTTCAATTTTCTTCATCTAATTGATCTCTCTCAAGTTCTATCTTCAAGTTCTAAGTGTTCTTCATAAATTCCAAAAGTTCTAGTTTCATAAAATCAAGAATACTTTCAAGTTTGCTAGCTCACTTCCAATCTTGTAAGGTGATCATCCAACCTCAAGAAATCTTTGTTTCTTACAGTAGGTTATCATTCTAATACAAGGTAATAATCATATTCAAACTTTGGTTCAATTTCTATAACTATAACAATCTTATTTCAAGTGATGATCTTACTTGAACTTATTTTCGTGTCATGATTCTGCTTCAAGAACTTCGAGCCATCCACGGATCCATTGAAGCTAGATCCATTTTTCTCTTTTCCAGTAGGTTTATCCAAGGAACTTAAGGTAGTAATGATGTTCATAACATCATTCGATTCATACATATAAAGCTATCTTATTCGAAGGTTTAAACTTGTAATCACTAGAACATAGTTTAGTTAATTCTAAACTTGTTCGCAAACAAAAGTTAATCCTTCTAACTTGACTTTTAAAATCAACTAAACACATGTTCTATATCTATATGATATGCTAACTTAATGATTTAAAACCTGGAAACACGAAAAACACCGTAAAACCGGATTTACGCCGTCGCAGTAACACCGCGGGCTGTTTTGGGTTAGTTAATTAAAAACTATGATAAACTTTGATTTAAAAGTTGTTATTCTGAGAAAATGATTTTTATTATGAACATGAAACTATATCCAAAAATTATGGTTAAACTCAAAGTGGAAGTATGTTTTCTAAAATGGTCATCTAGACGTCGTTCTTTCGACTGAAATGACTACCTTTACAAAAACGACTTGTAACTTATTTTTCCGACTAGAAACCTATACTTTTTTTGTTTAGATTCATAAAATAGAGTTCAATATGAAACCATAGCAATTTGATTCACTCAAAACGGATTTAAAATGAAGAAGTTATGGGTAAAACAAGATTGGATAATTTTTCTCATTTTAGCTACGTGAAAATTGGTAACAAATCTATTCCAACCATAACTTAATCAACTTGTATTGTATATTATGTAATCTTGAGATACCATAGACACGTATACAATGTTTCGACCTATCATGTCGACACATCTATATATATTTCGGAACAACCATAGACACTCTATATGTGAATGTTGGAGTTAGCTATACAGGGTTGAGGTTGATTCCAAAATATATATAGTTTGAGTTGTGATCAATACTGAGATACGTATACACTGGGTCGTGGATTGATTCAAGATAATATTTATCGATTTATTTCTGTACATCTAACTGTGGACAACTAGTTATAGGTTACTAACGAGGACAGCTGACTTAATAAACTTAAAACATCAAAATATATTAAAAGTGTTGTAAATATATTTTGAACATACTTTGATATATATGTATATATTGTTATAGGTTCGTGAATCAACCAGTGGCCAAGTCTTACTTCCCGACGAAGTAAAAATCTGTGAAAGTGAGTTATAGTCCCACTTTTAAAATCTAATATTTTTGGGATGAGAATACATGCAGGTTTTATAAATGATTTACAAAATAGACACAAGTACGTGAAACTACATTCTATGGTTGAATTATCGAAATCGAATATGCCCCTTTTTATTAAGTCTGGTAATCTATGAATTAGGGAACAGACACCCTAATTGACGCGAATCCTAAAGATAGATCTATTGGGCCTAACAAACCCCATCCAAAGTACCGGATGCTTTAGTACTTCGAAATTTATATCATATCCGAAGGGTGTCCCGGAATGATGGGGATATTCTTATATATGCATCTTGTTATTGTCGGTTACCAGGTGTTCACCATATGAATGATTTTTATCTCTATGTATGGGATGTGTATTGAAATATGAAATCTTGTGGTCTATTATTATGATTTGATATATATAGGTTAAACCTATAACTCACCAACATTTTTATTGACGTTTTAAGCATGTTTATTCTCAGGTGATTATTAAGAGCTTCCGCTGTCGCATACTTAAATAAGGACGAGATTTGGAGTCCATGCTTGTATGATATTGTGTAAAAACTGCATTCAAGAAACTTATTTTGTTGTAACATATTTGTATTGTAAACCATTATGTAATGGTCGTGTGTAAACAGGATATTTTAGATTATCATTATTTGATAATCTACGTAAAGCTTTTTAAACCTTTATTGATGAAATAAAGGTTATGGTTTGTTTTAAAATGAATGCAGTCTTTGAAAAACGTCTCATATAGAGGTCAAAACCTCGCAACGAAATCAATTAATATGGAACGTTTTTAATCAATAAGAACGGGACATTTCAGTTGGTATCAGAGCGTTGGTCTTAGAGAACCAGAATTTTGCATTAGTGTGTCTTATCGAGTTTGTTAGGATGCATTAGTGAGTCTGGACTTCGACCGTGTTTACTTGAAAAATGATTGCTTAACAAATTTTGTTAGAAACTATATATTTTTAACATGTGAATATTATGTGATATATTAATCTCTTAACGCGTTTGATATTATGTGATAGATGTCTACCTCTAGAACAAGTCCCATTGACTCACCTAATAATAATGAAGAGTCAAATGTAAATTGGAATGATTTGTGGACTGATTCACAAGTTCCCGAAGAGGAACCGGTGGGGGAAATAATAAAACGGTTAAGTCCTCAACCAACCGACCAAGGTTAATTATGGTCAATGGTGTTTCCGCCAAGGAAGCAAAATATTGGGAGGATTACTAATTCTCCGATGAATCGGATTCCGACGAGAATTCCGATGATGTTATAGAAATTACCCCAACTGAATTTAAAAAGGCAAAAGAAAATAATAAGGGAAAGGGCATAGAAATAGAGAAATCTAATTCCAACCCCGATGAACTTTATATGTATCGTCAACCCCCGAAGTCCTTAAGTTGTAACAATGACCCGGGAACCTCTAAACCACCAGGTTTTTCTAAACCAATGTGGATCACGACGGCTCGTATTAGGGGAACATCATATATCCCTAGAAACTTGGCAAAACGAACCAAAACCGAAGAAGAAGAAACGAGCGAGTCGGAATAAGATAGTTTTATTCGTGTGGTGTAATATATGTAATATAGTGTTCGTATGCTTTATGATATATGTAAAAATTGCTTGTATTAATAAGTATTTTTTTATGAATCTAACTCTTGTCTATTTTACAGTTTAAAAACACAAAATGGATAGACAACCCAATATTTTAAGAGACCTACCCGGAGACATGATTGATGAAATCTTGTCTAGAGTCGGCCAGAATTCCTCGGCACAACTATTTAAGGCGAGATCAGTTTGTAAGACATTCGAAGAACGTTCCAAGAATGTCTTGGTTTATAAGAGACTTTCGTTTGAAAGATGGGGGATATCACATTGGGAAACCCATAAGTTACGATGTGTTTACTTTGACGCATATATTGCGGGGAACCCAAATGCTATTTTACGCAACGGGTTAAGAAATTATTTTGACTCAATATATCCGAATATTGGACTTCGTGATTTAGAAAAAAGCGGCTAACATGCAACATAAAGAAGCATGTTATGCTTACGGATTAGTAATGTTCGCTTCTCACCAAAGTGAGAACAAGAACATCGGGCTACAACTATTAAACAAAACGTTTCCACAAGTGACGGAGTCGGTAATTGGGGTAAGAAATGAGGTTTTTAGATTATTACGGGACTGTTGGACATTACGTAACCCTTGTCCCTTTGACGACGTTACAACACGCTGTCTTATCAACGGCCATAACGGTTATGTTGCACAAGACCAAGGATGGGAAGTAGTCCTAGTAAAACCAGAATGCATGACTTGTTTCTGGACGTATGAATTACGTGTCTTTATTGCCTTTGCTGAACAACTTGTGTACTAGCTAGAATTATCTTCACAACTATCTTGTATCAAAGTTATTGTGTGCTATATTTCATGCTTTATGTAAAATAAGCGGTATTGTAAGTTTGTAAAATATTGTATAAAAGTTTGAACGAGAAATATTATTATAATCAGTTTTTCATATAGAATTGTAGTAGTTGAATTGTATATTAGCTACTAAGTATGAACTTAACGGGTAGGTACTACCCGAATTTAAACTTATAAAACGCTAATATGAAGAAAAAGCTTTTATAAATGAGTTCATATTATGCTACGAAATACTATTAACTACTCTTAATATTCTGTATGATTAACTTGTTCCATTTAACTATTTTGAAGGAAATGGCACCGACTACTCGACACACCGTGAATATGAATGAAGAGGAATTCCGTACTTTTCTAGCTTCAAACATAGCCGCAGTACAGGCTGCGCTACATACCAACAATAATCTTGGATCTAGCAGTACAGGAAATCGTGTAGGATGCACCTACAAAGAATTCACTGCCTGCAAACCTTTGGAATTTGATGGAACCGAAGGACCGATCGGATTGAAACGGTGGACCGAGAAGGTCGAATCGGAGTTTGCCATAAGTAAGTGTACTGAAGAGGACAAAGTAAAGTACGCTACGCATACCTTCACAGGTTCTGCGTTAACATGGTGGAATACCTATCTAGAGCAAGTGGGACAAGATGATGCGTACGCACTACCGTGGTCAGCATTCAAGCACTTGATGAACGAGAAGTACCGTCCGAGAACCGAGGTCAATAAGCTCAAGACAGAACTTAGAGGGTTACGAACCCAAGGATTTGATATTACCACGTACGAAAGACGATTCACAGAATTGTGCCTATTGTGTCCGGGAGCATTCGAAGATGAGGAAGAGAAGATCGACGCATTTGTGAAAGGATTACCGGAAAGAATCCAAGAAGATATAAGTTCACACGAGCCCGCCTCCATACAACAGGCATGTAGAATGGCTCACAAACTCGTGAACCAGATTGAAGAAAGAATTAAAGAACAGACTGCTGAAGAGGCCAATGTGAAGCAAGTCAAAAGAAAGTGGGAGGAAAACGGTGATAAGAATCACCAATACAACAACAACAGCAATTACAACAATAATCGCAACAATTATCCCAACAATCGCAACATCAATCGCAACTACAACAAACGGCCCAACAACAACAACAACAATAATAACAACAGCAACTACAACAATCATCCCAACAACAATAATAACCGCAACAACAACAACAATCAGAAGCAGCTATGCCAAAGGTGTGAAAAGAATCACTCGGGGTTCTGCACCAAATTTTGCAACAAGTGTAAAAGAAATGGTCATAGCGCGGCGAAGTGTGAGGTCTACGGACCAGGGGTTAATAGAACGAAAGGAACAAATGGTGTCGGAACGAGTAATGGCGGAGCAAGTAGTGTTGGAGCAAGTTATGCCAATGTAGTTTGTTATAAATGTGGAAAACCGGGCCACATTATTAGAAATTGCCCGAACCAGGAGAACACGAATGAACAAGGCCGCGGAAGAGTTTTCAATATTAATGCGGCAGAGGCACAGGAAGACCCGGAGCTTGTTACGGGTACGTTTCTTATTGACAATAAATCTGCTTACGTTTTATTTGATTCGGGTGCGGATAGAAGCTATATGAGTAGAGATTTTTGTGCTAAATTAAGTTGTCCATTGACGCCTTTGGATAGTAAATTTTTACTCGAATTAGCAAATGGTAAATTAATTTCAGCAGATAATATATGTCGGAATCGAGAAATTAAACTGGTTAGCGAAACATTTAAGATTGATTTGATACCAGTAGAGTTAGGGAGTTTTGATGTGATAATCGGTATGGACTGGTTGAAAGAAGTGAAAGCAGAGATCGTTTGTTACAAAAATGCAATTCGCATTATACGAGAAAAAGGAAAACCCTTAATGGTGTACGGAGAAAAGGGCAACACGAAGCTACATCTTATTAGTAATTTGAAGGCACAAAAACTAATAAGAAAAGGTTGCTATGCTGTTCTAGCACACGTCGAGAAAGTACAAACTGAAGAAAAGAGCATCAATGATGTTCCCGTCGCAAAAGAATTTCCTGATGTATTTCCGAAAGAATTACCGGGATTACCCCCACATCGATCCGTTGAATTTCAAATAGATCTTGTACCAGGAGCTGCACCAATAGCTCGTGCTCCTTACAGACTCGCACCCAGCGAGATGAAAGAACTACAAAGCCAATTACAAGAACTTTTAGAGCGTGGTTTCATTCGACCAAGCACATCACCGTGGGGAGCTCCTGTTTTGTTTGTCAAGAAGAAAGATGGTACATTCAGGTTGTGTATCGACTACCGAGAGTTGAACAAACTTACCATCAAGAACCGCTACCCACTACCGAGAATCGATGACTTATTTGATCAACTACAAGGCTCCTCTGTTTATTCAAAGATTGACTTACATTCCGGGTATCATCAAATGCGGGTGAAAGAAGATGATATTCCAAAGACTGCTTTCAGAACACGTTACGGTCATTACGAGTTTATGGTCATGCCGTTTGGTTTAACTAATGCACCAGCTGTGTTTATGGACCTTATGAACCGAGTGTGTGGACCATACCTTGACAAGTTTGTCATTGTTTTCATTGATGACATACTTATTTACTCAAAGAATGACCAAGAACACGGTGAACATTTGAGAAAGGTGTTAGAAGTATTGAGGAAGGAAGAATTGTACGCTAAGTTTTCAAAGTGTGCATTTTGGTTGGAAGAAGTTCAATTCCTCGGTCACATAGTGAACAAAGAAGGTATTAAGGTGGATCCGGCAAAGATAGAAACTGTTGAAAAGTGGGAAACCCCGAAAACTCCGAAACACATACTCCAGTTTTTAGGACTAGCTGGTTACTACAGAAGGTTCATCCAAGACTTTTCCAGAATAGCAAAACCCTTGACTGCATTAACGCATAAAGGGAAGAAATTTGAATGGAATGATGAACAAGAGAAAGCGTTTCAGTTATTGAAGAAAAAGCTAACTACGGCACCTATATTGTCATTGCCTGAAGGGAATGATGATTTTGTGATTTATTGTGACGCATCAAAGCAAGGTCTCGGTTGTGTATTAATGCAACGAACGAAGGTGATTGCTTATGCGTCTAGACAATTGAAGATTCACGAACAAAATTATACGACGCATGATTTGGAATTAGGCGCGGTTGTTTTTGCATTAAAGACTTGGAGGCACTACTTATATGGGGTCAAAAGTATTATATATACCGACCACAAAAGTCTTCAACACATATTTAATCAGAAACAACTGAATATGAGGCAGCGTAGGTGGATTGAATTATTGAATGATTACGACTTTGAGATTCGTTACCACCCGGGGAAGGCAAATGTGGTAGCCGATGCCTTGAGCAGGAAGGACAGAGAACCTATTCGAGTAAAATCTATGAATATAATGATTCATAATAACCTTACTACTCAAATAAAGGAGGCGCAACAAGGAGTTTTAAAAGAGGGAAATTTAAAGGATGAAATACCCAAAGGATCGGAGAAGCATCTTAATATTCGGGAAGACGGAACCCGGTATAGGGCTGAAAGGATTTGGGTACCAAAATTTGGAGATATGAGAGAAATGGTACTTAGAGAAGCTCATAAAACCAGATACTCAATACATCCTGGAATGGGGAAGATGTACAAGGATCTCAAGAAACATTTTTGGTGGCCGGGTATGAAAGCCGATGTTGCTAAATACGTAGGAGAATGTTTGACGTGTTCTAAGGTCAAAGCTGAGCATCAGAAACCATCAGATCTACTTCAACAACCCGAAATCCCGGAATGGAAATGGGAAAACATTACCATGGATTTCATCACTAAGTTGCCAAGGACTGCAAGTGGTTTTGATACTATTTGGGTAATAGTTGATCGTCTCACCAAATCAGCACACTTCCTGCCAATAAGAGAAGATGACAAGATGGAGAAGTTAGCACGACTGTATTTGAAGGAAGTCGTCTCCAGACATGGAATACCAATCTCTATTATCTCTGATAGGGATGGTAGATTTATTTCAAGATTCTGGCAGACATTACAGCAAGCATTAGGAACTCGTCTAGACATGAGTACTGCCTATCATCCACAAACTGATGGTCAGAGTGAAAGGACGATACAAGCGCTTGAAGACATGCTACGAGCATGTGTTATTGATTTCGGAAACAGTTGGGATCGACATCTACCGTTAGCAGAATTTTCCTACAACAACAGCTACCATTCAAGCATTGAGATGGCGCCGTTTGAAGCACTTTATGGTAGAAAGTGCAGGTCTCCGATTTGTTGGAGTGAAGTGGGGGATAGACAGATTACGGGTCCGGAGATTATACAAGAAACTACCGAGAAGATCATCCAAATTCAACAACGGTTGAAAACCGCCCAAAGTCGACAAAAGAGTTACGCTGACATTAAAAGAAAAGATATAGAATTTGAAATTGGAGAGATGGTCATGCTTAAAGTTGCACCTTGGAAAGGCGTTGTTCGATTTGGTAAGCGAGGGAAATTAAATCCAAGGTATATTGGACCATTCAAGATTATTGATCGTGTCGGACCAGTAGCTTACCGACTTGAGTTACCTCAACAACTCGCGGCTGTACATAACACTTTCCACGTCTCGAATTTGAAGAAATGTTTTGCTAAAGAAGATCTCACTATTCCGTTAGATGAAATCCAAATCAATGAAAAACTCCAATTCATCGAAGAACCCGTCGAAATAATGGATCGTGAGGTTAAAAGACTTAAGCAAAACAAGATACCAATTGTTAAAGTTCGATGGAATGCTCGTAGAGGACCCGAGTTCACCTGGGAGCGTGAAGATCAGATGAAGAAGAAATACCCGCATCTATTTCCAGAAGATTCGTCAACACCTTCAACAGCTTAAAATTTCGGGACGAAATTTATTTAACGGGTAGGTACTGTAGTGACCCGAACTTTTCAATGTTTATATATATTAATTGAGATTGATATTTACATGATTAAATGTTTCCAACATGTTAAGCAATCAAACTTGTTAAGACTTGATTAATTGAAATATGTTTCATATAGACAATTGACCACCTAAGTTGACCGGTGATTCACGAACGTTAAAACTTGTAAAAACTATACGATGACATATATATGGTTATATATATAGTTAACATGTTTTTATTATAAGTATGTATCTCATTAGGTATTTTAACAATGAGTTATATACATAAAAATGAGACTATTAATTTAAGAAACTCGAAAACGATATATATAACGATTATCGTTATAACAACGTCTTACTAGGTACATATGAATCATATTAAGATATTGATACACTTGGTTAATTATGTTAAATGATAAGTAAATATATTATTAAGTGTATTAACAATGAAATACATATGTAAAAATAAGACTACTAACTTAATGATTTCGAAACGAGACATATATGTAACGATTATCGTTGTAACGACATTTAACTGTATATACATCATACTGAGATATATTATATATCATAATATCATGATAATATAACAATTTAATATCTCATTTGTTATAATAAACAATGGGTTAACAACATTCAACAAGATCGTTAACCTAAAGGTTTCAAAACAACATTTACATGTAACGACTAACGATGACTTAACGACTCAGTTAAAATGTATATACATGTAGTGTTTTAATATGTATTCATACACTTTTGAAAGACTTCAAGACACTTATCAAAATACTTCTACTTAACAAAAATGCTTACAATTACATCCTCGTTCAGTTTCATCAACAATTCTACTCGTATGCACCCGTATTCGTACTCGTACAATACACAGCTTTTAGATGTATGTACTATTGGTATATACACTCCAATGATCAGATCTTAGCAGCCCATGTGAGTCACCTAACACATGTGGGAACCATCATTTGGCAACTAGCATGAAATATCTCATAAAATTTATAAAAATATGAGTAATCATTCATGACTTATTTACATGAAAACAAAATTACATATCCTTTATATCTAATCCATACACCAACGACCAAAAACACCTACAAACACTTTCATTCTTCAATTTTCTTCATCTAATTGATCTCTCTCAAGTTCTATCTTCAAGTTCTAAGTGTTCTTCATAAATTCCAAAAGTTCTAGTTTCATAAAATCAAGAATACTTTCAAGTTTGCTAGCTCACTTCCAATCTTGTAAGGTGATCATCCAACCTCAAGAAATCTTTGTTTCTTACAGTAGGTTATCATTCTAATACAAGGTAATAATCATATTCAAACTTTGGTTCAATTTCTATAACTATAACAATCTTATTTCAAGTGATGATCTTACTTGAACTTGTTTTCGTGTCATGATTCTGCTTCAAGAACTTCGAGCCATCCACGGATCCATTGAAGCTAGATCCATTTTTCTCTTTTCCAGTAGGTTTATCCAAGGAACTTAAGGTAGTAATGATGTTCATAACATCATTCGATTCATACATATAAAGCTATCTTATTCGAAGGTTTAAACTTGTAATCACTAGAACATAGTTTAGTTAATTCTAAACTTGTTCGCAAACAAAAGTTAATCCTTCTAACTTGACTTTTAAAATCAACTAAACACATGTTCTATATCTATATGATATGCTAACTTAATGATTTAAAACCTGGAAACACGAAAAACACCGTAAAACCGGATTTACGCCGTCGTAGTAACACCGCGGGCTGTTTTGGGTTAGTTAATTAAAAACTATGATAAACTTTGATTTAAAAGTTGTTATTCTGAGAAAATGATTTTTATTATGAACATGAAACTATATCCAAAAATTATGGTTAAACTCAAAGTGGAAGTATGTTTTCTAAAATGGTCATCTAGACGTCGTTCTTTCGACTGAAATGACTACCTTTACAAAAATGACTTGTAACTTATTTTTCCGACTAGAAACCTATACTTTTTTTGTTTAGATTCATAAAATAGAGTTCAATATGAAACCATAGCAATTTGATTCACTCAAAACGGATTTAAAATGAAGAAGTTATGGGTAAAACAAGATTGGATAATTTTTCTCATTTTAGCTACGTGAAAATTGGTAACAAATCTATTCCAACCATAACTTAATCAACTTGTATTGTATATTATGTAATCTTGAGATACCATAGACACGTATACAATGTTTCGACCTATCATGTCGACACATCTATATATATTTCGGAACAACCATAGACACTATATATGTGAATGTTGGAGTTAGCTATACAGGGTTGAGGTTGATTCCAAAATATATATAGTTTGAGTTGTGATCAATACTGAGATACGTATACACTGGGTTGTGGATTGATTCAAGATAATATTTATCGATTTATTTCTGTACATCTAACTGTGGACAACTAGTTATAGGTTACTAACGAGGACAGCTGACTTAATAAACTTAAAACATCAAAATATATTAAAAGTGTTGTAAATATATTTTGAACATACTTTGATATATATGTATATATTGTTATAGGTTCGTGAATCAACCAGTGGCCAAGTCTTACTTCCCGACGAAGTAAAAATCTGTGAAAGTGAGTTATAGTCCCACTTTTAAAATCTAATATTTTTGGGATGAGAATACATGCAGGTTTTATAAATGATTTACAAAATAGACACAAGTACGTGAAACTACATTCTATGGTTGAATTATCGAAATCGAATATGCCCCTTTTTATTAAGTCTGGTAATCTATGAATTAGGGAACAGACACCCTAATTGACGCGAATCCTAAAGATAGATCTATTGGGCCTAACAAACCCCATCCAAAGTACCGGATGCTTTAGTACTTCGAAATTTATATCATATCCGAAGGGTGTCCCGGAATGATGGGGATATTCTTATATATGCATCTTGTTATTGTCGGTTACCAGGTGTTCACCATATGAATGATTTTTATCTCTATGTATGGGATGTGTATTGAAATATGAAATCTTGTGGTCTATTATTATGATTTGATATATATAGGTTAAACCTATAACTCACCAACATTTTTGTTGACGTTTTAAGCATGTTTATTCTCAGGTGATTATTAAGAGCTTCCGCTGTCGCATACTTAAATAAGGACGAGATTTGGAGTCCATGCTTGTATGATATTGTGTAAAAACTGCATTCAAGAAACTTATTTTGTTGTAACATATTTGTATTGTAAACCATTATGTAATGGTCGTGTGTAAACAGGATATTTTAGATTATCATTATTTGATAATCTACGTAAAGCTTTTTAAACCTTTATTGATGAAATAAAGGTTATGGTTTGTTTTAAAATGAATGCAGTCTTTGAAAAACGTCTCATATAGAGGTCAAAACCTCGCAACGAAATCAATTAATATGGAACGTTTTTAATCAATAAGAACGGGACATTTCATTGTGCCCTTAGACCTTTGTTAACGCGGCGTGGTGGTTCTGAAATCATCACCATCATGCCACCATGGCGTCACAGCGCGGCGTGATGGGCTGCAAAATTTGTAACGACCCGACTTTTTCGACTTATATTTATTTTCACGAAACTGCGTATTTGTGCGTACTGAGCTATATTATATTATGGGATCTTAATTCATGTTAATTACTTTCGTTAATATTTTACAACGTGTTATTAAGTGCGTAATCAATTAACTTGATCCTCGAATGCTTTTACGACCGTTAGTGTCACTTGTCGTTTAAAACGAGCTATGTACTTTGTACACATTAAACTTTTGTCATAATTAGAATATTATGACTACGTAATACTAATTGTTATTTTATAATGACAATTACTTGGCTTATTGGTTGCTTAATTACGCTTAGTGTTTTACTAATGCACACTAGTTAGTCTTAATGGACTTTTTACCTTAATGGACTTAGGCCCACCCTACTCTAGCTAATGGACTTTTAAGTTAGCCCAATTTTAATGAATTTATGACCCATTAAAATGTAAGATAAATACCCATTAAGATAAGCCAACATACTAGCATATTTGTGTGCCATTACTACAACATGTGAAATGACCCATTCATACCGATTATAAACGATTCACAATAGTTGATTTCATTGCGAGGTGTTTGACCTCTATATGATACATTTTACAAATATTGCATTCGTTTTTAAAAGACAAATTTTCTTTACATCGAAAGTTGACAGCATGCATACCACTTCATAATACATCCAACTCTAATTGACTTAATAATAATCTTGATGAACCCAACGACTCGAATGCAACGTCTTTTGAAATATGTCATGAATGACTCCAAGTAATATCTCTAAAATGAGCAAATGCACAGTGGAAGATTTCTTTCATACCTGAGAATAAACATGCTTTCAAGTGTCAACCAAAAGGTTGGTGAGTTCATAGGTTTATCATAAGCAATAAAATTAATCATTTTGATAGACCACAAGATTTAAATACAGTACACCTATCTCGTGTACAAAACCATTTTTTATAATGCTTAGCAGAGCAGGTTCGTATCCTTTTCTCCCCCATAGGTTGCCTCGCGACTTTTTTAATAACCGTACACATATCTCGTGCACAAAAATAATACACATAACCTGTGTATAAAAATCATTCTCTCGATATATAACATTCAATTTGATTTCATTGCTCAACATAGTAACCGACCTTAACATATAATGCGCATCAATAATATCCCCAAAACAGAACATCTCGTCTGTATAAATATATAAACTTCGAAGTACTAAACACCACGCCCACTAGCTCTTCCGTCTAGTGAACATTCTGGGTGGGGGTGTTAAACCCGGTAGCTACCTTTAGGATTCGCGTGAATTAGGGCCATACCAGTGACGACCCGGAAATTTTCTACTAAATTTAAACTTAATCTTTATATGTTTTCGACACGATAAGCAAAGTCTGTAATGGTGAGTCTCAAAAATTTTGAAACGATGTTCATATATTCAATTGACCTTCGACTGCTCTCGACGATTCACGAACCATTAATTGTAAATAGATATGTGTGTGTGTGTATATATATATATATATATTAATTTAAAATATTATAGGTTGCTCTTATTAAAAGTAATTATGTAAAATAAAATAAAAATGATATTATGATAATTATTTAAGAACATATCTATATATATAAATAAAGTATATTAAATATATATTTTGTGATTTCGAATCTATTTAGTAAATGACTGTTACACTCAATTGCCATTCGATGGATATTACATGAGTAAAATACGAACTAATATTATTTTAAAAATAAACGGTGATCCGAAAATGAGTGATATAAATTATAGGCTTATTAAAAGTATATTTAGGAACTAATTGTTAATTTTTACATTTAGCATATTTTACTTGGGGTTGAGAGTGAATAATTAATGTAATTTTTATTTAATAGTTAATGACTAAATTTTATACCATAATGACCAAAATAAATAAATAAATATAAATACGGTATTAAGCAAGAAGGCACATATGGAGTAATGGTTAAGAAGTGTTTTGGGTTAACGGAAGGTTGCGGGTTCGAGTCTTGTCTGGGGCATCCTTTTTAGGAAAAAGCTTTTAAAGGTAGTTTCTAGTGTTATTATTTTTATTGTTGTTGTTATTAAGTTAATTATTATTATCACCCATATTAGTAATATGATTATTAGCATAATTAATAGTATTATCATAAAGTATTATTATTATCATTATTATTAGTATCTTTAGTAGTAAATTTATTATTATTATTATTATTATTATTATTATTATTATTATTATTATAAGTATTATTATTAAGTATTATCATAAAGGTTTGATTAAAATCATTATTTTTATTAATATCATTATTTTTAGTAATACTATTATTAACATTACTATTATTATTAGAATTATCACCACTAGTATTATTATTATTATTTTTATCATTATTATTATTATTATTATTATTATTATTATTATTATTATTATTATTATTATTATTATTATTATTATTATTATTATTATTATATAAAGATACAACTTTGTATTATTACTTTACCAAATAAATAATTATATAAGAATATTTTAAAACATATCACCTAACAACATTAATATTTTCATAATAAACACTAATTATTTATCTAATGTATATAAAATAAAGTATACTTAATTTAATTATTAATGAAACATACAAGTTCCTAAAATAGCAATTAATAATAATATCTAAACTTGTTCGATTTCAAATATATGCTTTAATAGATATATGAATAATATAGGTTCGTGAATCCGAGGCCAACCCTACACTTGTTCATTGTCGTCATATGTATTTTTACTACAAAATACATTAGGTGAGTTTCATTTGCCCTTTTACACTTTATATTTTTGGGCTGAGAATACATGCGCAATTTTTATAAATGTTTTACGAAATAGACACAAGTAATTGAAACTACATTATATGGGTGAATGATCGAAGCCGGATATGCCCCTTTTGCTTGGTAACCTAAGAATTAGTAAACCGATCTACTAATTGACGCGAATCCTAAAGATAGATCTATTGGGCCTAACGAACCCCATCCAAAGTACCGGATGCTTTAGTACTTCGATGTTGTTTTTATCATGTCCGAAGGATTTCCCGAAATGATAGGGGATATTCTTATATGCATCTTGTTAATGTCGGTTACCAGGTGTTCACCATATGAATGATTATTTTTTGTCTCTATGCATGGGACGTATATTTATGAGAACTGAAAATGAAATCTTGTGGTCTATTAAAATTATGAAATGATTATTTATAATAAACTAATGAACTCACCAACCTTTTTGGTTGACACTTGAAAGCATGTTTATTCTCAGGTACGAAAGAAATCTTCCACTGTGCATTTGCTCATCTTAGAGATATTACTTGGAGTCATTCATGACATATTTCAAAAGACGTTGCATTCGAGTCGTTGAGTTCATCAAGATTACTATTAAGTCATTTATAGTTTGGATATGTTATGAAATGGTTTGCATGTCGTCAACTTTCGATGTAATGCAAGATTTTCTTTTCAAAAAAAGAATGCAATGTTTGTAAAATGTATCATATAGAGGTCAAATACCTCATGATGTAATCCACTATTGTGAATCGTTTGTAATCGATATGGACTTTGTCCAGATGAATTAGGACGGGTCCTTTCAGTTGGTATCAGAGCGGTGGTCTTAGCGAACCAGGTCTTGCATTAGTGTGCCTAAATGATAGTTGTTTAGATGCATTAGTGGGTCTGGACTTCGACCGTGTCTGCATGTCAAAAGTTTTGCTTATCATTTCGTGTCGAAAATTATCTACTTATCATCCTTAGGAAATTTCTAGCTTATCATTCTTAGTCTAGACACTTCTTATTGCATTGATTACTTGAATAGTGTAGAGATAAAATTCATATCTTAGCGTATCTGTTATTGTTACCTTTGCCTGACAGTTTCCGTAGATTCCTCCGTAACTTATGGGATTTTAGTATTATATATGCATATGTAAATTATGTATTGCAGGGTACTAATCTACATCCTATAATCTATTTCTTATCGAAAATCCTTCATCTGATCGTACAAGATGAATCCCTCAACTAGTTCAAGTCCATCAGATTCCGACAGCTATTCCGATATGAATTTCCACTCGAACTCCGAAAGCAGTGTAACCGGAATGGAGCAACCAATCAGCCATCCCCAATTCATCTGATGAATTCGTAGCCTCATTAATTATCGGAGACAAGAAGAAGGCAATCCCTTCCATCCACCACATTTCCCTCTTGGCGAAGAACCGGAAGCACTTACCGGCGAACCTGTCCGAAACACCATTTTCTCTCTCATTTCCAGAGTATCGCGTCACGATTATATACTACATCAAATTCTAGATTTTATTTATCCGCTCTTCCGAACCGACAATCACCCCGGTGTAATAGAAGAAGTCAACGAGCTTTGCGCTCAGGTAGTGGCTTTAGAGAATATGGTGCGAAGGTTACAAACACTAGCAGCAGCACCAGTAGCATAAACAGTTTATCTGACACTTCTCCTTAATTTCCTCCGTAATTTACGGGATCTTCTGTACTATATATAGGTATCTATGTAATTAGAATATCGTTCGATATCCGAAAATCATTTCGTATCAAAATCCTCTAACGGATCATAAGAGATGGATCCTACACCTAGCTTGGATTCCATTAGTTCCGGAAGTAATTTCGAGATGCGTATTGATGTAGACCCCGAAGTCAATGAACTCGAAGTGTCTCCATCATTTAGGTATTTTTCTTTCTGGAGGAGATGGGGGTGGGTCTGAGACTTACTCACTCGATGGAGAAACGAAGAAGGCGAACCCTACCGTGAACCAAACTTACCACCTAACATTGGAGAAAACGATGTACTCACCGGTGAACCTATGTGCAACACTGTTTTCACCCTTCTTGCCAAAATATTCTGCCTCGAAGGTCATATTACTGCAATCTCAGAAAATATTCAACCTCTACTTCCGAATACCAATCAAAGAGGAATATTAGAAGAAGTTAGGGAACTTCGAATTGATAATCAAGATCTATCGAATCAGATGAGTGGGTGAATAGAAATGATAGAGAGTAGGATTGAAACCCTGACAAGAATGGTGCGTGATTTACAAGCTATACTTATTACACAAGAACCATCAACATCGTACGCACCATAGATACCAAGGAGTACCAATAACAATGAACGATGAAGTATTGATCCATAACTTCATTAATATTCTGTGAAGAATATGTGGTTCCTAAAAGTTTTAGAGATTACTTATTCTAGTCCAAACCGAAAAGCAAATGAGATTAATATCATATTAACTCATTAAATCCATGATTACATCTGAAGAAAATATATATGCAAATATATTTTTCATAACGATTGTAATTGATTTTTTTTTGTACAAACTGTAAATGATAAAAATATTTTAACGGGTAGGTAATACCCGAGGGATATTTAGATTTTACATTAATAAGTTACACTGTACATTCTTCGAATCTGATTCAACGGTCATTTACTATCCTACTCACATACACAGCTATACAAATCCGTTCATCACAGAGTAACCATTTTCATTCAAATTCATAATTGGATTTTGACTTATCAAAATCCAACAAGTGGCATAATGAAGAAAACATTGGACAAAATAAAATTTGTTAGAAACAAACAATTTAACTATGAGAAGAATTTTGTTAAGAATCCACGCTAACTATTCCTAGCTAACCGATTACATTTTATTTATCGCAATTTAATTATCACAATTTACATTCTCGCAATTTTATTTATCGTCATTTAATTTTCTGTTATTTATTTTACGCACTTTAAATATCGGGACACGTATACAAAGTTTTGACATATCATATCGACGCATGTATATATATTATTTGGAATAACCATAGACACTCTATATGCTGTAATGTTTGAGTTCGCTATACAGAGTTGAGGTTGATTCTACAATAATATATATACTTTGAGTTGTGATCGAGTCTGAGACATGTACACGGGTCACGATACGTATTTTTTAATTAGAATAGTATATATTAAACTATATACGAATTATTGAATTGCTAACTGTGGACTATCAACATTGAACAATTAAAATGAATTAAAATATTAATTATAACATATGAAACTAAACAATTCTTCAAGTTTGCCACTTGATTTCATCTTAAACCTCATTTGTATCTCGACGATTACAATCTGCGTTCAAACCTTTCATGATTCTTGAAAAACACCTCAATCGAGAGGATGAACCAACCGCACTTCATCTACGGAAGGAAAGATTTATACATATAGTATTGCACCTGAAAAACTCTCAGAAACTGAGTAAATGTTTAACGCGTAGCTGTGATAATTCCTTTAGCGTTACTATTACCGAAAATAACTTTGCAATCTCTTTCCAAAGTAGCCAATTTTGTCACAGCTCCAGCAAACCAACTTCGACTTTCATTCGAATTTGCTTCGATATATAGGTTGACTATTCGTCATCGTTACCAAAGAACCGATTATATCTCACCACATTAGCAGTAAACTTTGTTACTCTTTGGCGTAAGCCTCTCCGAAGAACCATTATATTTGTTTATTAAAAACCCTATCATATACTCATTCGCATCTTGTAACAATAATTGCCATACCAATTACCGGGAATCAACAATCAATATTTCGAATCTCGTAACGTTTTTACATCAACGGTTATATGTATACATATAACATCTATCTCCTAAACTTACGTACTTCAATTGTGAACTTCTGAAAAACACCCCAAACTACGAATTAATTCTTCGAATTTTTGAAAAGTACTGATGAAGCAGCAAAAACTATAGATGACTTTAAACAGTCAAAAGTTTGATAGAAAGAAAGGGAAGGTTGAAAAAACTCAATAGAAAAGTTAGTACCGAAAAGCAGATTATGCGAAACTATGAAGGAAGCCGTGGACAAATCACAAAGAATAAACCTGCCTTCAAAGAATCCAAATGATTCAGTATCTGCTGAAGTCATTAACGAATACCTTTCTCCTAACTCTAAACCTTTACAGACAAGTCTTCATCATCATCCATCGATATTAGAAATTCTAAGATATCATCATATCTTTCATTATAAATATCCTCGATATTACTGAAGATATTTTCATAACTAATCTTATTAAAAATCATTTATCTATTCGCGCTATCAGTGTTACATCATATAAGAAACTGTTAGTTTCTATATTCTGTAAACTTTCGAGCTTAAACTATGAATGATTTTGAAGTAGTGTTGGGAGACTGATGCATGAGTTAGTATAATATAATGACACTTGATCAATGTGATTATATTACAGTAAGTCATGCTGAGTTTCTAATGAAACATGATGATTCACAGATCATAATGTCATCATGTGCCATGTTACATGACTCCTACATTCTATCTAATCTCTAAACATATCGAGAAGATATTTTCTTGATAGTTCTATCTTTTCTCTTGAATTCTGATAGTTTAACCAATCAAGATCGTGCTATTACAATTTCTCTCTTAGAACGTTAGTCATGTTCATTCGAAACTTCATACCTATGAATTCTGGACCATTATTCGCTTGACTTAAAGTCGGAAAGGGAAAACAAAAGGATGAAACTCCAAAAATATAAAAGAAACAAAGAGAGTGGAATTATAGTGAGATATCCGACAAAGCAATCGAAACAGATCCTCGAATTTAATCAAAGAAGGTTCTAATTTCTTTAATTACCGAAGAATCAAATCTTATTACGAAGATTTTCTCCAAATCCTCTGGACTCTGGAAATCAATCCTATCTACGTCAAAAGATATGACAAATCTTCATTTACACATTTCATTCTTTTGTGACAGCTTCACTCGTACGCTTCGAGTAATCGAACTGTTTTATCTATATTACTCAATGATGATAAAACCCTAATTTCTAGCTCGTATGTGTCGTAAAAACATACTTATTGTCAACCATAACCATCCCATTCAAATTTCGGGACGAAATTTCTTTAACGGGTAGGTACTGTGACGACCCGGAAATTTTCGACTAAATTTAAACTTAATCTTTATATGTTTCCGACACGATAAGCAAAGTCTGTAATGGTGAGTCTCAAAAATTTTGAAACGATGTTCATATATTCAATTGACCTTCCACTGCTCTCGACGATTCACGAACCATTAATTGTAAATACATATGTGTGTGTGTGTGTGTATATATATATATATATATATATATATATATTAATTTAAAATATTATAGGTTTCTCCTATTAAAAGTAATTATGTAAAATAAAATAAAAATGATATTATGATAATTATTTAAGAACATATCTATATATATAAATAAAGTATATTAAATATATATTTTGTGATTTCTAATCTATTTAGTAAATGACTGTTACACTCAATTGCCATTCGATGGATATTACATGAGTAAAATACGAACTAATATTATTTTAAAAATAAACGGTGATCTGAAAATGAGTGATATAAATTATAGGCTTATTAAAAGTATATTTAGGAACTAATTGTTAATTTTTACATTTAGCATATTTTACTTAGGGTTAGGAGTGAATAATTAATGTAATTTTTATTTAATAGTTAATGACCAAATTTTATACCATAATGACCAAAATAAATAAATAAATATAAATACGGTATTAAGCAAGAAGGCACATATGGAGTAATGGTTAAGAAGTGTTTTGGGTTAACGGAAGGTTGCGGGTTCGAGTCTTGTCTGGGGCATCCTTTTTAGGAAAAATCTTTAAAAGGTAGTTTCTAGTGTTATTATTTTTATTGTTGTTGTTATTAAGTTAATTATTATTATCACCCATATTAGTAATATGATTATTAGCATAATTAATAGAATTATCATAAAGTATTATTATTATCATTATTATTAGTATCTTTAGTAGTAAATTTATTATTATTATTATTATTATTATTATTATTATTATTATTATTATTATTATTATAATTATTATTATTATTATTATAAGTATTATTATTAAGTATTATCATAAAGGTTTGATTAAAATCATTATTTTTATTAATATCATTATTTTTAGTAATACTATTATTAACATTACTATTATTATTAGAATTATCACCACTAGTATTATTATTATTATTTTTATTATTATTATTATTATTATTATTATTATTATTATTATTATTATTATTATTATTATTATTATTATTATTATTATATAAAGATACAACTTTGTATTATTACTTTACCAAATAAATAACTATATAAGAATATTTTAAAACATATCACCTAACAACATTAATATTTTCATAATAAACACTAATTATTTATCTAATGTATATAAAATAAAGTATACTTAATTTAATTATTAATGAAACATACAAGTTCCTAAAATAGCAATTAATAATAATATCTAAACTTGTTCGATTTCAAGTATATGCTTTAATAGATATATGAATAATATAGGTTCGTGAATCCGAGGCCAACCCTACACTTGTTCATTGTCGTCATATGTATTTTTACTACAAAATACATTAGGTGAGTTTCATTTGCCTTTTTACGCTTTATATTTTTGGGCTGAGAATACATGCGCAATTTTTATAAATGTTTTACGAAATAGACATAAGTAATTGAAACTACATTATATGGGTGAATGATCGAAGCCGAATATGCCCGTTTTGCTTGGTAACCTAAGAATTAGTAAACCGATCTACTAATTGACGCGAATCCTAAAGATAGATCTATTGGGCCTAACGAACCCCATCCAAAGTACCGGATGCTTTAGTACTTCGATGTTGTTTTTATCATGTCCGAAGGATTTCCCGGAATGATAGGGGATATTCTTATATGCATCTTGTTAATGTCGGTTACCAGGTGTTCACCATATGAATGATTATTTTTGTCTCTATGCATGGGACGTATATTTATGAGAACTGAAAATGAAATCTTGTGGTCTATTAAAATTATGAAATGATTATTTATAATAAACTAATGAACTCACCAACCTTTTTGGTTAACACTTGAAAGCATGTTTATTCTCAGGTACGAAAGAAATCTTCCACTGTGCATTTGCTCATCTTAGAGATATTACTTGGAGTCATTCATGACATATTTCAAAAGACGTTGCATTCGAGTCGTCGAGTTCATCAAGATTACTATTAAGTCATTTATAATTTGGATATGTTATGAAATGGTATGCATGTCGTCAACTTTCGATGTAATGAAATATTGTCTTTTCAAAAAAAGAATGCAATGTTTGTAAAATGTATCATATAGAGGTCAAATACCTCGCGATGTAATCAACTAATGTGAATCGTTTGTAATCGATATGGACTTTGTCCAGATGGATTAGGACGGGTCCTTTCAATACCCGTTTCTAATTCTTAGGTTACCAAGCAATAATAATCAGGAGAAAATATTCACAACAATTAGTGGCAATTATAACGTCCAACTAATTCAATAATAATCCACAGAACTTCTATCTGCATAATAATTCATTCGAGGAATGTTTTGCTTGTGTCTATCTCGTCAAACATTTATAAAAGCATTTCATGTATTCTCAGTTCCAAAATATAGATTGTAAAAGCATTTAATAGAACAGTTATAAAAACAGCACATGTATTCTCAGTTCCAAAAATGTAAAGAGTAAAAGGGAGCAAATGAACTCACGATACGATATTTTGTAGTAAAAATATTCATACGAAGACACTGAATAATGCAGGGTTGGCCTCAGATTCACAAACCTATATCATTTATATATATTTATATATATATATATATATATATATATATATATATATATATATATATATATATATATATATATATATATATATATATATATATATATATATATATATATATATATATATATATATATATATTATATATATATATATATTAACACATATAATTGAAATTGAACAAATTTATATATTTACTGTTGATATCATCTTTATATTAATAACTTATATGTTTCATAAATATATTCATTTTATGTATTTTAAATAAAAATATATTTATGTTTTATGTATTAAGTATAGTTTTATATAACTAATAGTTATTTGATAAAATAATATTATAATTAATAAGTACGAAGTTGTATCTTTTTATGATAATAATAATACTAATGATAATAATTATAATAATAATAATTATAATAATTTTTTTTAAAAAAATAATAATATTGTTAATAAAAATGAAAATACTTATAATACTAATACTAATGATAATAATAATAATAATAATGATTTTAATCATAATGGTACTACTAATAATTACCTTAATGATAATACTTAATATTAATAATTCTACTACCAATTATAGTAATGATGATAATAATATTACGAATAAGGATAATACTAATAATAATATTGTTAATAATGATAATACTAATAATGTTTAGTGACAATACTAATAATAACAATAATGATAACAATATAAATTACTTTAAAGATAACAATAATCATGATATTTTAATAATACTACTTAATATAACAATAATTAACATATAACAATAATAATAATAATAATAATAATAATAATAATAATAATAATAATAATAATAATAATAATAATAATAATAATAATAATAATAATAATAATAATAATAATAATAATAATAATAGAAAGGCTACCTTAATGTACTAGGCCTTAAAAAAAATATACGCCCCTGCCCAGGCTCGAACCCACAACCTCTCGCTCACCCGCAAATACCTCAAACCATCCAGCTGATCACGATTTCTTGATTAAATCACAAATTCATTTATATTTAATCCGTTTATTTATCGGTTTCCTACAGCCCAACGTAAAACATAACCAAATCTCGGCCCAACTTCACAAATAAACATGGCCCAACATTTTATTATATTGAAGCCTTATTATAGCAATTAAGTAAGCCCAAATAAGAACTTGGTGGCTGTTTGATTATCTGAACCTCGACTGGAATTTTATTAAAAGAAAAATATAATATGCAGCCGCCATTTAACCTCTAATATTTATCACGACATCATCGTTATCATACCATAACATCATCATCTTTAACATCATCACAGAATCACTATCATTGTTCATCATCCTCACCCTTTATCGTTCAAGTATAAAAAAATAATATGAAATAGAAAACAGAAGGTTATACCCGTCGTGTGAACAATTGGGGTTTAGTGGTTTTCGTTAAAAAAAAATGGTGTAGCAGTTGCAACAGTAAATGGCAGCGAGTAATTAGAGTTGGATGTTTTAATGGTTCGTCTGTATTGAACCGAAAGAAACGGAAAATTACTGTAGCATAAGTAGGTTTTGGTTTTCGAATATAGAACATGAAGATAGAGAAATTTGCAGGTGGCTGTTCGATGATAAGGTTGTAAAACGGAGAAGATGATGACCAGAAAATAGAAGAAAAACAATATAAGTTACAAGGATCGTAGTGACAGTTTTGGGTTGTTCTTTGATGGGTTTGTGGTGTATTTGGTGGCTGAAAGATCATGGTGATGGAAGGTGGTTGTTTCGGCTACAAAACAGAAAAAGAGGATCGGAAGGGGTGTTGTTTGTTGTTTAGGTTAAAGAGGATGGCTTGTTGAATGTTGGTCATGAAAACAAAAATGTCAGCTAGCAGTAGTAGTGGTTGTGATGGTTGACATAGAGGGTGCAAGGTGGTGATAGTTGTAGGGTGATGATGGCGATTGGTAACCGGTGGTGGTTAGGATGGTTAAAAGGTGGTGTCACATGGCCTGCGTTCTTGCTCAAACCTTGGCTCTGGGTATATCATTGTCTTAACATGAAGCTTGTATAGTCTTTGTGGTGATGGCGGTTAAGGATAGTGAAAGATGGTGGTGGAACCAAGGTGACCGGTGGTGGCGGTAAGGTGGTTGTTAATATGAAGGCGAAGAATGATGGCGGTTTGATGTTCACGACAGAATTAGAAGAAGAGTAACAACAATGGTGATGAATTGAGGGGAAAAGTGGTGTAGGGGTAATAATTCACGTAAGTATATGTATACATAAATTAAATAAGGTAGTGGATGAATTGCAACAAAAACAATATTTAAATTATCAAATCGCTTTAATCATATGCACAGTAACATCCATAATTTCAATATTAAAACAGTTTAGCAGTCATAAGTTTTGTATCCTTCTACCGACAGTTTTAACGAACTGCAATATCGTACCCCGTTGATAAATCAGTGGTGGATAAAGTTCTCAGAAAAATTCCAAAATTTTAAATTAATTATCTTTATTTATTTCGGTCATTATGGTATAAAATTCGATCATTAATTTATTAAATAAAAATTACATCAACCGTCCCTCTCGATTCTGGGTAAAATATAAAAAGTAATAAAATTTAATAGCTAGATTCTAAATACATTTTTAGTAAACCTAAAATTTATAGAACTCACTTTTGGATCACCATTTATTTTAAAATCATATAAGTTTGAATTTAACTTGTTTAATATAGATCGAATGATAAATGAGTGTCACCGTCGTTCACTAAATAAATTCGAAATCACATATATATATAATATACTTTATATATTCATTTTAATAATAAATTTTATTATATCTTTATTAACTTACATATTATTTATAACAATAATTGCATATAACAGTTTATTGATATTCTTATATGTAATTATTTATATTTACTTATTTATATATATATTTATATATTTATATATATATCTATTAACAAATAGTTGTTCGTGAATCGTCGAGACTGGTCGAAGGGTAATTGCATATATGAAGACAGTTCAAAATTTTTGAGACGCAGCATAACGGACTTTGTTTATCATGTCAGAAATAATATAAAGATTAAGTTTAAATTTGGTCAAAAATTTTCGGGTCGTCACAGTACCTACCCGTTAAAGAAATTTGGTCCCCGAAATTTGATCGAGGTCGTCATGGCTAACAATAAGAATGTTTTCATGACGAATATGACTTGATAAATATAGTTTTATCATTATTGATTAACATCGATAAAACGATTCGGTTACTTGTTGCATATGAGTGAAGCTATGACAAAATAGTGAAATGAAGAAATTAAAGATTTGTCTTAACTTTTGACGTAGTCACGGTTGAATTCCGAAATTTATGGAATTTTAAGAAAATCTTGGAAATCTATTAGATCTGATTCTTCGAGATTTAAGGAAATTAGAATCCACTTTGATTAAATGCGATAATCTATTTCGATTGCTCTGTCGGATATTTCACTATAAATCCACTCCCTTCGTTTCCTTATTTTCACAGCTCATACCATCTATTCTTTCTTTCTCAATTCATACTTTTGTTTTCTCTTCCCGACTTTAAATCAAACGATTAATAATCCAGAATTCGTAGATATGAAGTTTCGAATGAACATGGCTAATATTCTAAGAGAGAAATTGTAACAGCACGATCTTGATTGGTTAAATTACCAGAATGCAAGAGAAAAGATAGAATTATCAAGAAATTAAGTTCTAGATATATTTATATATTAGATAGAATGTAAGAGTCGTGTAACATGGCACATGATGACGTTATGGTCTGAGAATCGTCATGTTCCATTAGAAACTCATCATGACTTACTGTAATATAATCACGTTGATCAAGTGTCATTATATTATACTAACTCATGCTTCAGTTCCCAACACTACTTCAAAAACATTCATAATTTAAACTCGAAGGTTTACAGCATATAGAAACTAAACAGTTTCCTTTATGATGTAATACAGATAACGCGAGGAGATAAATGATTTCAGATAAGAATAGTTATGAAAATATTTTCAAAAATATCGAGGATATTTATAATGAAAGATACGATAATATCTTAGAATATCTAAGATCAGAGGATGATGAAGAATATTGTCCGCGAGGGTTTAGAGTAAGGAGCAAGGTATTCGCTAAAGATTTCATCAGCTTTTTCAAAACTCAGAAAACTGATTCATAGGTTAAAGCTTTTTTCAGAAATTCAGAATTTGAAGTTTCGTAAATCCAGGAGATAGAAGTTATATATATATATATATATATATATATATATATATATATATATATATATATATATATATATATATATATATATATATATAATTGTTGTCGTAGAATCGCTGAGAAATTCGATATTATCGATTGATGCCTCCCGTATTTGGTATGGTAATTATTGTTACAAGATGCCAATGAGTTCATGATAAGACTTCAATAGATAAATATAGTGATTTGTCGAAGAGATTTAAGCCAAAGAGCAACGAGGTTGCTGGTACGTCTGCTGGTAATATGGTAGAATATAAAAGGTTTCCTGGTAACAATAAAAGAGCATGCATATATATCAAGGTTATGATAAGGTTGTTTCGAACAAAAAGTCGAAGTCGTCTTGCTGGAGCTGTGACAAAACAGGCTATCTCGAACAGGAGTTGTAAAGTTATTTTCGGTAATAATAACGCTAAAGGAATTAGTACAGCTACGTGTTAAACGTTTACTCAGTTTCCGAGAGTTTTTCAGGTGCATAACTATATGCATAAATCTTTCCTTCCGTAGATGAAGTGCGGTTGGTTCATTCTTTCGATTGAGGTGTTTTCAAGAATCATGAAAGGTTTGAACGCAGATTGTAATCGTCAAGATACAAACGAGGTTTAAGATGAAATCAAGTGGCAAACTTGAAGAAATGTTTAGTTTCATATGTTATAATCAATATTTTAATTCATTTTAATTGTCCAATGTTAGTAGCCCACAGTTAGTAGTTCAATGATTCATATATAGTTTAATATATAATATTCGAATTAATTAATACATGTCGTGACCCATTGTATACATGTCTCCGACTCGATCACAACTCAAAGTATATATATTATTTGAGAATCAACCTCAACCCTGTATAGCTAACTCGAGCATTACCGCATATAGAGTGTCTATGGTTATTCCAAATAATATATATAGATGACGTCAATATGATATGTCAAAACATTGTATATGTGTCCCGATTTATACGACGATATTTAAAGTGCGTAAAATAAATAACAGAAATTAAATGACGATAAATAAAATTGCGAGAATTAAAATTGCGATAAATAAATTGCGATAATTAAAATGTAATACAGAATTAACAGTTAGTTAGGAACAGTTAGCTAGAATTTTGTTAGCGTGGATTCTTAACAAAATTTCTCATAGTTAATTTGTCTGTTTCTATAAAATTTGTATTTTGTCAAATGTTTTCTTCATTATGCTACTTGTTGGATTCTGATAGGTCAAAATCCAAATATGAAATTGAATGAAAATGGTTATTCTACGGTGAACAGATACGTATATCGGTGGTTATAAGTAGGATAGTAAATGACTGTTGAATCAGATTCGAATAATGTAAAATATAACTTATTAATGTGAAATCTAAATATTCCTCGGGTATTACCTACCCGTTAATATATTTTCACCATTAATAGTTTGTACAAAAGAATTTTTAATTACAATCTTTATGAAAACATATATACATATATATTTTTTCTTCAGATGTAATCTTGGATTTAATGAGTTAATATGATATTAAACTCATTTGGCATACGGTTAGAACTAGAGTACATAATCACTAAAACATTAGATGTTACATAACCATCATGTCGAACGAACATCAATGATGTAGAACGTCATGTAGAACGATGATTATACTCGAGGTACAGAGTGAGATGTTGAGGCATGTGATGTTGAAACTTGGGTTGTTGGTGGTACTGGTGTTGATGTTGGTGGTACTGTTGGTGCAGGTGATCTTGCTGAAGCTGGTACGTTTTGCACCATATTTTCCAAGGCTACAACTCGGGCACGAAGCTCGTTGACTTATTACTCCGGAATGATTGTCGGTAGGAATGAGCGAATGAATAAGATCTAGAATCTGAGATAGTATATAATCGTGACGAGATACTCTGGAAATGAGAGAGAAAATGGTGTTTCGAACAGGTTCGCCGGTAAGTGCTTCAGGTGCTTCTCCAAGAGGTGAATTCGGTTGGTAGAAGGGATCGCCTTCTTCGCGTCTCCATTGATTAAATCGACTACGAATCCATCACCAATTCATCCAGAATTGATGATGGCTGATTGGTTGATTCATTTCGGTGACGCTGCTTTCGGAGCTTAGGTGATCATCTATGTCGGAATAGCTGTCGGATTCCAAAGAACTTGAACTAGTGGCGAGTTCTATTTCGTACTTTCGAATAAAGGATTTTTTGGTATGAAATGATTTTCGGCTATCGGATGGTATTCTAATTACATAGAATATCAATATATATAGAACAAAAGATTTCGTAGATTACGGAGGAATTTACGGAATGTGTCAGGCAAAGTTAACAGTAAGAGATACGCTAAGATATGAATTAGCAGATACGCTAAGATATGAATTTTTGTCTATACACTATTCATGCAATCAATGAGTAAGATGTGTCTAGACTAAGAATGATAAGCAGGTAATTGATAATGCTAAAAACGAACATATATTTCATAGTATTATCCCTCAAGAAAGACAAGCTTTTAGTTGCATTTGTTCTAGTTACAAGTGATATTCGTTTAAATATTAAAAGGTGAAGACAAAAGGCAGATTCGACGAATTGAAGACACAAACGACCAAAAAGCTAAAAAGTATAAAGTACAATCAAAGAGGTTCAAATTATTGATGAGAAACGTCTCAAAAGTACAAGAGTACAAGAGTACGAGCCGCAAAACGCAAAGTTCAAATTATTAAATCGTACAAAAGGACGTTCGAAAAACCGGAACCAGGACATGAACCAACTAATAACGCACGGCGCAACGGACCGAAAGTTACAAATTAATTATGTATATAAATATAATATAATATATAATTAATTATGTAAATTATATATATATATTATATTTATATATTATGAAAATAAACGTCGGCAGCCTAGGATCCAATTTATGTGAGCTGGAATGCGAACCTCTGCACTCGCGGAGTTTAGAAGGGTAAAAACTCCTCACTCGCGGAGCTGCACAGTAAAATGTGGGCCTATAAAAGGCAACGAATTCTGCACAACAAAAACACACCTTTTTCTAATCTATCTCTCAATCTCTACGTAATATATATATATATATATATATATATATATATATATATATATATATATATATATATAAAATTTATAATTTTAATTTTAATATTAATTTAATAATAAGGGTATGTTAGCGAATGTTGTAAGTGTGTAAGTCGAAATTCTGTCCGTGTAACGCTACGTTATTATTAATCATTGTAAGTTATGTTCAACCTTTTTAAATTAATTTCTCGTAGCTAAGTTATTATTATGCTTATTTAATACCGAAGTAATTGTGATGTTGGGCTAAATATTAAAGACGGGATAATTGAGCTTTGTACTATAATTGGGGTTTGGATAAAAGAACGACACTTGTGGAAATTAGACTATGGGCTATTAATGAGCTTTATATTAACTAAATGATACCTCGTTAATTTAATATATAGACTTATAATTTGACGTATTTATATATAATCACATACGCTTGACTGGGTACGGTGGGCGGGATATCTATAAATACCAATAGTTATTCATTTTACCGGACACGGGGATGGATTAATAATCAATGGACTCATTGAAACAGGGGTGGATTACATTCAAGGGTAATTGGTGTAATTGTTAACAAAGTAGTAAAACCTTGGACTACACGCAGTCGATAACCTGGTGTATTCATTAAACAAAGTATTAAGACCTTGTTACAATTCGAATCCCCAATTAGTTGGAATATTTGACTTCGGGTATAAGGATAATTTGACGAAGACTCTCGCACTTTATATTTATGACTGATGGACTATTATGGACAAAACCGTATGGACATATTGAATAGTCCAGGACAAAGGACAATTAACCCATGGTAATAAACTAAAAACAACACGTCAAACATCATGATTACGGAAGTTTAAATAAGCATAATTCCTTTATTTCATATTTAAGTGGACTTTTAATTATCGCACTTTAATTTATTGTCATTTTAATTATCGTACATTTTAATTATCGCAATTTAATTTATTGTCATTTTATTTATCGCACTTTAATTATTGTTATTTACTTTACGCTTTAAATTAAGTCTTTTATATATTTAATATTTTACATTAGGTTTTAACTGCGACTTAAATTTTTAAATCGACAAACCGGTCATTAAACGGTAAAAACCCCTTTTTATAATAATAATAATACTTCTTATATTTATATATATATATTTATATACAAATTTTGTTTTAAAAATATAGCGTTAAACTTGGCTAGTTCCCTGTGGACGAACCGGACTTACTAAAGCTACACTACTGTACGATTAGGTACACTGCCTATAAGTGTTGTAGCAAGGTTTAGGTATATCCACTCTATAAATAAATAAATAAATAACTTGTGTAAAATTGTATCGTATTTAATAGTAATTACTAGTAAAATATTATAGTATTTAGTACCCCTTCACTTTAACATCAGTAATTTTCTAAGGGTGATAAGCAAATGATTTCTGACTAGAAATGATAAGCAAAACTTTTGACATGCAGACACGGTCGAAGTCCAGACTCACTAATGCATCTTAACAACTACCAGTTAGACACACTAATGCAAGACCTGGTTTGTTAAGACCGCCGCTCTGATACGAACTGAAATGATCCGTTCATACCGATTATAAACGATTCACAATAGTTGATTTCATTGCGAGGCATTTGACCTCTATATGATACATTTTACAAACATTGCATTTGTTTTTAAAAGACAAATTTTCTTTACATCGAAAGTTGACGGCATGCATACCACTTCATAATACATCCAACTCTAATTGATTTAATAATAATCTTGATGAACCCAACGACTCGAATGCAACGTATTTTGAAATATGTCATGAATGACTCCAAGTAATATCTCTAAAATGAGCAAATGCACAGCGTAAGATTTCTTTCATACCTGAGAATAAACATGCTTTCAAGTGTCAACCAAAAGGTTGGTGATTTCATAGGTTTATCAAAAGCAATAAAATTTATCATTTTGATAGACCACAAGATTTAAATACAGTACACCCATCTCGCGTACAAAACCATTTTTCATAATGCTTAGCAGAGTAGGTTCGTATCCTTTTCTCCCCCGTAGGTTGCCTCACGATTTTTTAATAACCGTACACATATCTCGTGCACAAAAATAATACACATAACCTGTGTATAAAAATCATTTTCTCGATACATAACATTGAATTTGATTTCATTGCTCAACATGATAACCGACCTTAACATATAATGCGCATCAATAATATCCCCAAAACAGAACATCTCGTCTGTATAAATATATAAACTTCGAAGTACTAAACACCACGCCCACTGGCTCTTCCGTCTAGTGAACATTCTGGCTGGGGGTGTTAAACCCGGTAGCTACCTTTAGGATTCGAGTGAATTAGGGCCATACCCGTTTCTAATTCTTAGGTTACCAAGAAATAATATTCAGGGGAAAATATTCACAACAATTAGTGGCAATTATAACGTCCAATTAATTCAATAATAATCCACAGAACTTCTGTCTGCATAATAATTCATTCGAGGAATGTTTTGCTTGTGTCTATCTCGTCAAACATTTATAAAAGCATTTCATGTATTCTCAGTTCTAAAATATAGATTGTAAAAGCATTTAATAGAACAGTTATAAAAATAGCACATGTATTCTCAGTCCCAAAAATGTAAAGAGTAAAAGGGAGCAAATGAACTCACGATACTATATTTTGTAGTACAAATATTCATAGAAACTTGAAAATATATTTCTCTAAACTCTCTCAATTGATTTATATATATATATATATATATATATATATATATATATATATATATATATATATATATATATATATATATATATATATATATATATATATATATATATATATATATATAAACACATATAATTGAAATTGAACAAATTTATATATTTACTGTTGATATCATCTTTATATTAATAACTTATATGTTTCATAAATATATTAATTTTATGTATTTTAAATAAAAATATATTTATGTTTTATGTATTAAGTATAGTTTTATATAACTAATAGTTATTTGATAAAATAATATTATAATTAATAAGTACGAAGTTGTATCTTTTTATGATAATAATAATACTAATGATAATAATTATAATAATAATAATAATAATAATAATAATAATAATAATAATAATAATAATAATAATAATAATTTTTTAAAAAATAATAATAATATTGTTAATAAAAATGAAAATACTTATAATACTAATAATAATGATAATAATAATAATGATGATTTTAATCATAATGGTACTACTAATAATTACCTTAATGATAATACTTAATATTAATAATTCTACTACCAATTATAGTAATGATGATAATAATATTACATATAGGGATAATACTAATAATAATATTGTTAATAATGATAATACTAATAATGTTTAGTGACAATACTAATAATAACAATAATGATAACAATATAAATTACTTTAAGGATAACAATAATCATGATATTTTAATAATACTACTTAATATAACAATAATTAACATATAACAATAATAATAATAATAATAATAATAATAATAATAATAATAATAATAATAATAATAATAATAATAATAATAATAATAATAATAATAGAAAGGCTACCTTAATGTACTAGGCCTTATAAAAAATATACGCCCCTGCCCAGGCTCGAACCCACAACCTCTCGCTCACCTGCAAACACCTCAAACCATCCAGCTGATCACGATTTCTTGATTAAATCACAAATTCATTTATATTTAATCCGTTTATTTATCGGTTTCCTACAGCCCAACGTAAAACATAACCAAATCTCGGCCTAACTTCACAAATAAACATGGCCCAACAGTTTAATATATTGAAGCCTTATTATAGCAATTAAGTAAGCCCAAATAAGAACTTGGTGGCTGTTCGATTATCTGAACCTCGACCGGAATTTTATTAAAAGAAAAATATAATATGCAGCCGCCATTTAACCTCTAATATTTATCACGACATCATCGTTATCATAGCATAACATCATCATCTTTAACATCATCACAGAATCACGATCATTGTTCATCATCCTCACCCTTTATCGTTCATGTATAAAAAAATAATATGAAACAGAAAACAGAAGGTTATACCCGTCGTGTGAACAATTGGGGTTTAGTGGTTTTTGTTAAAAAAAAAAAAAATGGTGTAGCAGTTGCAACAGTAAATGGCAGCGAGTAATTAGAGTTGGATGTTTTAATGGTTCGTCTGTATTGAACCGAAAGAAACAGAAAATTACTGTAGCAGAAGTGGGTTTTGGTTTTCGAATATAGAACATGAAGATAGAGAAATTTGCAGGTGGCTGTTCGATGATAAGGTTGTAAAACGGAGAAGATGATGACCAGAAAATAGAAGAAAAACAATATAAGTTACAAGGATCGTAGTGACAGTTTTGGGTTGTTCTTTGATGGGTTTGTGGTGTATTTGGTGGCCGAAAGATCATGGTGATGGAAATTGGTTGTTTCGGCTACAAAACAGAAAAAGAGGATCGGCAGGGGTGTTGTTTGTTGTTTAGGTTGAAGAGGATGGCTTGTTGAATGTTGGTCATGAAAACAAAAACGTCGGCTAGCAGTAGTAGTAGTTGTGATGGTTGACATAGAGGGTGCAAGGTGGTGATAGTTGTAGGGTGATGATAGCGGTTGGTAACCGGTAGTGGTTAGGATGGTTACAAGGTGGTGTCACATGGCCTGCGTTCTTGCTCAAACCTTGGCTCTGGGTATATCATTGTCTTAACAGGAAGCTTGTATAGTCTTTGTGGTGATGGCGGTTAAGGATAGTGAAAGATGGTGGTGGAACCAAGGTGACCGGTGGTGGCGGTAAGGTGGTTGTTAATATGAAGGGGAAGAATGATGGCGGTTTGATGTTTACGACAGAATTAGAAGAAGAGTAACAACAATGGTGATGAATTGAGAGGAAAAGTGGTGCATGGGTAATAAGTCACGTAAGTATATGTATACATAAATTAAATAAGGTAGTGGATGAATTGCAACAAAACAGTATTTAAATTATCAATCTCTTTAATCATATGCACAGTAACATCCATAATTTCAATATTAAAACAGCTTAGCAGCCATAAGTTTTGTATCCTTCTACCGACAGTTTTAACAGACTGCAATATCATACCCCGTTGATAAATCAGTGGTGGATAAAGTTCTCAGAAAAATTCTAAAATTTTAAATTAATTATCTTTATTTATTTCGGTCATTATGGTATAAAATTCGATCATTAATTTATTAAATAAAAATTACATCAATCGTCCCTCTCGATTCTGGGTAAAATATAAAAAGTATTAAAATTTAATAACTAGATTCTAAATACATTTTTAGTAAACCTAAAATTTATAGAACTCATTTTTGGATCACCGTTTATTTTAAAATTATATAAGTTTGAATTTAACTTGTTTAATATCGATCGAATGATAAATGAGTGTCACCGTCGTTTACTAAATAAATTCGAAATCACTTATATATAATATACTTTATATATTCATTTTAATAATAAATTTTATTATATCTTTATTAACTTACATATTATTTATAACAACAATTGCATATAACAGTTTATTGATATTCTTATATGTAATTATTTATATTTACTTATTTATATATATATTTATATACATATCTATTAACAAATAGTTGTTCGTGAATCGTCGAGACTGGTCGAAGGGCAATTGCATATATGAAGACAGTTCAAAATTTTTGAGACGCAGCATAACGGACTTTGTTTATCATGTCAGAAATAATATAAAGATTAAGTTTAAATTTGGTCAAAAATTTTCGGGTCGTCACAGCATGTTGCATGGGATCCCAACATAAAAGCACCACCTTTGTACCACCACCATGCAAAAAGCAAAAGTTGTCCCCCCTTGTCCCCCTAGGCCGTCGGCCACCAAGCACACCACCACGACTGTAAATTCAAGCCTCATTCTTCATTTCACACTTCATTTCATTCTCATTTCACACACACTTGATCTCTAATTTTCTCTCTACTCTTTCTCACACTAAAATTGTAAGTTCTTGAATTTTCTTCTTCTTCTCTTTTTCTTCTTAATCGCGACATCATCATCATCATCATCATCATCATCATGAGATCAAGTTTTTTAGCTTTTTGATCTTGTTATATCTTGTAGATTCAAACTTTGATTTGAATCCTTCAAGAACATAAAAGATTCAAGCTTTTTAGCTTTGAATCTTCATTACTTTATTGGATCTAAGTTTTAAGGCTTAAGATCACTTTAGTTTGTTAAAGATCAAAACTTGTGTTTATGATCTTCATGAAACTTAAAGATCTAACTTTTTGCTTTAAAGATCTTCAAGAACATTAAAGATCCAAGCTTTCTAGCTTAGGGTTTCATTATTTTGTTTAGATCTAAGCTTTTTAGCTTATGATCTCATTATTTTTACTAGATCTTAGCTTTCTAGCTTATGGTCTCATTAATCTTGTAAAAATCCAAGCTTTCTAGCTTAGGGTTTCTTAACACTTGAGATCTAAGTTATTATTGTAGATCTCACTTACTTAGAACCTTTCTATGATTTTTATGGTGATAAAAATCAAGTCTTCATCATCTCATATGATGAAGATGTATAAACTTGTGTTAAAATGACAAAGGTTGAAGGTTTATTGTGTTTATACAATAAAGAGACAACTTTGATGTTCAAAACTTATAGAAAGTTAGCTTTTACTTTAGTTGTATGTTGCTGGTTAAAACTTGGTCATAATAATGCTAAAACATCAAAGAGTTGTACACTTGAGGCTTTTACGCATCAAGGATGAGAACCGTGATGAGCATCAAACACCAAGAAACCCACCGGCGCACTTGTTTCTATTTTTCAGGGTCTGATCAGACTCCTGAGGCTTCTAGAAAGTTGATTTCCAGATAGTTCGGTTTGAGTAGATGACTTTTTGTTTATGACTCGCCTAAATCCGATATACGGTGTACGATTTATATCCTTCCGAAAATCACTACGCCTTCGTAACAACGTGCTGAAATTTGTGACCTACTCGCGCTTGAACCGTCGCCACGGTCAAACGACATCGAGTTAGGATATGATGGATAGCGGTAAGAGGACTCACAAACAGATCCTTAGCCACTGGCCGCGTGTCATTTCAGTTTATATAGAGGTCATAGCAGCTGTCCGAAGTCAGCCCTTTGTTTCGATCTCTATTCTTGTTGAAAACTTACTTTATCTTTTACGTAAGATGATGATAATGATGATTCTTAGGACTTAACTTACGTACTTTTAAACCTTTTGGGATGATTTACTAACTTAGTAACCTTTGAATTAGGTGGAGGACCTTTCGGAACGACTTACTACTTGATTACTTTTTCGTATCGATTTTACCGCACATTCACTGTGAGTTATAGCTCCCTTTTTACTTCAACTATTTTGGGACTGAGAATACATGCGCTTTTTATGCTTTACATACTAGACACGAGTACTTTAACTTTATACATGTGTGGGTGACATAACAGCACAAATTTTCCCCTTAGCTCGGTAACGTTTAGTCATTGGTTTATGAACCGGTGAACGAGAATCTTAGATATGGATCCATAGGGTTTGACATCCCCACTCGTGCTAGTCGCGCTAGTATTTAACGGGTGTTTAATACTTCGTCTGTTTTAACGCACTCGCCAAGTGTACTTTTAGGGGGTGATATATTATTTTACGTTAAGTTAGTTACCAAGTCCCCACGGTTAAGCATATACTTTTCATACTGTTTAGAATACGAAATCTCGTGGTCTACATTACATTATTGTTTACAATAAAACTATAGCTCACCAACATTCGTGTTGACGTTTTTAAGCATGTTATTTCTCAGGTGCTTAGATGAAATTGATTCTGCTGTATTAGACTTGCTGTGTTAGACTTCCGCTGCATTATTAGAGATGTCTCAATCATGGAACTTTTAATTTGCATTCACAACTTATGTTATTTTCGAACTATGGTTTTGTAATGACCTTAGTGTCACGTACTTATGTTAATGCTTTCTATTCATAGAAGCATGTTATCCTTTGTAAAACAATTGACGTTGGTAGAAATGTTATCTTTTCATGAATGCAAAACTTTGTTTTAAAACAGCATATAGCATTATACCGTGTAATGGACCTATTGTTGATGATCCGTAGGTTTTGGACGGGTCGTCACATTTGGTATCAGAGCATCGATTGTAGGGAATTAGGCTGCATTAGTGTTTCTTGACCGAGTCGATTAGGATTCACTAATAAGACTAATCTACAACTTGATCGTTTACTTGTTTCTGCGGAACTATTACATGCTACTGCTTACTATCACAGCTATATGATATAGCTGTATGCTACTGTTTATTCTCACTACTGCATGCTACTACTATCTGCTTTGGATTGCATGATACTGCTATAGGATATTGTTATTACCATGATATGTACTGCTGTAGATGATCTAGGCAGCTGTAGTTATTATTCCTGATTACGTGCTTGCTATATGTCTTACTGACATGAAAAATGTTATTTTTCCTTATTCAGATGTCTGACATACCGCCTATTATCATTGACTTGGAGAGTGATTCGGATTTGTCTGCTACTTCGCCTACTGTTGTTGCTGACTCACATATTCCGTCACCGCTACCCTCCGACGACTCTGGTGATTCGTCTTCTGGGGATAGTAGTCACTCACCTGACCTAATGGTCATCTCCGACAGTGACGAGGATCCCGAGGAGATCCCAGCTCCACCCAGCCCTAGTCTTCCGAGGCCAGATTATCATTCTGATGGTACCGTGATCCCTGGGGTAAACGGGGGCAGTCCATTTCATAACGAACATGGACACTGGGTCAGATACACTGCTGATGGACGAATTGTGCCTGTTCCACCTGGCAGACATCGGATTATGACCACCGGCCGGACCTATTCTCTCGCATGTGATGTACCTGTACCACCTTCAGACGACTCAGACAGTTCATCATCTGACGAGACCAGCGGGGAGGATCCCGAGGAGGATTCTGAGGAGGACACCGAGGAGGAGCCTGTACCGCCACCCTCTACCCCGCCGAAGAAGCGTTACCACTACGACAGTACCGTTATTCCTGGAGTAAATGGAGGCAAGCAGTTTGTGAACGCACAGGGACAGTTGGTTAGGGTCACCGCCCGTAAGCGGATTGTGCCGTATCCTCCTGATCCATTTATGCGAAAGGTTACCCGTACTGCATCATCTACTTCTGGTGCTACGCCTGCATCGTTTGCACCATCTGTACCACCTGCACCACCTGCCCCACCGGCATCTCCCACCATCGAGGAGCTGATGAGGGAAGTGCGTGCCCTACGTGCCCGGGTGACTGAGCTAGAGGACCAGGTATCCCACATGATTGACATCATTTATCCTCCATCCCCATAGGATTCATGTATTAGATTTCATTATGTATTCCCATTAGAAGTTTCATGTTTTCGTTCAGGTATTGTACCAAAAATTATGAAGTTGTATGCAACCTTTCTTATTATGAATAGAAATTAATGTTGTTTGATTATTGTGCAACGTTTTCCTTATGATCATTGCATGTTGATTTTATGATATCCGTACTAGTTTGCCATGCTTAGTTAACATGTATTGTGTTGGCTGAATAGTGGATTACTATATTACTATAGCGTATTTAGTTATTGGATAACGGATTTTAACTTGAGTCAAAAATTTTGATTGGAAGACTAATGGCAAACGGAAGAGGTCCAAGAGAAATGCCCCCCGCAGTACAAATCAAGGAAATGGTGACTGCTCGAGTAGCCGCAGCTATGGCGAATGCTAACCCACAAGCTCCACCAGCTAACCAGAACGTTCATAATGGGTGCACTTACCAGGAATTTCAGAGCTACAATCCCCACAATTTTAGTGGAACGGAAGGGCCAGTTGGGCTAACAAGATGGTTTGAGAAGTTGGAATCGGTGTTTCGTGTTAGCAACTGCTTCGACGCGAACAGGACTAAGTACGCATCATGCACGCTGTCAGATGGTGCTTTGACATAGTGGAACACGCTCGCCCAGGCTCAGGGAATTTATGAAGCTTATGCAACTCCATGGGAAGAGTTTAAGAGGGCTATGATAGAGGAGTACTGCCCCAAAATTGAAATTCAGAAGATGGAAGCGGAATCTTGGGAATTGAAGGTCGTAGGAACTGACCTTGATGGTTATAATCGGAGATACTTGGAGTTAGCCTTGATGTGCCCTACAATGGTTACTCCTGAGTACATACGGATGGAGAGGTATCTGTGGGGACTTCCCAAGGTCATCCAGGGGAATGTCACTTCTTCAAAACCAGGAACGGTCCCGGAAGCTATGCGCATGGCGCACACCTTGATGGATCAAGTTATCCACCAAAAGCCAGAGAAGGTGCAATCAAAATCTGGAGCAAGTAATGGAAAGCACAAATGGGATGGAAACAAGGGTCAAAGTATTGATTAGAATCCAGTCAAGAGTCATGAGCAGTTTAGAGGAAACAATGAGGGGAGAAGCCCTAACCCGAACTACAAAGGTAGCCTTCCTCAGTGCAAGAGATGCTATAAGCATCATACTGGGTACTGCAATGTGATGTGTGAGAAGTGTAAGAGGACTGGACACATCAGCAAGGATTGTAAGATCAACACTTCAGCTATGAGAGTGAATCCCAATGCGCCAAGGAAGTGCTTTGAATGCGGCCAGCAGGGTCACTTCAAGAATGAATGTCCCAACAAGAAGAAGGATGGTGGGCCAGCACGTGGAAGAGTCTTCAACATGAATGCCAGAGATGCCCGTGAGGATCCTGACTTGGTTACAGGTACATTCACTATTAATAAACTATTAGCTTCTGTCTTGTTTGATACTGGTGCAGATAGGAGTTATATGTGTAGACATTTTTGCTCTAAGTTAGATTGGTCATTAGTTCCTTTGGATGAGAGTTATCTTGTTGAGGTGGCCAATGGGAAACTTGAGAAAATTGATCAAATTGGCCGAGGAGGTATAATTAACTTAGCTGGTGTAGATTTTAAGATTGATTTGATACCCATTAAGTTGGGAAGCTTTGACGTGATAGTCGGTATGGACTGGCTGTCAAAGGTGAAGGCAGAAGTTGTCTGTGGAGAGAAGATTATTCATATACCTCGTGAGAAAGGTGTGCCATTAATAGTTTACGGAGAGAGATGTAGCCCAAAGCTGAACCTTGTTAGTTGCATAAAGGCACAAAAGGTCATGAAAAAGGGGTGTTTTGAGATCTTGGCACATGTGAAGAGATTGGAAATCGAGGAGAAGAGCGTGAGGGATGTGCCGATTGTAGGCGAATTTCCCAAAGTTTTTCCAGAAGAATTACCGGGAATACCCCCGCCGCGATCAGTGGAGTTTCAGATCGATCTAGTGCCAGGAGCTTGATAAGGCTAAAAATGAACACATATTTTACAGCATTATTTCCCAAGAAAGACAAGATTTTAGTTGATATTGTTCGATTTACAAGCACTATTCGTTTAAATATTAAAAAGTGAAGATAAAAGGCAGATTCGACAAATTGAAGACGGAAAGGTCCAAAAAGCTAAAAAGTACAAGATTCAATCAAAAAGGTTCAAATTATTGATGAGGAACGTCTCAAAATAACAAGAGTACAAGTTACAAGACGCAAAGTACGCGATTTAAAATAATACGCGAAGACGTCCGAAAATCCGGAACCGGGACCTGAGCTTAGAAGAAACGCCCGACGTAACGGACCAAAAATATCTACTCAACTATGCATATAAATATAATATAATATATAAATAATTATTAAAATTATTTATATATTTATATTATTTATTTATTATGTCGGCAAGCTAGAAAACAAATTATCATGAGCTGGAAATCACGGCCATGCGAGTCGCATGGCCTAATGCCCAAACTCATGCGACTCGCATGAGTACCTTTTCCAGGCCACCTTCTATTTAAAGCGACTTCGTGATCCGTTTTTAAAACACAGAAAATATATCTCTCTCTCTCATATATACGATATATATATATATATATATATAATTTATATTTTAATTTTAATTATAATTATAATTCTAATAATAAGGGTATGTTAGCAAATGTTGTAAGGGTGTAAGTCGAAATTCTGTCCGTGTAACGCTACGCTATTTTTTTTAATCATTGTAAGTTATGTTCAACCTTTTTATATTAATGTCTCGTAGCTAAGTTATTATTATGCTTATTTAAAACGAAGTAATCATGATGTTGGGCTAATTACTAAAATTGGGTAATTGGGCTTTGTACCATAATTGGGGTTTGGACAAAAGAATGACACTTGTGGAAATTAGACTATGGGCTATTAATGGGCTTTATATTTGTTTAACTAAATGAAAGTTTGTTAATGTTAATATAAAGATTTACAATTGGGCGTCCTTATAAATTACCATATACACTCGATCGGACACGATGGGCAGGGTATTTATATGTACGAACAATCGTTCATTTAACCGGACACGGGAATGGATTAATAGCCACTAGAATAATTAAAACAGGGGTGAAATTACATTCAAGGGTAATTGGTGTAATTGCTAACAAAGTAGTAAAACCTTGGTTTACACGCAGTCGATAACCTGGTGTATTCATTAAACAAAGTATTAAAACCTTGTTACAATTCGAATCCCCAATTAGTTGGAATATTTAACTTCGGGTATAATAATAATTTGATAAGGACACTTGCACTTTATATTTATGACTGATGGACTGTTATGGACAAAAACCAGACGGACATATTGAATAATCCAGGACAAAGGACAATTAACCCATGGGCATAAAACTAAAATCAACACGTCAAACATCATGATTACGGAAGTTTAAATAAGCATAATTCTTTTATTTCATATTTAATTTCCTTTATTTTATATTTAATTGCACTTCTAATTATCGCACTTTTATTTATTGTTATCGCACTTTTAATTATCGTACTTTTTAATTATCGCAAGTTTATTTTATCGCACTTTTATTATTCGCAATTTCATTATCGTTATTTACTTTAAGTTTTAATTTAAGTCTTTTATTTATTTAATATTTTACATTAGGTTTTAACTGCGACTAAAGTCTTAAAATCGACAAACCGGTCATTAAACGGTAAAAAACCCCCCTTTATAATAATAATATTACTTATATATATGTTTGTATTTTTATAAAAGTAAACTAATATAGCGTTGAGCTTTGTTTAAAGATTTCCCTGTGGAACGAACCGGACTTACTAAAAACTACACTACTTTACGATTAGGTACACTGCCTATAAGTGTTGTAGCAAGGTTTAAGTATATCCATTCTATAAATAAATAAATATCTTGTGTAAAATTGTATCGTATTTAATAGTGTTTTCTGCTAAAATTAATAACTATTTTATATACACCTCGCATAACATCAAGTATTTTTGGCGCCGCTGCCGGGGAATCACCGAAGCGAAACGTCAATATAAAAAAAAAAAAATTTATATTTTAAGTTTTAATTAGTTTTTGTTATATATATATTTTTGTTTAAAAATTATAAAAATTAAAAAGATAAAAAAAAAATCTTTTAAAACCGAAAAAAAAAAATATTTTAAAATCTATTTTTAAGTTTTTCTTTTATATTTATAAAATTATAAGTATTTTTATTTTTTTTTAGTTTTAAAATTAAGTTTTTATTTAAAATATATATTTTATTTAAATTTAAAACAGAAAAAAAGAAAATAAAATATTAAATATTACGTTGAACCTGTCATTTGACCCCCTGATTTGAACCTGCAAGGCAGGTCATGCGACTCGCATGACCCACCCCCTTATTCCATGCGACTCGCATGAAGGGGTTGACCAGGCCACAAACGAACCCTAATTCCGCATTTATTACGGGTATTATTTAATTAATATTATCTAAACCCTAGTTTTTATTAATTATTATATTTAAGTTTTAGTTTAATTAATTTTTATTACTTATAATTATTTTTTATATTTTATAAACTTAATACTTTTATTATATAAAATACCAAAAACAATATTTTTATAATAAACTAATAATTTTTATTAACTTTTTATAACTTTTATATTTTATACTTTTTAATCGTTTTAGCGTAATTTTTATATTTTTCTTCGTTCGTACTTAGTTTTTAAGTCTAGTTTTTTTTTTGCCGTAGTTTTTATTTTTATTTCTAGAATTTTTAGGATTGCCGTAAAATCCCTTAAGTGCCTATTCCTTAGACTAAGTTTTAGGTGTTTTAGAATTTTGCGACGCCTTTTTAAGTTTTAGTTTCTTTTTAAGTTATTTCCATTTGGGATTTAGTTTTTCCTGTAAGCTTTAATATTTTTAGACACCTTTTACTATGTATCAATTATCATTCCAATTAGTAATTTCAATTTGCGATTATAATTTTAAGTTAGTTGTAGTAATAAGGTTAGGTTAGTCAAGTATTTTTAAGTTTTGATAAGTTTCTTTTATTTTTCCGTCACCTTTTATTTTTCAACCATATTTTTCCTTTTTCGACCTTTTTCGACGAACTCTTTTTCTTTCTTATTTCTCGCTATTCTAGTTTTAGGACTTAGAATTTTTTTCTACTTCTTATCTAAATTTCTTAAAATTACGAAAATTTATTTTAAGTGGTTAAATTAATAGACATCAAAATTTTCTGGTTCGTAGTAATAGTTGGATTTGTACGTGGACCGGGTTATTGGAGCCAAACAGTCCTCAATTATATTGAGACCAAACGAATCCTGCCCCTCTGCTGCATCTTTTGGCTATTCGAAACGTGGGCAAAATCAGAAAAGTCTATTAATTGGATAACTTATTATAATTTTTCTTTCCTTTTAAAAACTAATAGGATATTCAGTGAATGCACCGAGCAAGACGTTCATCACCTTTTGTACGTTCACCACCTGTAACTAGATCAAGACATTTAGCAAATATAACCGCCGTTGATTTTTCTTTAGAATCGTCATCCAGTCGACCAAGTACTTCAGTTCAAATTTCCGATAATCCATTTTTTGAACCCGACCTCACAATTGAGAATCCGGGGAATATTCAGGAACGGTTCGTAGATCCTGAACCACTAAACTTTCCTCCGGAACCACCAATCATTCAAACAGAGATTGTTGAGGAACGAACTATTAAATCAGAATCATCTAGTGATACCGATTCAACAAATTCAATTATGGAGAATCTGGAACCTTTAAGTATGGAAGACCGAATGAGAGCTAAACGCACTGGCCAAGGTCACGCAATTACTTATCCAGACATTAATGCGCCAGATTATGAAATCAAAGGACAAATTCTACACATGGTGACTAATCAATGCCAATTTAGTGGTGCGCCGAAGGAAGATCCAAATGAACATCTACGTACCTTTAATAGGATCTGCACACTATTTAAAATCCGAGAAGTGGAGGATGAACAGATATATCTCATGTTATTTCCCTGGACTTTAAAGGGAGAAGCCAAAGATTGGTTGGAATCGTTACCTGAAGGGGCGATTGATACATGGGACGTTTTAATTGACAAATTTCTTAAACAATTCTTTCCTGCATCTAAAGCCGTAAGACTTCAAGGAGAAATTGTTACGTTCACACAAAAGCCAAATGAAACTCTATATGAGGCGTGGACAAGATATGGAAAGTTATTAAGAGGATGTCCGCAACATGGTTTAGACACCTGTCAAATAGTACAAATATTCTACCAAGGATGCGACATCACTACAAGAAAAGACATAGATATAGCAGCTGGTGGTTCTATTATGAAGAAAACCGAAACTGATGCTTACAAAATTATTGATAATACTGCTTCCCACTCACATGAGTGGCACCAAGAAAAAGATATCATTAGATCATCTAAAGCAGCTAGAGCCGATTCTAGCCATGACTTAGATTCCATTTCCGCAAAGATAGATGCTGTGGAGAGACGAATGGAAAAGATGACTAAGGATATTCACTCAATACGAATTAGTTGTGAGCAGTGTGGAGGACCACATTTGACAAAAGATTGTCTCGGTATTGAATTAACAATGAAACAAAGAGAGAATATTTCATACATAAACCAAAGGCCTGGAAATAATTATCAGAATAATTATCAACCGCCAAGACCGATTTACAATCAAAACCAGAATTATAACCGAAATATTCCATACAACAACCAACAAGGTCCTAGCAATCAACAAGTATCCAATAATACTTATAATCAGCAAAGACCGAATTTTCAAAACAAACCACCACAACAAACCGATGATAAAAAGCCGAATTTAGAAGATATGATGACGAAGCTAGTTGAAACTCAAACGCAGTTTTTCACATCTCAAAAACAAACCAATGAACAAAATGCTCAAGCATTTAGAAATCAACAAGCTTCTATTCAAAATCTGGAACAAGAAGTAAGTAACCTAGCAAGGTTAATAGGTGAAAGAAAACCGGGAAGTCTACCTAGTGATACAAATGCTAACCCCCGGAATGAAACAGCTAAAGCCATTACCACAAGAAGTGGTACAACACTTAAACCACCTGAAATACCTGTAACTTCTGATGAAACTATTCCTACTCCACAAGAACCACAACCTGATCAAGATAAGGAAAAAGAACCGGTAGTTGAAAAGGTTAATGAAGATAACACAGTTAAGGATAAACCTTATGTTAAACCATACCAACCACCACTTCCTTACCCGAGTAAAATGAAAAAAGAAAAACTTGAAGCCGAGCAATCCAAATTCTTGGATATGTTTAAACAGATAAATGTAAATCTTCCTTTCATTGATGTGATTTCAGGAATGCCAAGATATGCTAAATTCTTGAAAGATCTAATCTCAAATAGAAAGAAAATGGAAGAACTCTCGGCTGTTACTATGAATGCTAATTGTTCAGCAGTGCTGTTGAATAAGATACCAGAAAAACTATCTGATCCAGGAAGTTTCACAATTCCATATTTTCTGGGTAGTCTTAGTTCAATAGAAGCATTGGCAGACTTAGGTGCTAGTATAAATCTAATGCCGTATTCACTATACGCTAAACTAGACCTTGGAGAATTGAAACCAACCAGAATAAGCATACAACTAGCCGATAGATCAATAAAATATCCTAGAGGGATAATGGAGAACATGCTAGTTAAAGTTGGTACTTTAGTATTTCCAGTAGATTTTGTTGTTTTGGACATGGAAGAAGATTCTCAAGTTCCTCTCATATTAGGAAGACCATTCTTAAACACGGCTAAAGCAATGATAGACGTGTTCGGTAAGAAACTGACCCTAAGTATAGAGGATGAGAGTGTTACCTTTTCAGTTGATAGAGCAATGCAACAACCACAATCTGCAGATGATACATGTTATTATATTCAAACTATAGATGCACATGCAGAATTATTAGAAGAATTTCCAGAATTACAAGGAACAGGAGAATGTTCTTTAGGAGAAGGTAATGAACCAATTGATGAAGCTGAAATGTTAGCTACACTTATAGCTAATGGATATGAACCAACAATAGAAGAAATTCAAATGCTAAAAGAAGAAGACAGATATCGATATAAATCATCGATAGAAGAACCTCCGAAATTAGAGTTAAAGCCACTTCCAAACCATTTGGAATACGCTTATTTACATGGTGAATCTGAATTACCTGTAATAATATCGTCTTCTCTTACTGAAAATGAGAAATCACAACTCATTTCTGTGTTGAAAGCTCATAAACCAGCCATTGCATGGAAGATTCATGATATTAAAGGAATAAGTCCTTCGTATTGCACACATAAAATCCTTATGGAAGAAGGTCATAAAACGTATGTGCAACGCCAACGAAGACTAAATCCTAATATGCAAGAGGTAGTTAAGAAAGAGATTATTAAACTGCTAGATGCAGGTTTGATATATCCAATTTCTGATAGTCCATGGGTAAGCCCAGTTCAATGTGTACCTAAGAAGGGTGGCATGACTGTCATTACAAATGAGAAAAATGAGCTTATTCCTACTAGGACTGTAACAGGATGGCGTGTATGTATTGATTATAGAAAATTAAATGACGCCACCAGAAAAGATCACTTTCCCTTACCTTTCATAGATCAAATGTTGGAAAGATTAGCCGGAAATAGTTACTATTGTTTTCTAGATGGATTTTCTGGATATTTTCAAATTCCAATAGCACCCGAAGATCAAGAGAAAACCACATTCACGTGCCCTTATGGTACTTTTGCTTACAAACGCATGCCATTTGGACTTTGCAACGCCCCTGCAACCTTTCAAAGGTGCATGATGGCGATTTTTCACGACATGATAGAAGAATGCATGGAAGTTTTCATGGATGACTTTTCAGTCTTCGGTGATACTTTTGAATCATGTTTAGTTAATCTGGAACGAATGCTAATTAGATGCGAAAAATCAAATCTAGTACTTAATTGGGAGAAATGCCATTTCATGGTTAAAGAAGGCATCGTTCTTGGACATAAAATTTCAAAAGAAGGAATTGAAGTGGATAGAGCTAAAGTAGATGTAATTGCTAAACTTCCACATCCCACCAATGTTAGAGGAGTTAGGAGTTTTCTAGGGCATGCCGGTTTTTACCGACGTTTCATAAAAGATTTTTCTAAAATTGCCACTCCTATGAATAAACTCCTAGAAAAGGATGCTCCATTCATCTTTTCAGATGAGTGTATCAAATCTTTTAATATTCTTAAAGAGAAACTCACTAATGCACCGATCATGATAACACCAAATTGGAATCTACCATTTGAACTAATGTGCGATGCAAGTGATTTTGCAATGGGAGCCGTTTTAGGACAAAGGATTGAAAAACGATTTCAACCTATATATTATGCTAGTAAGACATTACAAGGAGCACAAACGAACTATACAACTACTGAAAAAGAACTCCTTGCTATTGTCTTTGCTTTTGACAAATTTCGATCATATCTCGTTCTAGCAAAAACGGTGGTCTATACCGACCATTCTGCTCTTAGATACCTATTTTCAAAACAAGATGCTAAACCAAGATTAATCCGTTGGATCTTACTCTTACAAGAGTTTGATATTGAAATCCGAGATAAAAGAGGAGCAGAAAATCTCGCCGCTGATCATCTTTCTCGTCTTGAAAATCCCAAATTAGAAGTTCTAAATGAATCGGCCATACAAGACAACTTTCCTGATGAATATCTATTGAAGATAGATTATAAAGAAATCCCATGGTTTGCAGACTATGCAAACTACTTAGTTTGTGGATTCCTTGAAAAAGGATTATCGTACCAAAGACGAAAGAAATTCTTCAGTGATATAAAACACTATTTCTGGGAAGATCCACATCTGTTTAAAAGTTGTCCCGATGGAATAATACGCCGATGTGTATTTGGAGATGAAGCTAGTAAAATTTTAAACCATTGTCACACAGGACCAACAGGAGGGCATTATGGGCCTCAACTAACAGCAAGAAAAGTTTATGAAGCTGGATTCTATTGGCCTACAATTTACAAAGACGCACACCTTCTTTGCAAATCCTGTGATGCATGTCAAAGGGCCGGAAAAATAAGTCAACGTGATGAAATGCCACAAAATGTCATCCAAGTATGTGAAGTATTTGACATTTGGGGTATTGACTTTATGGGTCCATTTCCAAAATCTCATAATAATCTATATATACTCGTAGCCATTGATTATGTATCTAAATGGGCGGAAGCACAAGCTCTCCCAACTAACGATGCACGAGTTGTAGTCAACTTTTTAAAACATCTTTTTGCAAGGTTTGGAACACCGAAAGCTTTAATAAGTGATCGGGGAACTCATTTTTGTAATAATCAACTTGAGAAAGTTCTTAAAAGATATGGAGTAACTCATAAAATCTCCACCGCATATCATCCACAAACAAGTGGACAAGTTGAAAATACCAACCGAGCTTTAAAACGTATTCTAGAGAAAACCGTAGGATCAAATCCGAAGGAATGGTCCATTAAATTGGAGGATGCACTCTGGGCTTTTAGAACAGCCTACAAAACTCCAATTGGAACCACACCTTTTAGACTTGTTTATGGAAAAGCATGTCATCTTCCAGTAGAAATTGAACACAAAGCATTTTGGGCTTTGAAAACATGTAATCTTGATTTACATGAAGCCGGACGTCTACGATTAAGTCAACTAAACGAATTAGAAGAATTAAGACATGAAGCATACGAAAATTCGTTAATCTATAAAGAAAGAACGAAGAAATGGCATGATAAAAGAATCAGAAGTTCAAAAGAATTTAAAGAAGGAGACAGAGTTCTTCTTTTCAATTCACGATTCAAGCTATTTCCTGGAAAATTGAAATCAAGATGGTCTGGACCATTCATAGTCAAAAGAGTTTTCCCATACGGAACGATAGAATTAATAAATTCAAATGGGATTGAATTTAAAGTTAATGGTCACAGAGTTAAACATTACATACATGGTCCGATGGAAGTCGACAACGAAGTTAATCACAATTTCGACACCACAGCTAACTAAGTGTGGGGAGAATCAAGTCTTTAAAGGATAATATGTATTTCTGTTAGAGTTAGATTGTCTGTTTTCGTGTAGTTCTCGAAAATGGAACCCGAATGGTCTTTCCCTAGCAGACCATAAAGAACTAGTCTTCTCCCCCCATTCTGAATTTTTATTTTTTTAGGTTTTTACGAAATGAAGACTGCCTGTGAACTAAACCATGGTCTAATGCTACACGCTTTGATCACTAAAAGAAATAATGATATACTCCCGAGTGAAATAGTATCAGTAATCAGAGAAAGAATGGACGGAGTTAGAAAAGAATCCAGATGCGAAGATAATAAGTTACAATTTGGTAAAGGAAAATCAAAATCCGCAGCGAAAAGAAGAGCACGACACCTAGAACGATGTCACAAATGCGGAAAATGGTCACATGGAGGTAAATGTTCAAATAATCAAACCTATTCAAATACCGAATTTGTTACTTTATGCAGAGACGGACCGTTCATATGTTTAGAAGAAAAGACACTGAATGCTCGAGGTTACGCTTATGTAGCCATGGAAAATCAATTAAACCGACTATCTTATGAATGGAATAGATCATATAACTAAGAAATCTATTTCACAGGTATGTCTGTACAGTTTTTAGTTTTTATTTTTATTTTTAACCTTTTGATAATAAACGCTAATTTGTTCGCTAAAAAGTATTAAATTGGTATTGAATAAAATTAGGTTTGGCGACCGAAATTATTGATATCATTCAAAAATTTATTACATCACTGCGAAATTTAACGTTTATTCTTAAGGTATAAATATCTTTAATCAATCAACCCAAAATATTTCAAAAATTCGTCATGAGTTAAATTAGGTCTTGGAACCGAAATTACTTTACCGAAAAGAGGGGCGCATATTTTTGATAATATTTGATTGATTAAAGTGGGATAAAAAGCCAAAAAGATTTTTAATTTTATTTTTACCATGTTTTTAAAATTAATATAAATCTTAAATTAATATTGTAAACTTTGTAAAAACAATATATTTAAAATTGTAAATATTTGAAAAATTAATATAAGTTTGGTGTGAATTTATAATATGAATTTTTAAATTAAGTCTGGTGTGAATTTTTAAAATATGAATTTTTAATTTTATGCATTTCAAATTTTAAGTTTGGTGTGATTTTTTTTTTTTAATATTAATTTTGAATTTTATATTTAAATTGTGTGAATTTAAAAACAAAAATTTACTCTATCTCATTAAGTTAAAAATATGATTTTTAAAATTCGTCGTAAGTTGAAGACTAGGTCTTTGAACCGAAATTACTTTACCCGATGGCGGGACGAGAATTTTTATTATCATTATTTTTAAGCTTATTGATTTAAAGTATGCCAAAAAAAAAAAAAAAAAAAAAAAAATTTAAAAAATCCAAAAATCTAAGCTTTTAAAACAATCGCTTGAAAATGACAAAATTTTAAAATTTTGTCGAGGGACGGACTAGGGCATCGTCCCGAAACAACCTCGTCTTAAAAAGAAACAAATTTTTTAAAATTTTATTAATTCTATGTTTTAAAAGTATAAGGTTTTATAAAAAAAAAAAAAAAAATATTAAAATCCTGGATTTTCACCCCATGCGACTCGCATGGGGGTATGCACAAATCCATGCGACTCGCATGGAACAAAAAAACTGGTCAGGATCATAAAACTCAGCGAGCTGCTTTTTCTTTCACAACACACATACACAAACACGAAAATCTCTCAAAACTCTCTCAATTTTTCACCAAAATTCACCAAATTTCTTGCAAAACTTCACAACAATCATGCCTAGATTCAGTGGTCTCAACCCCTTCAGGAGAACGGTAAAGATTTCACCCCTAATCTCTTTAAATTCGAATTATGTGTGTTCTTGAGCCATTTTACCTAATTTAATTTTTGTTAATTTTTAGTGAAATTAGTGTTAAATTGATGTTATATTATGCATGTATATCCTAGATAGAAGCTATTTAACATGAATTGAAGCTAAAAACTTCAAATTTTTAAGAATCTAGGGTTTGTGTTCTTGAGCAATTTGGGGCTTTTTGATATAAACAGGTTATGGCCGATTTTTATCATGAATTGTTGCTAAATTAAGTAGTGTAACATGTTTAGGTAGTTAATTGATCCAAACTTTGAGCCTAAACATGTTTTTGAGAATTAAAGTGGACTTTTTAAGTCTAAAAATTCATGAACTTGGATAATTTGATATAAAGGCCATTTGAAACTTGTTTCATTGCTAGTAGTGATTATTTTGGCATGTTATTTGAGATAAATGCTTATGAACTTGATGTACATTTTTCGTATATGCTTATTTGACAAAGTGTAGACTTGACAAAAATATGAAAATGAGCACTAGTTTGATTTGAATGCCATGTAACAAGTGTTTAATTGCTATAATGATTATTGTTGACATGTTTAAGAGTTTAAATGTGATAAAACATTGTACACATTTTCGTATGTAAAAGTGTAGAATTGTTATTGTTAAGAAAATGTGTATAAAATGTGTTATGAATTGAACATGTCATCATAATTGTTTCAAGTTATTATTTTGCTAACACTAATGCATATTTGGATGCACAAATTTTGTGTTTAATGTGTTTTGCAGAGAAATACAGATACGGACGGTGCATCATCGTCCAGACAACCAGAGCCCGAACCGGAAATGTTTTATGAACAAGAACAACATATGCAACAAGAAAAAGAACAACATGAGGATCAACATATTCCATATCACGGTCAAGATCAATTATTCATGAATCAGTTTCGTCAATTCGCTCCACATCAAATGATTCTGAGCTTAGACATTAATGAAGATCAGTTACACCCAAATCTGAGATTTGATCGATGTTGGATAGAGTATCCAGATTATCAAAAGAACATGCACATTCTCTACTTTAAGGTTGTTGAAATGCCAAGGGCAATTGACTGGGTACCTTTGGAAACAGTTGACCTTGCCGAACCGATTCGAGAATTATTGGTGCAAAGGTATGGTAATTCTTAGTTTAACGATTGGATGCGCCTATTTTCCATTCGTAGAACCATATATAGGGAATGGTGTATAGAATTACTTAGTACTATTAAGTTAAACAGTGATGTTAGGAGGATAGATGATAGAAGCTTTATTAGATTTCTGTTAGGTGGACGCATGTACAGAATGTCCATGATAGATTTAGCCAGGGCCTTACAGATTTACACCCCTGCTGAACTTTTGAGCCCCGACTGTAATAGCCTGATTGCCCAAGGAGAAAGGATAGATAGGGAATTTGATATTAACGCCGTCTGGAGGCGTATGTCCCACTTTAATGAATTTCACGCCAGTGGAAATCATACATACTTAGATATAGATAGAGCTGAACTCCGGGTGATTCATAGATTCTTAGCAAACACAATTACACAAAGGGGTAAGAATAAAGAGAAATTGACCGTAAACGATTTGTTCTACCTCAAGTGTATTAGAGACCCGAGGAGTTTCGTTAACATTCCCTATTGTGTTGGTTATTATCTCGCTAATGTACTTTCGGGGATGAAATCGGGGAGTATTATAGGTGGTGGTATTTTCATTACTCTCATTGGAGAGTATTTAGGTGTGGATAAGCACCAAGGGGGTCCAATGAACGAAATAGAGGACGAAGGTGAAACTATAAGTTCAAACCTTTATCACGGTGCAAGGGTATTATTGATGAGACGTGGTCGGGTATATCGATACGAGGGACCTCAGCGACAGGTAGAAAGAGGTTCGGATGACGAAATGGAAGAGGCGAACAACATTATAGGAGTTGTTCGGGAGACTGCTCTTGATTTAGGCGTTCGTATGGAGGATGAATACATGACGAACTATGATAGGCATATGCAGTACGAGGCATGGCAACGTCTGAATGACTACGAGCATTCCCGGCAACGAGAGCATGGCCGATGGGATTATCATCAGCGCCAAATTATAAGCCAGTTGCAGCCTGGCGAGATGTATTATCCGACCCGACCCGCATACTATCCCGCACATCAGCCATAAATGAGACCACCCTATGATTTATATGATTATGACGCAGCATACCAGTTCACCTATCATCAGCCATGGAACCCGGACGCGAACATGAATTGGGATCCATATCCTAATTTTCCTCCTAACCCACCTCCTGATCAGTAGAGATAAGTTGGTAATTTATATTTTTATTATTTTAAACACTTAACATTTTAATTACATTTATGTAATGTTTGATATTTCTATTATTATTGTGTACTAATATTTTTCTTATAATTTGAAAGTGGGATGCCAAAGTTCCATTTCAAATTGCATGTATGATTATATTTGTATTGTATGTATTTTATGTTATGCACAAAACAGGATAAAACAACGCGTTTTCAAAGACTGGCATTAAGTTCAGCAAAAGCAAGTAATTTTGACGACAAGATGCAAAATATATGTGAAATAACAACAAGACGGAATGAACAAATGACGTGCACCATTTATCATTCAACAATCAAACGACAATATGTTTGAAACTTTGGTAAAATTTAATCATTTTTTTACGCTAATAACCCTCAATAATTTAAATTGTTTCTGATTTCTTGCAAATGAGGGCATTGCAAGATCTTAAGTGTGGGAAGGGGTTAAATTCTTTCGGATTTTTTTTTAAAAAAAAAAAAAAAAAAAATTTTTGATTTAAACACTTGGTTACCATTAAAAATGCTAGTAACGCAGTAGTTGTGTTAGAATCTAGTGCTCTCCGATAACAAGGAACAGCCCTAGTCTTATATACTAACTACCCAATTCTAGTAAAATTTTTCAAAATTTTCAATTAAATGAATTCAAATCATGTTTATACATATTTATGAACGATAAAACTAGGTTTTAACACCGAAATTATTGTTACCTCGGAAAGGACATAAATTGAGAAACAAACTAAAATGTTAAAATTCATTTAAAATGGAATAGAGGACGATAAAAAGGAAAATAAAAGCCAAGTGTGGGAAAATTTACCAAGTTATTTTAAACATATGTTACATATATCTGTAACAAATAACTGAAAATACTTTTGCTTTGGACTAAACTAAACTGTTTTACCCGATAAAAGAAAAGAAGAGATGGATCTACACGATGAATCAATTCCATCATTAGAAGGAAGTAAAGTCTTCCGAAAAAGACACGCGCTTCTTGATTTAGGTCATGAAGTTGTCGTCCAGACCAGCTGTAGGTTGACGAAAAATCTAGAAAAGTCATCACTAAAATCGGCTGGAAATCCACGGACCTCAGCATCAAACAGGGTCGCCAAGTGGTCAGATTTATCCTAACCATGAGAAGGATTTATCTCGTACAATGGGGAGGCACCGTGCAAATTAGCTGGATAAGACTAATGAATCAGATCCACAGAAAGGATAATCTCCTTAAAGATTAAAAATCAGCTTTTAAGCCTGATATTACTCAATCCTTGAGATTGACCTTAAAGATTGAGAATTCAAACTCATGGAATTCAATGATATCTAAACTCGAGCTTGAACGAGAAAATATTTTGATCAAAACTACAAACCGATTTGTTTTCTAAAAATCCATTTTCAATGCGTTCATTACCATTGAACGTAAAATCCTAGGAATTCACCTGGAATTCATTAGGTCACCTGAACCAAATCGGGTGTCAACCGTAAGAACGGTGGTTGCATAGCATGGTCGGAGACAGGACCTTGTGCCAGACCGAAAAATTAAAGGATGATCTTTACTATTGCTCCTACCAAGGATAGTTCTAGCATCCGACACGTTAAAAAGACCATAATCATCTGCATGTCACTAGACATTGCCTTAACAGTTTCTTGTTCATCGCTTTCCTTTACAACCGGACGGTAGTTTGCCGAAAGGTAATATACGGAACAAGTAAACTGGATGTGTGCTTTCCGATACAGGGATAGCAGTGGATTACACGAGCCTAAAAGTTTTAGCCAAAATATTGATCCACAGATATATTTTGCAACACCGATGATGGATCAAATCAGAAAACTTGTCTAGGGTAAAATCCGGCTTGAATTTTCAAAAGATCAAATGTTTTTATAAAGATCCAATTTCCTTAAGGATCTAAATTTTTATAGTCATGTGGGACTGTAAACCACCTTTCAAATGTGCACTTTGCTTTGGAAACCGAAAGTAAATCGGCTATTTGATTGCAAGTGTCGTTGACCTAAACCCGAGGCAACTATAAAAGACACACCCACCTTTAAACCACATCGTTACTATCATTGTTTATACCGCTGTATTGAAGTCACTTATGTACAAAGTGTGAAGAATAAAGAAGTGATTCAAGTGTTTCAAGACTATATTGCTTGAGGACAAGCAACGCTTAAGTGTGGGAATATTGATAAGGCTAAAAATGAACACATATTTTACAGCATTATTTCCCAAGAAAGACAAGATTTTAGTTGATATTGTTCGATTTACAAGCACTATTCATTTAAATATTAAAAAGTGAAGATAAAAGGCAGATTCGACAAATTGAAGACGGAAAGGTCCAAAAAGCTAAAAAGTACAAGATTCAATCAAAAAGGTTCCAATTATTGATGAGGAACGTCTCAAAATAACAAGAGTACAAGTTACAACACGTAAAGTACGCGATTTAAAATAATACGCGAAGACGTCTGAAAATCCGGAACCGGGACCTGATCTTAGAAGAAACTCCCGACGTAACGGACCAAAAATATCTACTCAACTATGCATATAAATATAATATAATATATAAATAATTATTAAAATTATTTATATATTTATATTATTTATTTATTATGTCGGCAAGCTAGAAAACAAATGATCATGAGCTGGAAATCACGGCCATGCGAGTCGCATGGCCTAATGCCCAAACTCATGCGACTCGCATGAGTACCTTTTCCAGGCCACCTTCTATTTAAAGCGACTTCGTGATCCGTTTTTAAAACACAGAAAATATATCTCTCTCTCTCATATATACGATATATATATATATATATAATTTATATTTTAATTTTAATTATAATTATAATTCTAATAATAAGGGTATGTTAGCAAATGTTGTAAGGGTGTAAGTCGAAATTCTGTCCGTGTAACGCTACGCTATTTTTTTTAATCATTGTAAGTTATGTTCAACCTTTTTATATTAATGTCTCGTAGCTAAGTTATTATTATGCTTATTTAAAACGAAGTAATCATGATATTGGGCTAATTACTAAAATTGGGTAATTGGGCTTTGTACCATAATTGGGGTTTGGACAAAAGAATGACACTTGTGGAAATTAGACTATGGGCTATTAATGGGCTTTATATTTGTTTAACTAAATGAAAGTTTGTTAATGTTAATATAAAGATTTACAATTGGGCGTCCTTATAAATTACCATATACACTCGATCGGACACGATGGGCAGGGTATTTATATGTACGAACAATCGTTCATTTAACCGGACACGGGAATGGATTAATAGCCACTAGAATAATTAAAACAGGGGTGAAATTACATTCAAGGGTAATTGGTGTAATTGCTAACAAAGTAGTAAAACCTTGGTTTACACGCAGTCGATAACCTGGTGTATTCATTAAACAAAGTATTAAAATCTTGTTACAATTCGAATCCCCAATTAGTTGGAATATTTAACTTCGGGTATAATAATAATTTGATAAGGACACTTGCACTTTATATTTATGACTGATGGACTGTTATGGACAAAAACCAGACGGACATATTGAATAATCCAGGACAAAGGACAATTAACCCATGGGCATAAAACTAAAATCAACACGTCAAACATCATGATTACGGAAGTTTAAATAAGCATAATTCTTTTATTTCATATTTAATTTCCTTTATTTTATATTTAATTGCACTTCTAATTATCGCACTTTTATTTATTGTTATCGCACTTTTAATTATCGTACTTTTTAATTATCGCAAGTTTATTTTATCGCACTTTTATTATTCGCAATTTCATTATCGTTATTTACTTTAAGTTTTAATTTAAGTCTTTTATTTATTTAATATTTTACATTAGGTTTTAACTGCGACTAAAGTCTTAAAATCGACAAACCGGTCATTAAACGGTAAAAAACCCCCCTTTATAATAATAATATTACTTATATATATGTTTGTATTTTTATAAAAGTAAACTAATATAGCGTTGAGCTTTGTTTAAAGATTTCCCTGTGGAACGAACCGGACTTACTAAAAACTACACTACTTTACGATTAGGTACACTGCCTATAAGTGTTGTAGCAAGGTTTAAGTATATCCATTCTATAAATAAATAAATATCTTGTGTAAAATTGTATCGTATTTAATAGTGTTTTCTGCTAAAATTAATAACTATTTTATATACACCTCGCATAACATCAGAGCTGCACCTGTAGCTCGCGCACCTTATCAACTTGCACCGACCGAAATGCAAGAGTTGCAGAGTCAACTACAAGAATTTCTAGACCGTGGAATTATTCAACCAAGTTCTTCGCCTTGGGGCGCTCCCGTTTTGTTCGTGAAGAAGAAGGAATGTGTATCGATTACTGTGAACTCAAAAAGTTGACAATCAAGAACCGGTATCCCCTTCCCAGGATTGATGATCTATTCGATCAGCTGCAGGGATCAAGCGTTTACTCCAAGATTGATTTACGATCGGGTTATCACCGTTGAGGGTGAAGGAGGGCGATGTCCCTAAGACTGCGTTTCGAACTTGTTATGGTCATTATGAGTTTCTCATGATGCCATTCGATTTAACTAACATACCTGCCCTGTTTATGGATCTTATGAACTGCGTGTGCAAGCTGTATCTAGATAAATTCGTCATCGTATTCATAGATGATATCTTGATCTATTCTAAAAGCAAAGGAGAACACGAACGTCACCTTCGACTCGTGCTTGAACTCTTGAGGCAGGAACAACTCTATGCCAAATTCTCCAAGTGTGAATTTTGGTTGAAGGAGGTTAAATTTCTTGGTCATATTGTAAGCGATCAGGGTATCAAAGTCGATCCCGCGAAAATCGAAGCCATTAGCAAGTGAGAAACCCCCATTACACCTACTCATATTCGCCAATTTTTAGGCCTCGTCGGTTATTATCGTAGATTTATCGAAGGTTTCTCTTTGATTTCACGTCCTTTAACTGCGTTAACTCACAAAGGGTAGAAATTCGTTTGGGCGGCCGAACAAGAGTCGGCATTCCAAACCTTGAAGCAGAAGTTAACCACCACCCCTATCTTATCCCTTCCCAAAGGCAGTGATGACTTCGTTATATATTGGCACACCTCGAAACATGATTTTGGGTGTGTATTGATGCAACGGAAGAAGGTTATTGCTTACGCCTCTCGACAATTAAAGATTCACGAACAAAACTACATGACGCATGATCTCGAGCTTAGAGCCGTTGTATTTGCACTCAAATTATGGAGACACTATATTTACGGAACTAAGAGCACCATCTTCAACGACCACAAAAGCCTCCAACACATTTTCGATCAAAAGCAACAGAACATGAGACAACGACGGTGGATCGAAACATTGAACGATTACGATTGTGAACATCGTTACCATCCTGGCAAGGCAAATGTAGTAGCTAATGCCTTGAGCCGAAAGGAGAGAATGGTACCCCTTCGTGTCTGAGCCTTAAACATCACCATCCACTCGAATCTCAATAGCCAAATTCGTGTAGCCCAAGATGAGGCTCTCAAAGATGAAAATATTTCGCACAAATGCTTGAACATTCTCGACTCTCGATTCGAGGTCAAGGAGACCAGACTCCGATATTTCGCCGGAAGAATTTGGGTGCCTAGTTATGGGAATTTATGAAGTCTTATTCTAGACGAAGCCCATAAGTCAAGGTATTCAATTCATCCAGGAGCAGGTAAGATGTACCACGATCTCAAGGAGCAATATTGGTGGCCAAACCTTAAGAAGGATGTTGCTAGTTACGTTGGAAAGTGTTTAACTTGTTCCAAGGTCAAAGCCGAGCATCAAAAGCCATCTGGGTTACTTCAGCAACCCGAAATCCCGCAATGGAAGTGGGAAAGAATAGCGATGGACTTTATCATGAAACTACCAAAGACGGTAGGCAGATATGATACCATCTGGGTTATTATTGACCGTCTCACCAAATCCGCTCACTTCATAGCCATGAAAGAAACCAATACAATGGAAAAACTTGCACAACTGTACATAAAGGAAATTGTATCTCGTCACGGCGTACCCTTATCATTTATTTCTGACCGAGATGCTCGTTTTGCTTCTAGATTTTGGCGTTCCTTACAAGAAGCCTTGGGAACACGTCTAGACATGAGCACCACATATCACCCACAAACCGACGGACAAAGTGAACGCACGAGTCAAACCTTGGAGGACATGTTATGAGCTTGTGTTATTGACTTCAGAAAATCTTGGGAAAAGCATTTGCCTCTAGTCGAATTTTCTTACAAAATAGTTACCATTCGAGCATTAATGTCGCGCCTTTCAAAGCTTTATATGGCCGCAAGTGTCGTTCACCTATTTGTTGGGTCGAAGTAGGTGACAAGCAAATCACCGGACCCGAACCCATCCATGAAACAACCGAGAAGATTTTTCAAATTCAAGCAAGGCTCAAGACGGCCCGTGATCGCCAAAGGAGCTATGCCAACATTAGACGTAAAGATCTCAAATTCCAAGTGGGTGACCGCGTAATGTTGAAAGTCGCACCTTAGAAAGGTGTAATCCGTTTCGGAAAGCGTGGAAAGCTAAACCCGCGATACATTGGTCCATTTGAAATATTGGAGCGTATTGGACCCGTTGCTTACTGTTTGGACCTTCCATCTAAATTAAGTTCTGTTCATCCCACTTTTCACGTATCGAACCTGAAGAAGTGTCTTGCCGAACCAGAACTTGTCATACCACTCGAGGAGCTTACGATTGATGACAAACTCCACTTCGTGGAAGAACCTGTTGAAATCATGGACCGTGAGGTCAAGACTTTGAAGCACAACAAGATTCCAATTGTCCGAGTTCGTTAGAATGCTAAACGAGGACCCGAGTTTACTTGAGAACGAGAGGATCAGATGATGCAGAAATATCCTCACCTTTTTCCGACTCTACCGTCTACCTCAGCTTAAAATTTTGGGACGAAATTTTCTTTAACAGGTGGATAATGTAACGACCTGACTTTTTTGACTTATATTTATTTTCACGAAGTGTCTTTTTTAAATGTTCATATTTTCGTGTGATCTTGATGCCTGAAAAAAATTCCAAAAAAACGAAAAAAAAAAATGCTTCTCCCCGCTTCCCCACGATTGGTTACTTCCCTATTGATCCTGCCCTATATATATATATATATATATATATATATATATATATATATATATATATATATATATATATATATATATATATATATATATATATATGTTGTAAAGTCAAATGTGGCTAACAATATTATATATATTATTACTATATCACCTACTATGTACAGTACATTATATACTATAAATAAGGGATGTAAGCTGCCATATTGAGCACACCATCTATTGAATAAAAATATTTTTGCTCTCTACTTCAATCTTCTTTAATATTTGTAGTACTATTGTCAAGAACCAAACCACTAAAGATAGTTATAAGCCTACTGAATTATAACACGTTATCAGCACGAAGTGCTCCGTATAATCAAGGTTTATCTAAGCTAGCACACGTCACTAAGCAAGGTAAGAAATTGTTTAACTTTTATTAACCTCACTAACATTTATATTTATGTTATTTAAGTTATATATGGTTGGTTATACCGCCTGAATTATATTTATGTAATCTAACTTTTATTAACTTCACTAACATTTATATTTATGTTATTTAAGTTATATATGGTCGGTTATACCGCCTGAATTATATTTATGTAATCTAACTTTTATTAACTTCACTAACATTTATATTTATGTTATTTAAGTTATATATTGTAACGACCCGACTTTTTCGACTTGATTTTATGCCTTGTATTTTAGCAAAACTGCGTATTTGTGCGTACTATGCTACTTTATACTCTAGAACCTTTATATACATGGTTTACTTTCATTTATATATTAAAACATGCCTTAGAGTACGTAGGATACTTAACTTGTTCACCGGAAGCTCTTATGACCGTTAGTGTCACTTGACGTTTCGAATAAACTGCGAACCGCGCACACATTTATCTTTTGTCATAATCGGAATATTATGACTACGAAATATTAATTATTATTTTATAAAAATAATTACTTGGGTTTTTGGATGCTTAATTATGCGTAGTAATTTAATTATGCTTACTAGTTAGTCTTGTTGGACTTTCTACCTTGTTGGACTTAAGCCCACCCTACTCTAGCTAGTAGCCCATTTATTTAGCCCACTATTTAATTACTAGTGACCCAATAATAAGTAAGATAAATGCCCATTTATTAGAGGGAACATGCTAGCATTTGTGTCAAGTATTATCCTTAATGTTACATGGGATCCCAACATAAGCACCTACTTTAAACAACCATTAACCAAAAAGTAAATCTTGTCCCCCCTCCCCCCTACCAAAACCTACGGCCCTAATGGCCTCCCCCCACCCTCATTTCCTATAAATACCACCCTTATTCCATCCATTTAACACTTGCTCTTATTTGTATTTCACACACACTTACTCTCTTATTTCCTTTCTAGTCTTTCTCACTCTAAAACTTGTAATTTTTTGATTTTTCTTCTTCTTCTTCTTTCCTTTTCATGATCATCGTCATTCTTTAAAAGATCAAGCTTTTTAGCTTTGATCTTGATTACATCTTGTAGATTCAAGCATGAATCCTTCAAGAACATGGAAGATTCAAGCTTTCTAGCTTTGAATCTTCACCTACTTTGTAGATCTATATCTTTTAACTTTAATCTTGTTATTTTTTTATAAAGATTCAAACTTGTGTTTGTAATCTTCATGTAACTTAAAGATCCAAGCTTTATGCTTCAAGATCTTCAAGAACAACCAAGATGCAAGCTTTCTAGCTTGAATCTTCATATCCTTTGTTGGATCTAAGTTTCCTAACTTATGATCTCATTATTTTGTTATAAAGATCAAAACTTGTGTTTATGGTCTTCATGTAACTTAAAGATCCAAGCTTTATGCTTCAAGATCTTCAAGAACACTAAAGGTTCAAGCTTTCTAGCTTTGTGACCTTATAACTTGTGTGAAAAGAATCCAAGCTCTCTAGCTTAGGGTTCCATCACTTCATTTGACTTATATTATGTTCATACTTGTTTGATTGAAGTAAAGTTTGTAGCTTTAGTTGAAAATGTAACTTGTAATTGTGTTAAGACTAAGGATATGATGTAACCTTGGTTCATCATCCATCTAAGACTCTTAAATGAGTTGTGTTCTTACTTGGTCTTAACATATTGTGTGTTGATGGTAGAATCTTGGTCAAGGTGATGCTAACCCATCAACGAGTTGTACACTTGAAGCTACAAGCATCAAAGATGAGAACCGTGATGAGCATTAAGCACTAAGAACCCTACCGGAGCACCTTGCTTACTATTTTCAGGATCTGATCATACAACCTGGGCTACTGGAAAGTTGATTTTCAGTTATTTCGGTTCGAGTAGATGATTTTTTGTTTAGACCTCGTCTTAATCCGAGTTACGATTTACTTCCGAAAGTCACTACACCCTATTAACGTTGTGCTGAAAATTCTGACCTACTCGCGCTTAAACCATCACCAAGGTCAAACGAAGACGAGTTTGGTTCTGGAAATTGGTCAACAACTAGAGGACTCCCATACGGAGCCATAGCCACTGATCACGCGTCTTTTCCTTTTGTATAGAGGTCGTAACAGCTGACCGAAGTCAGCCTATTATTTCGACCTCTATACTTGATTAAACTTACTTATCTTTTACAATGATGAATGATGATGATGATGACACTTAAACTTATTTTATGCACTATTAGAACTTATAAGGACAACATACTGACCTAGTAACCTTTGATTTAGGTTGACGACCTTTCGAACCAACTTACTACTTGCATACTTTCATTACCTACTTTACCGCTTTTATCACTGTGAGTTATAGCTTCCCTTTTTACTTTACTATTTTTGGGACTGAGAATACATGCGCTTTTTATGTTTTACTTATTTGACACGAGTACTTAAACTTTACATATGTGTGGGTTATATAACGGCATAAACTTTCCCCTTAGCACGGTAACGTTTTACTATTGGTTTTTGAACCGGTAGACGCGAATCTTAGTTATGGATCCATAGGGTTTGACATCCCCACTCGGGCTAGTCGCGCTAGCATTTAACGGGTGTTTAATATTCGAGGACATACGCACTCGCCAGGTGTACTTTTAGGGGGTGATATTTATATTTACGTTAAGTCTAGTTACCATGTGCCCACGGTTATACATATACTTTTCATACTGTTTTGAAACATTGAAATCTCGTGGTCAATCTTATATTACTGTTACAATTTAAACTATAGCTCACAAACATTATTGTTGACATTTTTAAGCATGTTTTCTCAGGTGCTTAGAGGTTTGTTGCTTCCGCTGTTAGACTTGCTGTCATGCTGTTTAGACTTGATGTTAAGGACCTGCTGTGTTAGATATCCGCTGAATAACTTAGAGATGTCTCAATTATGGAACTTTTCTTTTACATTCGTAATTTATGTTATTTTCAAAAATAATGACTTTGTAACGACCTTTATGTCACGTTATCTTTTGTAAATGCTATGTCTTTTTATGAATGCAAACTGGTTTTCAAACAGCATATAGTATTTGACCGTGTAAAGATCCTGTTGTTGACAAATTGTACACGATGGATTTGTACGGGGCGTCACATTTGGTATCAGAGCATTGGTTGTAGGGAATTAGGTTGCATTAGTGAGTCTAGACAGGACCGAGTAGGATTCACTAATAGGACTAATCTACAACTTGCTAGTTTACTTATTTTCGCGAAACTTACTGCATGATGGTGCTTACTTTTACTACTATATGACGTATACTGCTACTTGATTTTCACTACTGCATGACATTATCTGCTTTCGATTGCATGATACTTCTGTACGATTTGCTATTATTGCCATGATATTTACTACTATAGATGATCTAGACTGTCGTAGTTATTTTGCCTAATACGTGCTTGCATTATGACTTACTGACATGGAAAAAGTTATTTTTCCATGTTCAGATGTCGGATATCCCGCCCGTTGTCATTTTGGAGAGCGACTCAGACACATCCGCCACCTCGCCTGCCATTGTTGCCGATTCTCAGATCCCGTCGTCGACACACTCAGTGACTCTGGCGCTTCGTCCTCTGGAGCCAGTGGCCATGCACCCTACCCAGTGATCATCTCAGACGGACAGATCCACCAGAGATTCCAGCTCTACTCATCCCAGGACCCTCAGAGCCACAGCACCATTCCGGTGGTGTTGTGATTCCCGGGGAATACGGGGACGTTTCGTTATGTAATGAGCATAACTATTGGTGTAGATGCCTTCCTGATGGACGTGTCATACCGATCCCACCTTTCAGATAACGGATTATGATTATCGGCCTAGCAGAGCCACCTCCAGCTGTTTTTGATGACTTATCATCAGACGACTCATCCTCTGATGACTCCAGTGACGAGGATTCCGACGAGGACCCTGAGGAGGCGCCCGTGCAGCCACCCTCTACCCCACCGAAGAAGCGGTATCGTTTCGATGGTACCGTTATTCCAGGGGTTAACGGAGGTAGGTCGTTCGTTAGTGCACATGGACTGAGGACTATTGTCACCGCCCGCAAGCGGGTTGTGCCGTATCCTGCCGATCCATTTGTGCGTAAGGCTTACCATTGCGCACCATCTACTTCTGGCATTAGACCATCTGCACCACCTGTACCGACTGCACCGCCTGCCCCACCATCTCCCTCCGTCGAGGAACTGACGAGGGGAGTGGAGATCCTCCGTGCCCGGGTAACTGAGCTCGAGGACCAGATGTCCCACGTAATGGACATCCTTTACCGACCGTCACCATAGGGCATTGTAGTAGATTTCATTATGTAATCTCGTTTGTAGTTTCATGTTCTACTCATGTATTGTGCGAACCTATGCGGATGTATGCAACTTATTATTAATGAATGGAACTTAATGTTGTTTACTTTTTGTACGGTGTTCTAATTACGTTACTGTATGTTGATTTTGTGGTATCTGTATCTAGTGCATTGCTTAGTTAACATGTGTTGCGCTGATTCCATGTTGGTTTCCATATACTATATTATTATTTATTAAATGCTGGATTTTGACTTAAGTCAAAATTTTTGTTTAGTAGAGCAATGGTAAACGGAAGAGCAGCTCCCACAGCAACACAAATTGGGGAAATGATTGCTGAAAGAATAGACGCAGCTATTGCGGAAATCAACCCCCCAGCTCCACCAGTTAACCAGCCCATTCGTAACGGGTGCACATACAAAGAGTTTCAAAGCTGCAAGCCCCACAACTTTAGCGGTACTGAGGGGCCAGTTGGTCTGACTAGGTGGTTTGAGAAATTAGAAGCTGTGTTCCGTGTAAGCAACTGCTCAGAGGTGAACAAAACCAAGTATGCTTCATGTACGCTGTCAGACGGCGCCCTAACCTGGTGGAACACACTGGCTCAAGCTAAGGGTATTGACGAGGCTTATGCCACTCCGTGGGAAGAATTTAAGGGAGCCCTGATCGAAGAGTACTGCCCCAGAGCAGAGATATAGAAAATGGAGGCTGAGTTCTGGGAGTTGAAGGTTGTGGGAAACGATCTTGATGGTTACCACCGTAGGTATCTGGAATTAGCACTGATGTGTCCCACGATGGTTACCCCAGAATTTAAGAGAATGGAGCGATACTTGTGGGGACTTCCCAAGTCCATTCATGGAAATGTCACCTCTTTTAATCCACCTAACGTCCCGGCAGCTATGCGCATGGCGCAAACCCTTATGAACCAAATTATCAGCAAGGAATCGGAAAAGGTAAAATCCGAATCGGGAGCCAGTGGTGAGAAGCGTAAGTGGGACAACAACAAGGGAAGAGTCTATGATCAAACCCCCACTAAGAGGCATAACGACGGAAGGAACCCCAACCCGAACACCAGCTCGGACCCCAACTACAAGGGTAGTCTACCGTAGTGCAAGAGGTGCTACAAGCACCATACCGGGTACTGTAATGTGGTCTGTGAAAAGTGCAAAAGGACCGGGCATATTGGTAAGGACTACAAGATTCCCATCCGAGCTGTGAGGACCAACCCCAATGGACCAAGAAAGTGTTATGAGTGTGGACAACAGGGCCACTTCAGGAATGAGTGTCCCAACAAGAGAAAGGATGGCGGACCAGCGCGTAGAAGAGCTTTCAATGTAAACGCAAGGGATGCTCGTGAGAACCCCGACTTGGTTACATGTATATTCACTATCAACAATCTATTAGCTTCTGTCCTATTTGATACCGGTGTCGATAGGAGCTATGTTTGCAGATACTTTTGCTCTAAGATAGATTGGTCATTAGTTCCTTTAAAGGAGAGTATGCTTGTTGAGGTAGCCAATGGAAAACTTGAGAAAGTTGACCAAATTGTCCGAGGAGCTATTATCAACATAGCTGGTGTGGATTTCGCAATTGACTTGATACCCATCAAATTGGGAAGCTTTGACGTGATTGTCGGCATGGACTGGTTGACCAAAGTGAGGGCCGACATTATCTGTGGAGATAAAGCTCTTCGTATACCACAAGGAGATGGTGAGCCACTGGTTATATACGGAGAGAGATGTAACTCGGAGCTAAACCTCATTAGTTGTATGAAAGCGCGGAAGATCATGAAGAAAGGACGTCTTGCTGTTTTAGCACACGTGAAGGCTTTAGAAACAGAAGAGAAGAGCATGAATGATGTACGAATCGTGAATGAATTCCCCGACGTCTTTCCGAAAGAACTGCCTGGATTACCACCACCGAGAGCCGTGGAGTTCCAGATCGATCTAGTGCTGGGAGCTGCACCCGTATCTCGCGCACCTTATCGTCTAGCACCTTCCGAACTGCAAGAGTTGCAGAGTCAACTGCAGAAATTGCTCGACCGAGGGTTTATCCAACCGAGCTTGTTGCCTTAGGGCGCACCTGTTTTATTCGTGAAGAAGAAGGACGGATCCTTCCGCATTACCGCGAACTCAACAAATTGACGATCAAGAACCGATATCCTCTTCCCCGAATTGACAATTTTTTTGATCAGCTGCAAGGATCAAGCGTTTACTCTAAGATTGATTTGCGATCCGGTTATCACCAGTTGAGGGTAAAGGAGAGTGATGTGATGAAGACTGCGTTCAGAACCCGCTATGGTCATTATGAGTTTCTCGTGATGCCGTTCGGTTTAACCAACGTACTCGCTGTATTCATGGACCTCATGAATCGTGTATGCAAGCCATACCTGGATAAGTTCGTTATCGTCTTCATAGATGATATCCTCATCTACTCCAAGATCGAAGAAGAACATGAGCAACGTCTCCGACTAGTGCTTGAACTCTTGAGACAAGAGCAACTTTATGCCAAATTCTCCAAGTGTGAATTTTGGTTGAAGGAAGTCCAATTTCTGGGTCATATTGTGAGTGATCAAGGTATCAAAGTTGATCCCACAAAGATCGAGGCTATCAGTAAGTGGGAGACACCCACTACTCCAACTCACATCCGCCAATTTCTAGGCCTTGCCGGTTATTACCGGAGATTTATTGAAGGCTTTTCGTTGATTGCGCGTCCTTTGACCGCACTGACTCACAAAGGGAAGAAGTTCGTTTGGTAGAACGAACAAGAATCAGCATTTCAAACCCTGAAGCAGAAGTTAACCACCGTACCTATCTTGTCGCTTCCTGAAGGCAGTGACGACTTCGTGTGTACTTCGATGCTTCAAAAAATGGTTTTGGTTGCGTATTGATGCAAAGAACGAAGGTCATTGCTTATGCTTCTCGTCAACTGAAGATACACGAGCAAAACTACACTACCCATGATCTCGAACTTGGAGCCGTTGTCTTTGCTTTGAAGTTGTGGAGACACTATCTTTATGGGACAAAGAGTACCATATTCACCGATCACAAAAGCCTCCAGCACATCTTTGATCAGAAGCAGCTGAATATGAGACAATGTCGATGGATCGAGACGCTGAACGACTATGATTGTGAACTCCGTTACCATCCTGGCAAGGCAAATGTTGTAGCCGATGCCTTGAGCCAAAAGGAGAGAACGGTACCGCTTCGCATCCGTGCCTTGAATATCACCATTCAGACAAATCTCAATAACCAGATCCGCGTAGCTCAAGAGGAAGCTCTTAAGGAGGAGAATATTTCTCAAGAGCACTTGAACATTCTCGTTTCTCGATTTGAGGTCAAGGAGACTGGACTCCGATACTTTGCCGGGAGAATTTGGGTACCTAAATATGGAGATCTACGGAGCCTTATACTAGATGAAGCCCATAAGTCGAGATATTCGATTCATCCAGGAGCTGGTAAGATGTACCACGATCTCAAGGTTCAGTATTGGTGGCCAAACCTGAAGAGGAATGTTGCAACTTATGTTGGTAAGTGTTTGACTTGTTCGAAGGTTAAGGCCGGACATCAAAGGCCATCTGGATTACTTCAACAACCGGAAATCCCGCAATGAAAGTGGGAAAGAATAACGATGGACTTCATTACGAAGCTACCGAAGACGGTAGGCGGTTATGATACCATCTGGGTTATCGTTGACCGACTTACCAAATCTGCTCACTTCCTAGCTATGAAGGAAACTGATACGATGGAGAGGCTTGCTCAACTGTACATAAAAGAGGTTGTATCTCGTCATGGTGTGCCTCTATCAATTATCTCAGATCGCGATCCCCGTTTTGCTTCCAGATTCTGGCGTTCTTTGCAAGAAGACTTGGAAACCCGTCTCGAAATGAGCACATCGTACCACCCGCAGACCGAAGGTCAGAGCGAACACACGATTCAAACTTTGGAGGACATGTTGCATGCCTGTGTTATTGACTTCGAAAAGGCTTGGGAGAGGCATTTGTCACTAGCCGAATTCTCTTACAACAACAGTTATCATTCGAGTATTAAAGCCGCACCTTTCGAAGCCTTGTATGCCCGTAGATGTCGTTCTCCTATTTGTTGGGCCGAAGTAGGCGAAAATCAAATCACCGGACCCGAGGTAGTCCATGAAACAACCGAGAAGATTGCCCAAATTCAAGCTAGACTTAAGATGGCCCGTGATTGCCAAAAGAGTTATGCTGATCTTAAACGTAAGGACTTCAAATTTAACGTGGGTGACCGTGTGATGTTTAAAGTCGCACCTTGGAAAGGTGTAATCCGCTTTGGAAAGCGTGGAAAGTTAAACCAACGATACATTGGTCCGTTTGAAATCTTGGAGCGTGTCGGACCAGTTGCTTACCGTTTGGATCTTCCGACTCAGTTGAGTGCTGTTCATCCTACCTTTCACGTGTCGAATTTGAAGAAATGTCTTGCTGCACCAGAACTTGTCATACCACTGGAAGAACTCACAATTGATGACAAACTCCACTTCGTGGAAGAACCTGTCGAAATTATGGACCGTGAGGTCAAAACTTTGAAACGCAACAAGATTCCGATCGTCCGAGTTCGATGGAATGCCAAACGAGGACCTGAGTTTACTTGGGAACGAGAGGATCAAATGATGCAGAAATATCCTCACCTTTTCCCGACTTAAACACCTGCCTCAGCTTAAATTTCGGGACGAAATTTCCATTAACAGGTGGGTAATGTAACGACCCAACTTTTTCGACTTGCTTTTATGCCTTGTATTTTAGCGAAACTGCGTATTTGTGCGTACTATGCTACTTTATACTCTAGAACCTTTATATACATGGTTTACTTTCATTTATATATTAAAACATGCCTTAGAGTACGTAGGATACTTAACTTGTTCACCGGAAGCTCTTATGACCGTTAGTGTCACTTGACGTTTCGAATAAACTGCGAACCGCGCACACGTTTATCTTTTGTCATAATCGGAATATTATGACTACGAAATATTAATTATTATTTTATAAAAATAATTACTTGGGTTTTTGGATGCTTAATTATGCGTAGTAATTTAATTATGCTTACTAGTTAGTCTTGTTGGACTTTCTACCTTGTTGGACTTAAGCCCACCCTACTCTAGCTAGTAGCCCATTTATTTAGCCCACTATTTAATTACTAGTGACCCAATAATAAGTAAGATAAATGTCCATTTATTAGAGGGAACATGCTAGCATTTGTGTCAAGTATTATCCTTAATGTTACATGGGATCCCAACATAAGCACCTACTTTAAACAACCATTAACCAAAAAGTAAATCTTGTCCCCCCTCCCCCCTACCAAAACCTACGGCCCTAATGGCCTCCCCCCACCCTCATTTCCTATAAATACCACCCTTATTCCATCCATTTAACACTTGCTCTCATTTGTATTTCACACACACTTACTCTCTTATTTCCTTTCTAGTCTTTCTCACTCTAAAACTTGTAATTTTTTGATTTTTCTTCTTCTTCTTCTTTCCTTTTCGTGATCATCATCATTCTTTAAAAGATCAAGCTTTTTAGCTTTGATCTTGATTACATCTTGTAGATTCAAGCATGAATCCTTCAAGAACATGGAAGATTCAAGCTTTCTAGCTTTGAATCTTCACCTACTTTGTAGATCTATATCTTTTAACTTTAATCTTGTTATTTTTTTATAAAGATTCAAACTTGTGTTTGTAATCTTCATGTAACTTAAAGATCCAAGCTTTATGCTTCAAGATCTTCAAGAACAACCAAGATGCAAGCTTTCTAGCTTGAATCTTCATATCCTTTGTTGGATCTAAGTTTCCTAACTTATGATCTCATTATTTTGTTATAAAGATCAAAACTTGTGTTGATGGTCTTCATGTAACTTAAAGATCCAAGCTTTATGCTTCAAGATCTTCAAGAACACTAAAGGTTCAAGCTTTCTAGCTTTGTGACCTTATAACTTGTGTGAAAAGAATCCAAGCTCTCTAGCTTAGGGTTCCATCACTTCATTTGACTTATATTATGTTCATACTTGTTTGATTGAAGTAAAGTTTATAGCTTTAGTTGAAAATGTAACTTGTAATTGTGTTAAGACTAAGGATATGATGTAACCTTGGTTCATCATCCATCTAAGACTCTTAAATGAGTTGTGTTCTTACTTGGTCTTAACATATTGTGTGTTGATGGTAGAATCTTGGTCAAGGTGATGCTAACCCATCAACGAGTTGTACACTTGAAGCTACAAGCATCAAGGATGAGAACCGTGATGAGCATCAAGCACTAAGAACCCCACCGGAGCACCTTGCTTACTATTTTCAGGATCTGATCATACAACCTGGGCTACTGGAAAGTTAATTTTCAGTTATTTCGGTTCGATTAGATGATTTTTTGTTTAGACCTCGTCTTAATCCGAGTTACGGTTTAGGATTTATGGCCTTCCGAAAGTAACTACACCCTATTAACGTTGTGCTGAAATTTCTGATCTACTCGCGCTTAAACCATCACCAAGGTCAAATGAAGACGAGTTTGGTTCTGGAAATTGGTCAGCAACTAGAGGACTCCCATACGGAGCCATGGCCACTGATTAAGCATCTTTTCCTTTTGTATAGAGGTCGTAACAGCTGACCGAAGTCAGCCTATTGTTTCGACCTCTATACTTGATTAAACTTACTTAGCTTTTACAATGATGAATGATGATGATGATGACACTTAAACTTATTTTATGCACTATTGGACTTATAAGGACAACATACTGACCTAGTAACCTTTGATTTAGGTTGACGACCTTTCGGACCAACTTACTACTTGCATACTTTCATTACCTACTTTACCGCTTTTATCACTGTGAGTTATAGCTTTCCTTTTTACTTTACTATTTTTGGGACTGAGAATACATGCGCTTTTTATGTTTTACTTATTTGACACGAGTACTTAAACTTTACATATGTGTGGGTTATATAACGGCATAAACTTTCCCCTTAGCACGGTAATGTTTAACTATTGGTTTTTGAACCAGTAGGCGCGAATCTTAGATATGGATCCATAGGGTTTGACATCCCCACTCGGGCTAGTCGCGCTAGCATTTAACGGGTGTTTAATACTTCGAGGACATACGCACTCGCCAGGTGTACTTTTAGGGGGTGATATTCATATTTACATTAAGTCTAGTTACCATGTGCCCACGGTTATACATATACTTTTCATACTTTTTTGAAACATTGAAATCTCGTGGTCAATCTTATATTACTGTTACAATTTAAACTATAGCTCACCAACATTATTGTTGACGTTTTTAAGCATGTTTTCTCAGGTGCTTAGAGGTTTGTTGCTTCCGCTGTTAGACTTGCTATCATGCTATTTAGACTTGCTGTTAAGGACCTGCTGTGTTAAATATCCGCTGCATAACTTAGAGATGTCTCAATTATGGAACTTTTCTTTTGCATTCATAATTTATGTTATTTTCAAAAATAATGACTTTGTAACGACCTTTGTGTCACGTTATCTTTTGTAAATGCTATGTCTTTTTATGAATGCAAACTGGTTTTCAAACAGCATATAGTATTTGACCGTGTAAAGATCATGTTGTTGACGAATCGTACACGATGGTTTTGTACGGGGCGTCACAAATATGGTCGATTATACCGCCTGAATTATATTTATGTAATCTAACTTTTATTAACCTCACTAACATTTATATTTATGTTATTTAAGTTATATATGGTCGGTTATTCCACCTGAATTATATTTCTGTAATCTAACTCTTATTTACTTCACTAACATTTATATTTATGTTATCTAACATTTTTGATTACTTATGCAATTAATCATTATTTATTTCATGCATACTAATGTTTATTCTTAAAATTTATTATTTATGCATAATATGTTTATTCTCTTAATCTTCATATTTATACTAAACATATTTATACTAAATATATTTATAGTAATCGTATTTGTACTAATAAAATTCTTTTATTAAAAATTATTATTAATACAACGAGTACATAACAGTCGTTAACGTCAACTAACGACGTTACAACGGTCATATATACATAACGGTTGTTAACGTCAATTGACAACGTTACAACGACTATATTTTTCAAATATAAAATAAACATCTCCGTTTTCACATTTTCACAAATCAATCTTCATTTTCTCAGATTATCACCATCAATTTTTTTTTTTTTTTTTTTTAAAGATGATTCACACAAGGATGATTTTTCCTATTGTATTGGTCATACTAACTATCATCATTGTTGCTAATATACCACCGGGTGAGCCTATATTCTATCCTGCTCTTGTGGTTTTATCATTTGTAATCATGCCATTATTATGTTGTTTGCTACTTATGAATTTAAAATAATTCTAATTTCATTTTATTATTTGTTTATGATTAGAAATTGATTATGATTATAATTTATGTTGTTCATCTTTCTGATAATAGAAAATGTTAAACTTATCAAAGCTTGAGTTTGATGCCCTAGACGTATCGAGAACAAACTACACATCATGGGTCATGGATGTAGAAATAAATCTTGGATCATTGGGTATTCTAGAAACTTTAAAAGAAAACAATACTTGTTCTGATCAAGATAAATTAAAATCAATTGCTTTTATTCGTAAACATATTGATATCACCTTAAAACATATGTATCTCACTATCAAAGATCCACATATTTTATGGAAAAGTATCAAGAGTAGATTCGATAATCAAAAGGAAATATTACTCCCATCTGCGAGGGAAGAATGGAGAAATCTAAGGTTCCAAGACTTTAAAAAGGTAAGTGAATACAGCTCGGCCATGTTCAAGATCCGTTCAAAGCTTCAATTTTGTGGTCAAGAAATAAGTGATGCTGATATGATGAAGAAAACTTTCTCCACAATGCATTCTGCAAACATAACTATACAAAAAAAATTTGGGATTGCAGAATTACAACACTTTTTCAAAACTTCAAATTTATCTCTTAGTTGCAGAAGTGAATAAAGAATTACTGATGAAGAATCAAGAATCTCGTCCTACGGGTGCGCTAGCATTTCCTGAAGCTAATGCTATTAACAATAATAATAATAATAAAAGAAATGCACCTGGACGAGGACGTTGGCGAGGTCGTGGTCATATTGGCCAAAACCATCATCATGAAAATTACCATAACAATAATAAAAATCATAACTATGTTCGAAATCACCCTTATGGCAATGGTCGTGGTGGTGGTCGTGGTCATAATGGTTACGGTGGTCGTGGTCGTGGACAAAGAAATAATAATCCACAAAATTATAAATTTCAACCACCATACAATCCCACAAATCATAATGTTGAAGGAAGCTCTTCAAAGAATATTGAAGATTCTTGTTATCGATGTGGTAAAATTGGACATTGGTCTAAAAACTGTCGAACAAATCAATATTCTGTTAATCAATATCAAGAATCCCTAAAGGGAAAAGGAAAAGAGGCAAGCCTTGTGGATGACCTTGATACAAAAATCACTGAACCAACAAGCGACAACTTTAATGAATAAATTTTCTATTATATGTCCATATCAAATAAATGGATGTAGATTTACGATCTATACCATATCTACTTTACTATATGTTTCCTTATTATGTACTTTCGTTTATAACATATTTTGAATGTAATATATTGATGAATTATGTACTCATTATTTGTTTATCATATTTTGAAGTTCATGATGTACACTACTGGACTGCAAAATCAGTCAAATGGTGGGGATCTTTGTATTGCAGACAGTGGTACCACACACACTATACTCAAATCTAAAAAAAATCATTGATTTTAAAGCAACAGAAGGAACGGTACATACTATATCTGGTCCTGCGAATTTAATAAAAGGAATGGGAAAGGCAAAATTCATGTTACCAAATGGTACAAATTTTCTGATAAAAAATGCCTTATTTTCTCCCATATCAAAGAGAAATTTGTTAAGCTTCTCTGACATATACCAAAATGGATATAATTATCAGTCAGTGACTACAGAAAATGATAAATATTTAAGTATCACTGACAAGAAGCATGTAATTGAAAAACTACCAAGACTTAGTTCTGGTTTACATTATACATATATAAATGTACCAGAAGCACACATGGTAGTTAATGAAAAGGCATGTGATCCTGTAATGATCAATCTGTGGCATGAAAGATTAGGCCATCCAGGATCAACAATGATGAAAAGAATAATTCAAAATACACATGGACATTCATTGATGGATCAAAAGATCCCTCATGATGCACTTATCCCATGTACATCATGCTCACTTGGAAAATTAATAATAAGACCATCACCTCTTAAGGTTGAAAAAGAATCACCAATGTTTCTTGAAAGAATTCAAGGCAATATATGTGGACCAATTCATCCAACATGTGGACCATTTAGATATTTCATGGTCCTAATAGACGCATCTAGTAGATGGTCTCATGTTTGTCTATTATCAAGTCGAAATATGGCATTTGCAAAATTTCTTGCTCAAATTATTAAATTGAAAGCACATTTTTCTGATTATAATATTAAAAGGGTGAGATTGGATAATGCTGGTGAGTTTACATCTCAAGCATTTAATAATTTTTGCATGCCTATTGTGATTGTTGTTGAACATCATGTTGCCCATGTGCATAAACAAAATGGTTTAGCCGACTCACTAATCAAACGATTGCAGTTAATAGCTAGACCATTGATAATGAGAACAAAACTCCCAGTATCTATATGGGGTCATGCAATTTTACATGCTGCATCATTAATTTGCATTAGACCAAGTGCAAGTCATACATATTCTTCCTTGCAACTTACTTTTGGTCATCAGCCAAATATTTCCCACCTTAGAACATTTGATTGTGTGGTTTATGTTCCTATCGCACCACCATAACGCACTAAAATGGGTCCTCAAAGAAGGATGAGAATATATGTTGGATATGAAACATCTTCAATCATAAGATATATTGAACCCATGACGGGTGATGTTTTTACAGCACGTTTTGCTGATTGTCACTTTAATGAAACATTGTTCCCTAGATTAGGGGGAGAAATAAAAAATAAAGAAAATGATATTTCATGGTGTGAACCTCAATTAATGTATCTTGATCCTCACACAAAAGAATGCGAGACCGAAGTTCAAAAAATAATGCATATGCAAGAACTTGCGAATAAATTGCCTGATGCATTTACATATACAAAAAGAGTGACTAAATCATATATACCAGCAGCAAATGCTCCAGCTCGAATTTAAATTCCAAAAGCTAGAAATAATGTCGCTCTTGAGTCTTTGCCACGCCAGAAACGTGGAAGACCAATTGGTTCCAAAGATAAAAATCCTCGAAAAAGAAAATCAGCTGATAATGAGGTAAAAGAAAGTGTTCAAGAAGAACCACAAATCAATACTCTTTCTGCAGAGGAGATTGATGATGTCAATACGGAATTTTCAATCAATTATGCACATTCAAAAATATTATGGAACCGAAATGAAATGAAAAATCTTGATGAGATATTTTTATATAATGTTGCATATGACATCATGAATGATGATGATGATCCAGAACCAAAATCTGTCATGGAATGTCAAAGTAGACATGATTGGGATCATTGGAAAGGAGCAATACGAGCTGAATTTGAATCGCTCAATAAAAGAAAAGTTTTCGGATCTATCATTCTCACACCTAAAGATGTGAAACCTGTGGTGGGTTTTTGTACGAAAAAGAAATGAGAAAAATGAAGTTACAAGGTATAAAGCTAGACTTGTAGCTCAAGGCTTTTCCCAAAGACCAGGAATTGATTATGAGGAAACTTATTCTCCTGTTATGGATGCAATTACTTTTAGATACTTAATCAGCCTGGTAGTTTCTAAAAATTTAGAAATGCATCTCATGGATGTTGTGACTGCTTATCTATACGGATCAGTTAATAGTGATATATATATATATATATATATATATATATATATATATATATATATATATATATATATATATATATATATATATATATATATATATATATATATGAAGATACCTGAAGGATTTAAGGTATCAAAAGCAACCAATGCAAAACCAAAAGAAATGTACTCAATCAAGTTACAAAGGTCTTTATATGGGTTGAAACAATTGGGTCACATGTGGTATAAACGATTAAGTGATTACTTGATAAGCAAAGGGTATACTAATAATCTTATTTGCCCATGTGTATTCATTAAGAAAACAACATCCGGATATGTGATCATTGCCGTTTACGTCGATGATCTTAACATCATAGGTACAAATAAAGAGATCCATGAAGCCATTCAACTTCTAAAGAAAGAATTTGAAATGAAAGATCTCTAAAAAACCAAGTATTGCCTTGGTTTGTAGATTGAGCATATGCCTAATGGTTTACTTGTACATCAAACAACTTATACAGAAAAGATTTTAAAACGTTTCAATATGGACAAAGCAAACCCATTAAGTACTCCTATGGTTGTTAGATCACTTAATGTTGACACTGATCCATTTCGTCCCTGTGAGGATCATGAAGATATCCTGGGACCAGAAGTACCATATCTTAGTGCAATTGGAGCTCTTATGTATCCTACAAATTGTACAAGACCTGACATTTCTTTTGCAGTTAATTTGTTGGCAAGGTTCAGCTCAGCTCCTACCAAAAGACACTGGAATGGGATCAAACACATATTTCGATACCTTCGAGGAACTACTGATTTAGGATTATTTTATTCTAACGAATCAAAATAATATTTGGTTGGTTATGTAGATGCAGGTTACTTATCTGATCCACATAAAGCTAAATCTCAAAATGGATATGTATTCCTAAATTGAGGTACTGCAATATCATGGCATTCTAAAAAACAAACACTTGTTGCAACATCATCAAATCATGCCGAAGTGATTGCATTACATGAAGCTACTCGGGAAAGTTTTTGGTTGAGATCAATGACACAACTCATTACTGATTCTTGTGGACTAGAGCGCGATAAAAGTCCAATAATTATCTATGAAGATAATGCAGCTTGCATAGCACAGATAAAAGAAGGGTATATCAAAAGTGACCGAACAAAACACATACCTCCTAGATTCTTCTCATACACTCAAAATCTCATTAAGGACAACCAGATTGAAATGAGATATGTTCAATCCAACAAAAACTCTGCTAATCTTTTCACGAAAGCACTTCCAACTGCTATTTTCAGAACACACGTTCACAATATTGGCATGAGGCATTTCAAAAGATGTAACAGCTGAGGCGATGCCTACTTGAGGGGGAGTCAACTTTATACTGCACTCTTTTTTCCTAGCTAAAGTTTTTTCCAACTGGGTTTTCTTTAGCAAGTTTTTAACGAGGTAGTACTATTGATCTCTAAATGATAATAACATTGTCATCCAAGGGGGAGTGTTGTAAAGTCAATTGTGGCTAACAATATTATATATATTATTATTATATCACCTACCATGTACAGTACATTATATACTATAAATAAGGGATGTAAGCTACCATATTAAGCACACCATCTATTGAACAAAAATAGTTTTGCTCTCTACTTCAATCTTCTTTAATATTTGTAGTACTATTATCAAGAACCAAACCACTAAAGGTAGTTATAAGCCTACTGAATTATATATATATATATATATATATATATATATATATATAATTAATTGATTTTTTTAAAAGCTCCGTTTCGAATGTAGTTAATTTCAGTTTGTTCATAAAATTATTTCGAGTTGAACGGTGATAACGGATAAATTAAACTCGCGGCGGAAAAAAAAAGATAGATCCCGTTAAAATTTTGGTTGGAATTTATATAATGTTTAATATATTAAACTTGAAAGTTTTATTTTGACTCCCAATTAATTGAATGTTCACATCTTTTTACCCTGACAAATTTTACCCCTCAAGTTTGAGCCATTTGACTCGTTCCTTCCTTGGCAAAAACGACACTTTTTCCACAATCACAAATAGTCCTAAACAACCAAATTTCTTGTGGGTATTAGTAAATAAGGTTAATTTATTAATTATATTATTATATTATATATATACTAAAAGAGGTTAGTTTTGATGTCGTACCCGGCTAAAAAAATGCCGTTCCAACTTTTGCTTTCACACCACAAATTTACACCCAAACCCCCTCAAGAATTCAACAAATACAGTTTACCAGGGGTATAATTCGTAAATTTACAAGGTTTTAAATGTAAATTTATTTTTTATTTAATTAAAAAAACAAAACCCACCATAAAATTCAACGGCCTTATCTACCTACTCGGCGCAAGTTAATTTTCACCGCTACTACCATTAAACTTGAAATAATTTTTGGAACAAAACGAGACTAACTACGCTCAAAATGGATAATTTTTCAGAAACAGTACGCGCATCTACATTTAAAACGGGTCTTAACACATGGGTCGTTTCCCCTTCTGTACATACACAACGCTACGTTAAATATGAATATGCAGACTGAAAGATCCCGCCACATTGCGCGGGCCGAACCGGGCTAGTTTACTACTATTAGTGTTAGTATAGATTTTTTTTAGAAAGGCAATATTAGTATAAGACTATAGATAGATGGATCAGTAAATCATAATTTATTCGAGTTTTCATTCTATGCAAAAGAAGAAACATGCACGTTGTGCCCTTATAGACCTTTGTTAACGCATCGTGGTGGTTCCTAAATCACAACCATCACGCCACCATGGCGTCACAACGCGGCGTGATGGGCTGCAAAATTTGTAACGACCCGACTTTTTCGACTTATATTTATTTTCACGAAACTGCGTATTTATGCGTACTGAGCTATATTATATTCTCGGATCTTAATTCATGTTAATTACTTTCGTTAATATTTTACAACGTGTTATTACGTGTGTAATCACTTAACTTGATCCTCGAATGCTTTTACGACTGTTAGTGTCACTTGTCATTTAAAACGAGCTATGTACTTTGTACACGTTAAACTTTTGTCATAATTGGAATATTATGACTACCTAATACTAATTTTTATTTTCTAATGACAGTTACGCGGCTTATTGGTTGCTTAATTACGCTTAGTGTTTTACTAATACACACTAGTTAGTCTTAATGGATTTTTACCTTAATAGACTTAGGTCCACCCTACTCTGGCTAATGGACTTTTAAGTTAGCCCAATTTTAATGGATTTATGACCCATTAAAATGTAAGACAAATACCCATTAAGATAAGCCAACATACTAGCATATTTGTGTGCCATTACTACAATATGTTGCATGGGATCCCAACATATAAGCACCACCTTTGTACCACCACCATGCAAAAAGCAAAAGTTGTCCCCCTTGTCCCCCTAGGCTGTCGGCCACCAAGCACACCACCACCACTGTAAATTCAAGCCTCATTCTTCATTTCACACTTCATTTTATTCTCATTTCACACACACTTGATCTCTAATTTTCTCTCTAGTCTTTCTCACACTAAAATTGTAAGTTCTTGAATTTTCTTCTTCTTCTTCTTCTCTTTTTCTTCTGAATCACGACATCATCATCATCATCATCATCATCATCATCATCATGAGATCAAGTTTTTTAGCTTTTTGATCTTGTTATATCTTGTAGATTCAAACTTTGATTTGAATCTTTCAAGAACATAAAACTTGTGTTTATGATCTTCATGAAACTTAAAGATCTAACTTTTTGCTTTAAAGATCTTCAAGAACATTAAAGATCCAAGCTTTCTAGCTTAAGGTTTCATATTTTGTTTAGATCTAAGCTTTTTAGCTTATGATCTCATTATTTTTACTAGATCTTAGCTTTCTAGCTTATGGTCTCATTAATCTTGTAAAAAGCCAAGCTTTCTAGCTTAGGGTTTCTTAACACTTGAGATCTAAGTTATTATTATAGATCTCACTTACTTGGAACCTTTCTATAATTTTTATGGTGATAAAAATCAAGTCTTCATCATCTCATACGATGAAGATGCATAAACTTGTGTCAAAAGGACAAAGGTTGAAGCTTTATTGTGTTTATACAATAAAGAGACAACTTTGATGTTCAAAACTTATAGAAAGTTAGCTTTTACTTTAGTTGTGTATTGATGGTTAAAAATTAGTCATAATGATGCTAAAACATCAAAGAGTTGTACACTTGAGGCTATTACGCATCAAGGATGAGAACCGTGATGAGCATCAAACACCAAGAAACCCATCAGAGCACTTGTTTCTGTTTTTCAGGGTCTGATCAGACTCATGGTGTAGTGACCCGAACTTTTCCATGTTTATATATATTAAATGAAATTGTAATTTACATTATTAAATGTTTCCAACATGTTAAGCAATCAAACTTGTTAAGACTTGATTAATTGAAATAGGTTTCATATAGATAATTGACCACCCAAGTTGACCGGTAATTCACGAACGTTAAAACTTGTAAAAACTATATGATGACATATATATGATTATATATATAGTTAACATGATATTATGATAAGTAAGTATCTCATTAGGTATTTTAACAATGAGTTATATACATAAAATTGAGTTTATTGAATTAAGAAACTCGAAACGATATATATAACGATTATCGTTATAACAATGTCTTACTAAATACATATGAATCATATTAAGATATTGATACACTATGTTTAATTATGATAAATTATAAGTAAACATGTCATTAAGTGTATTAACAATAAACTACATATGTAAAAACAAGACTACTAACTTAATGATTTCGAAACGAGACATATATGTAACGATTATCGTTGTAACAACATTTAACTGTATATATATCATACTAAGATATATTAATATATCATAATATCATGATAATGTAATAATTTAACATCTCTTTAGATATAATAAATAATGGGTTAACAACATTTAACAAGATCATTAACCTAAAGGTTTCAAAACAACATTTACATGTAACGACTAACGATGACTTAACGACTCAGTTAAAATGTATATACATGCAGTGTTTTAATATGTATTCATACACTTTTGAAAGACTTCAAGACACTTATCAAAATACTTCTACTTAACAAAAATGCTTACAATTGCATCCTCGTTCAGTTTCATCAACAATTCTACTCGTATGCACCCGTATTCGTACTTGTACAATACACAGATTTTAGATGCATGTACTATTGGTATATATACTTCAATGATCAGCTCTTAGCAGCCCATGTGAGTCACCTAACACATTTGGAAACCATAATTTGGCAACTAGCATGAAATATCTCATAAAATTACAAAAATATTAATAATCATTCATGACTTATTTACATGTAAACAAAATTACACATCCTTTATATCTAATCCATATACCAATGACCAAAAACACCTACAAACACTTTCATTCTTCAATTTTCTTCATCTAATTGATCTCTCTCAAGTTTTATCTTCAAGTTCTAAGTGTTCTTCATAAATTCTATAAGTTCTAGTTTCATAAAATCAAGAATACTTCCAAGTTTGCTAGCTTACTTCCAATCTTGTAAAGTGATCATCCAACCTCAAGAAATCTCTCTTAATTACAGTAAGATATCTTTATAATACAAGGTAATACTCATATTCAAACTTTGATTCAATTTCTATAACTATAACAATCTTATTTCGAGTGAAAATCTTACTTGAACTTGTTTTCGTGTCATGATTCTGCTTCAAGAACTTTCAAGCCATCCAAGGATCCTTTGAAGCTAGATCTATTTTTCTCATTTCCAGTAGATTTATGCACAAAACCTGAGGTAGTAATGATGTTCATAACATCATTCGATTCATATATATAAAACTACCTTATTCGAAGGTTTAAACTTGAAATCACTAGAACATAGTTTAGTTAATTCTAAACTTGTTCGCAAACAAAAGTTAATCCTTCTAACTTGACTTTTAAAATCAACTAAACACATGTTCTATATCTATATGATATGCTAACTTAATGATTTAAAACCTGGAAACACGAAAAACACCGTAAAACCGGACATACGCCATCGTAGTAACACCGCGGGCTGTTTTGGGTTTGATAATTAAAAACTATGATAAACTTTGATTTAAAAGTTGTTCTTCTGGGAAAATAATTTTTCTTATGAACATGAAACTATATCCAAAAATCATGGTTAAACTCAAAGTGGAAGTATGTTTTTCAAAATGGTCATCAAGACGTCGTTCTTTCGACTGAAATGACTACCTCTTACAAAAATAACTTGTAACTTATATTTCTGACTATAAACCTATACTTTTTCTGTTTAGATTCATAAAATAGAGTTTAATATAAAACCATCGCAATTTGATTCACTCAAAACGGATTTAAAACGAAGAAGTTATGGGTAAAACAAGATTGGATATTTTTTTGATTGTTGTAGCTACGGAAAATATTGTAACAATTCTATACAAATCATATATTAGCTAACTTATATTGTATTATACATGTATTCTAATATATTATGTAATCTTGGGATACCATAGGCACGTATGCAAATGTTTTGACATATCATATCGACCCATGTATATATATTATTTGGAACAACCATAGACACTCTATATGCAGTAATGTTTGAGTTAGCTATACAGGGTTGAGGTTGATTCCAAAAATATATATACTTTGAGTTGTGATCTAGCCTGAGACGTGTATACACTGGGTCGTGGATTGATTCAAGATAATATATATTAATTTATTTCTGTACATCTAACTATGGACAACTAGTTGTAGGTTACTAACGAGGACAGCTGACTTAATAAACTTAAAACATCAAAATGTATTAAAAATGTTGTAAATATATTTTGAACATACTTTGATATATATATGTATATATTTTTTATAGGTTCGTGAATCGACCAGTGGCCAAGTCTTACTCTCGACGAAGTAAAAATCTGTGAAAGTGAGTTTCATTTGCCTTTTTACCCTTTATATTTTTGGGCTGAGAATACATGCGCAATTTTTATAACTGTTTTACGAAATAGACACAAGTAATTTAAACTGCATTCTATGGTTGAATGATCGAAGCCGAATATGCCCCTTTTTGCTTGGTAACCTAAGAATTAGTAAACCGATCTACTAATTGACGCGAATCCTAAAGATAGATATATTGGGCCTAACGAACCCCATCCAAAGTACATGATGCTTTAGTACTTCGAATTCGTTTTTATCATGTCCGAAGGATTTCTCGAAATGATAGGGGATATTCTTATATGCATCTTGTTAATGTCGGTTACCAGGTGTTCACCATATGAATGATTTTTATCTATATGTATGGGATGTATATTGAAATATGAAATCTTGTGGTCTATTATTATGATTTGATAATATATAGGTTAAACCTATAACTCACCAACATTTTTGTTGACGTTTTAAGCATGTTTATTCTCAGGTGATTATTAAGAGCTTCCGCTGTTGCATACTAAAATAAGGACAAGATTTGGAGTCCATGCTTGTATGATATTATGTAAAAACTGCATTCAAGAAACTTATTTTTGATGTAATATATTCTTATTGTAAACCATTATGTAATGGTCGTGTGTAAACGGTATATTTTAGATTATCATTATTTGATAATCTACGTAATGCTTTTTAAACCTTTATAGATAAAATAAAGGTTATAGTTGTTTTAAAAATGAATGCAGTCTTTGAAAAATGTCTCATATAGAGGTCAAAACCTAGCGACAAAATCAATTAATATGGAACGTTTATAATCAATATGAACGGGACATTTCACATGGGGTTCTAGAAAGTTGATTTCCAGATAGTTCGGTTTGAGTAGATGACTTTTCGTTTAAGACTCGCCTAATCTGATATACGGTTTAGAATTTATAGCCTTCCGAAAATCACTACGCCTTCGTAACAACGTGCTGAAATTTCTGACATACTCGCGCTTGAACCGTCACCACAGTCAAACGACATCGAGTTAGGATCTAAAAATTGGACATCGGTAAGAGGACTCACAAACGGGCCTTGACCACTGGCCGCATGTCATTTCAGTTTGTATAGAGGTCGTAACAGCTGTCCGAAGTCAGCCCTTTGTTTCGATCTCTATTTTTGTTGAAAACTTACTTTATCTTTTACGTAAGATGATGATAATGATGATGCTGTAAGTAACTAGAGGGGGGGTGAATAGTTACTTAGTGGTTTTTTAAAACTTTTTTAAAATGTTTAACAATCAAAACATAAGTTTTAAGCGTGGAAGCGTTTGTGTTTGTTAATGCAAGTATGTAAAGAATGTAAGTGCATAAACACAAAGATTTATGGTGGTTCGGGTGGATGTTTACTAATCCACCTTAATCCCCTCCCCAATTCTATGAATTAAGAGTTTTCTTCACTATGATACCCCAAACCCGGTGGAGTGTCCGGATACAACACTAGCTCCTCGATAAGCCGCTACTTATGAACCCTTACGTCCCTTTGAAGAATTTACAAACACCAAATGCTCTTACCATAAGATCTTAATGCTCTAGCCTAGTGAAATCACAACTACCTTCTAGATCCCTTTAAGAAGATAGCTCACAAGTAAACTTATAACTAAGCTTACAATCACTCAAAGTTCTTCAATAGGTCACACCAACTTAATTCCCAATGGAATTGATCAACTTCCTAGCTCCCTTTAAGAAAGTTGAATCATTAAGCAAGATGGTGTTTCCTATCATAAGAACCATCTAACTTCCTTGACCCCTTAAGGAAGTGTCTTACAAAGTAAACTTAAAGATACAAATGATAAGTACAAAGTTTACATTTCAATTCTACTTAGTGTAAGTAGAATCTCTCTTTCTCTCTTATAATCCCTCCATTGATATGTGCTTGAGGCTTGGGAGATCAGTAGATATGACTTTGAAAGAATGTTGGAAAGAGGTAGTCTTCTAGTTTGGCAAAGAGGTGTATTTATATTCCAAGAAAAACTGGACAGACAAAACTGCGGTCGAAGCACGGTCAACCGTACTGGCAGCCTTACAACTTCTGTTAGCATTTCAACATACCCGTTGGAGCTCCTTTTTCTTTGAATTTTTGGCTTCTTTACCCAATATAGAGCCTTTAAAATATGTTTAATACACCTAGAAATTAACTCCATTACCCCTTTGATCTTGGACATATGCATGGAGGTTGACATGTGCTATCTAAAGAGGAAAGTTCAATATCCTTGACCATTGTCATTGATTTCCTAATAAGATAAATGCAGATTTTTGTCCCTTGACAAACCACTAACATCCAAACTTCATTTCCCAAATCTTTAAACCCTTGTCTTCATCTTTGATGGAAGTATCTTGCCCATTGGAACCTTGTTACAACTCCATTGAACTAGTTTGAGAACACTTTGACTAGTTGCACTAATCACAAAGATACATCACTACATTCCAAACCTCATACCCATGTCTTCACCAACTTGTATTTTCTTTGATGGAAGTATCTTGCTCTTTAGAACATTGTTACATCTTAAATGAACTAGTTTGAATCTAGTTAGAACTTAATGATCCTTGTTACAACCTTGACTAGCTTGAACTAATTACATTTACATACATACAATGGTACTTAAAACTAATGGGAGAGCACCTCTTTAATTGGGACTTTAATGACCATTATTAGTATGTTTAAATAAAATTATGTAAGAGTATAAAAAGATATAACACTTGTGTGTTTAATCTTATTTCAAGTTAAATTGTCATTAAGGTGTCATTAGGTGTGATTAATCAAGATTAACATCTTTTGGTTCAAAACTCTTTTGAAATCAAAGAAGGCAACTATTATAAGTATGTTTAAAAAGGTTTTGTAAATTATGGATGCCTCAAAGTGGTCTAACTCAAAGTGGTTGAATTTGATTACAGTGAAAACTGCGGTCGATCCACGATCGGCCGTGAGGTTGACCGTAGATCAACAGTTTTGTAAAATGGGGCAGCTGTTGGAACAGGACATCTACGGTCAGACCCGCGGTCGACCGTGGTGCAGTCACATATTAGTTTTTACCAAGTTAATCATTTATGTATTGGTCTTTTGCTAGAGATAGTGTAGGCTTGTGAACTTGTGTTGTTCAATACGTGGTTTAAGCACACAAGACTTGGTGTCATCATCAAAACAAAGTGGTTAACATTTGAATATTAATATTGGATCACTAACCAACAGATGCTTAGGACTTAACTTACGTACTTTTAAACCTTTTGGGACGATTTACTAACTTAGTAACCTTTGACTTAGGTTGAGGCTACTTGCTTACTTTTTCGTATCGATTTTACCGCACATTCACTGTGAGTTATAACTCCCTTTTTACTTCAACTATTTTTGGGACTGAGAATACATGCGCTTTTTATGTTTTACATACTAGACACGGGTACTTTAACTTTATATATGTGTGGGTGACATAACGGCACAAATTTTCCCCATAGCTCGATAACGTTTAGTCATTGGTTTATGAACCGGTGAACGCGAATCTTAGATATGGATCCATAGGGTTTGACATCCCCACTCGGGCTAGTCGCACTAGCATTTGACGGGTGTTTAATACTTCATCTGTTTTAACGCACTCGCCAAGTGTACTTTTAGGGGGTGTTATATTATTTTACGTTAAGTTAGTTACCAAGTGCTCACGGTTAAGCATATACTTTTCATACTATTTTGAATACGAAATCTCGTGGTCTACATTACATTATTGTTTATAATAAAACTATAGCTCACCAACATTCGTGTTGACGTTTTTAAGCATGTTATTTCTCAGGTTCTTAGATGAAATTGCTTCTGCTGTATTAGATTTGCTGTGTTAGACTTCCGCTGCATTGTTAGAGATGTCTCAATCATGGAACTTTTATTTTGCATTCACAACTTATGTTATTTTCGAACTATGGTTTTATAATGACCTTAGTGTCACGTACTTATGTTAATGATTTCTATTCGTAGAAGCACGTTATCCTTTGTAAAACAATTGACGTTGGTAAAAATGTTATCTTTTTATGAATGCAAAACTTTGTTTTAAAACAGCATATAGCATTATACCGTGTAATGGACATGTTGTTGATGATCCGTACGTGATGGTTTTAGACGGGTCGTCACATTTGGTATCAGAGCATCGGTTGTAGGGAATTAGGCTGCATTAGTGTGTCTTTACCGAGTCGATTAGGATTCACTAATAGGACTAATCTACAACCTGATCGTTTACTTGTTTCTGCGGAACTATTACATGCTACTGCTTACTATCACTGCTATATGATATTGCTGTATGCTAATGTTTATTCTCACTACTGCATACTACTACTATCTGCTTTTGATTGCATGATACTGCTATAGAATACTGTTATTACCATGATATGTACTGCTGTAGATGATCTAGGTTGCTGTAGTTATTATGCCTGATTACGTGCTTGCTATATGTCTTACTGACATGGAAAAAGTTATTTTTCCTTGTTCACAGATGTCGGACATACCGCCTATTATCATTTACTTGGAGAGTGATTCAGATTCGTGTTGGTTTTATTTTTTGATAGAAAAATTGATATGGTTACTTTGTGAAGGATGTTATCCCACATAGGTGGGAGGAGAAAGTTGGAGGTAGGTGACTTGGTTATAAAAGGAGGGCTAAGTCTTCATTCTAATTTGCACCAATCAATACACTTTAAGTATTTGATTATTTCTTTCTTTCTTACCCTTGTTTGAGAGTTGTATTAGTTAAATATTTTGGAGAGTGTAGTTGGCTTAAGAGAGTCGTCTATATCATTGTAACAATTTGTGATATAGTGTATTTCTCTCTTTGGGGGCCGGTGGTTTTTCTCCTGTTTTGGAGTTTCCACGTTAAATCTTGTGTTGTGTAGTGTTCTTATTTCTTTACTATTATTGTTGGGCTGGGTGGTGGGAATTAGTGAGACCGTAATTTCCCAACAACTGGTATCAGAGCGTCAGGTTTGACGGGGGTCTCGGTTATAGGAGTCGGAGTATGCTCTGTGGTTGCCACGGAAGTGGATCGTCCACATTAGAAATGAGTTCTATTGATCGTATAGGGAATCTGGTTAGACAATATTTTTTCTGATTCGGAGTAAGTGGTGTCTAGAATTTGTAGTGGACCGGGTGTTGGATTTTCTAATTTAACGGATCCTGTGCGCCACTTGATATGGCCGAAACGGACGGTTTTTATTTGCGCGGTGTCATCGGGCCGTGGCTCGCCAGGATCAGCCACTCGTGGGAGAGGGTACTGTTTTAAATTTGTATTTAGCAGGGCCTAAATCTTACTACTCCTTATAAGTAAGGGAAGTATGACCTAGAGTCGTATTTTTGAGATATCAGTAGAATCGAACCTATATTTAAGCCTGAGATAGTTAGGGAGTAGTGAATATTTATTTTGGGATTTTCAAATTTAATAAGACAGATAAAGTAAATGCGATAAAATTCGTAATTCAGATAAGGTTAAAGTGAGTGCATACTATGACTTCATCAGTTATTTTGCCGAGATTATGGAATGCTGGCTCATGAATATGCAGAGGCCTTGTATTCATTACACTGGTCCTAAACGCCCCTGTCATAAGACATGTCACTGGGTACTGCATTAGGCTTGAAGATTCTGAATAGACAGCAACGTCCCATACCCCCGATGCCCGTGCAGTCTGACTACAGGCATACACGTTCAGATGGCTCATCCAATTGAGCGACTCAGTTGGGTGACGTATTAACATTCCAAAATGGTCTAGACTTTCTTAAGCGTAATAGAATACATGGTTTACCATATCCGAGAGATGTGATGTGTTTCAATGCTTTCGTTAATGATTGGTAAAAGATAGTTATGCCCTTAAAAAGAGTTCAACCATAAAGAACACCATGGCCAAGTCAAGCTGACTTCCATGAACACGTTCGGTTATCCTAACGGTCCAATACTTTATGTGTCTAAACAAACAGTTCCTTAATTAACTAAGAATCCCTCAAGCGGGGTGCAATGCTTGAGACCGCGTTATGGTGCAGTGTACTGGTCAACACTAACCGTGTTCCATGGCCTTACTTAGCAGAGGTACAGCTTACAACAACCGCTGTGGTTCAGCGTGTACGTACGAATTTTATATGCTTGGTGACTACACTAGCATGGTCTAGGACCGACAATGTACTAAGGGTCTAGTCAGATGTTTCACTACGAAAGAGTCTTCAGTCGGAATCCAAAGCTTGATAGACTTACTACAACCGGTGTGCCTCAGTCGATCTTACGTTGTATCCGATAGACTTCTCTTACCAAGGGGTGACACAGATAGTGTACTCTGAATCAGGGTTCGCGACTTCCCAATAACAGAGCCTATAACTACGTTCTATTAGTTGGAAAAGCGATTGAGTTTAAAGCATAATCGAAAAGCATTTCGACAGCATACACAGACCATAATATTATTTCGGCATTATAACTGCTTACATCATAGCATACACTAAAGATAACTACTCGCTAATCATGGCAACAATATCATAAAACATTATATAAGATAAAGGATAGAAGTACAAGTAGATTAAACGAGTTCTGAATACAAAAGTGACAACTTCAAGACTCCGGACCGCTCCTAATACAATCTTCAGCGTTCTTCTCCGAGTACTAGGCTTCCCGCACGGAGTCGAAGGCCTTGAGAGTATGACTAATATTGTACAAGAGAGAGAAAGAAGTGAATTGAAGTGTGTGTTGGAATGAATGACAAAGACCCTTTAAATAGACTAGAAATTTGCCAAAATCCGCCTGGCAGGCCGTATGGTGGCCCGTATTTGGCAGGCCGTATGGCTGGCAGCCCGTTTTCTGAGGGCGTTTACAGGGCCGTGTGGCAGGTCGTACCCCATACTGGCAGGCCGTATGGTGGCCCGTTTTTAATGCTGGTTAGCTTTGATTCCCTGGATCGTAACTTGATTTCTTGTCTTTCACCGTTTTTGCTCTAGAATCTTCGTTTTAGCTCCGATTCTCTTGATTCTTTTTGCACCGCCTTCGTAATTACTTGTTCTTCAATTCTAACCGACAGAGTGGGTATTTTGCCGACAAAGTTCGAATCTTTCTTGTTTTTGGGCCTCAATACCGGGGTGAAAACGTGACTTTTTAGCCGATATCACCACTCCACTACATCTGTCTGCCAGTCGAAACGTGAGCAAAATCAGAGAAAGTATTGTTTATAGGATACGAATACGATGTCGAAGTTTAGTCCAATGAGTTTTGATGTAGAGAAATTTGATGGGAGGATCAATTTTGGCTTATGGCAGGTTCAAGTCAAGGATGTGTTGATTCAGTCCGGTTTACACAAGGCGTTAAAAGGTAAACCCACCTTTGTTTTTGGTAGTGATTCTAGCAGTAAGTTCGATGAAGAAGAATGGGATGATATGGATTTGAGGGCGGCAAGCGCGATTCGTTTATGTCTTGCAAAGAACGTGCTTGCAAATGTGCACGGGTTATAAACATCAAAGGAGCTTTGGGTTAAACTAGAGCAGTTGTACCAGGGCAAGGGCATCTCAAATCAGTTGTGTCTTAAAGAACAATTTCATACTTTGCGTATGGATGGGGGTTCAAAGATTTCAGATCATCTGAGCATTTTGAATGGTATTGTTTCGGAACTTGAAGCTATTGGAGTTAAAGTGGATGATGAAGATAAAGCTTTGAGGTTGATATTTCTTTGTCATCGTCTTATGAACACATGAAACCTATTTTGATGTATGGGAAGAAAACTCTGAAGTTTGAAGACGTTACTAGCAAGCTCCTATCCGAGGAGAAAAGACTGGAAGGTAACGGGGTCTCGTCATCAGGAGATACGATAGTGTTGTGTTCGGATAGGTGAAAGAGAAACTCTGGGAAGAATCTGGTATGCTGGAGGTGCGGGAAGACTGGGCATGTAAGGGTTAATTGTCCAGGTGGAGCTAATTCGGTAAATGGCTCTAAAGGCGCTAATGATGTCTCCGTTGTTACGGAGAGTGACGAATTCCTATGAAGTCACATCATCCTCATGGTGTGTCCGCGCCACCGTGGAAAGAGATGTTCGTTAGCGGTTCCACAATTACACATGGGCATTGGTTTGTCGTTGATGCAGGTTGTGTGGTGGAAACTGATGTTGTAGCTGATGAGACTTTCGGGAAAGCCAAACAGGGAAGTTGCACCATAAAGTTTCAGCTGGTTGTTCAACAACATGTGCCGAGGTGAAATGCTTGGAATGTGATATTCTAAGTGCTATACTCTTAATGGTGGAGTATGATAATTCTTGTTAAGAGTTATGATTGTCTGTAATGACAATGATTGTCGGTTTAGACAATGCTCGGTAAAGATGCAAGTTTTGTCTCTTGGGAGATAATGTCATCGGCATGAAGATGAGGATCTTGAAGTTGTCGTCGAGGAATCATCTATATCGGTTATCCTTATATGTTAAAGTATCGTTATCTTTTTCTATCAAAAAGGTGGAGATTTGTTGGTTTTATTTTTTGATAGAAAAATTGATATGGTTACTTTGTGAAGGATGTTATCCCACATAGGTGGGAGGAGAAAGTTGGAGGTAGGTGACTTGGTTATAAAAGGAGGGCTAAGTCTTCATTTCAATTTGCATCAATCAATACACTTTAAGTGTTTGATTATTTCTTTCTTTCTTACCCTTGTTTGAGAGTTGTATTAGTTAAATATTTTGGAGAGTGTAGTTGGCTTAAGAGAGTCGTCTATATCATTGTAACAATTTGTGATATAGTGTATTTCTCTCTTTGGGGGCCGGTGGTTTTTCTCCTGTTTTGGAGTTTCCACGTTAAATCTTGCGTTGTGTAGTGTTCTTATTTCTTTACTATTATTGTTGGACTGGGTGGTGGGAATTAGTGAGACCGTAATTTCCCAACAATTCGTCTGCTACTTCGCCTACTGTTGTTGCTGACTCACCTATTCCGTCACCGTTACCCTCCGACGACTCTGGTGATTCGTCTTCTGGGGATAGTAGTCACTCACTTGACCTAATGGTCATCTCCGACAGTGACGAGGATCCCGAGGAGATCCCAGCTCCACCCAGCCCTAGTCTTCCGGGGCCATAGTATTATTCTTTAAAGCCTATGAAATTTTTTTAAATATTTTATATCATTCGTTAGGGTTCAAGGATTTTTTATTTTTTATTTTTTCAATTCGTTCTAGATAATTAAATTTTCGAGATCGACCGTGATAAATATGGTCCATGCCTATTGATACATAGATGTGCATTTAGGATAGCCAAACCCTAACTATAAACAAAGAATAAAGACTTTAGATTTAAATAGAGATTGCTTTAACGAAAAACTGTATTAAGATTTTTACAAATAATTTGTAGTCGTAATTAATTTTTTTAATTGTGTGATCGAGAGAGTATGGATTTCAGTTTGGTGATAAAATGTTTCTTACTATGAAAATTAAATTAAATAAGCTAAAACGAAAAGGAGAATATGGGAGAGGATGTAGAGCCATTATCGCTTGTACAAGTAGCATGGATTGTTGTACATCGTGAATTTATAGTCCCACTGAAATCAAAGTATATCTCACACAGACACATTTCGTCTACATTTTTCTGAATCAATCATGTCATCATGTGTTCTTAACTATACAAAATTAAAATTTTCAATTTTAATTATATCAATGCTTACATTTTTAGATGGAGTGAACTCAGTTACATTAGTCTCTGACGAGGTAGTTAAACTACCTGGTCAACCTCCGGTCAATTTCAAACAATTCGCCGGTTATATAACCGTCGATAAAGCTAAACGGAGATCTCTCTTTTACTATTTTGTTGAAGCTGAATCTAATTCATCTTCCAAACCACTTGTTTTATGGTTAAATGGAGGTAATTTAAAGTTTTACTATAGTTTGTTATTATTAATTAGTACTCCATTGATTCTAATTGTAGTATTAATTAATTAATTATTTGAATTTTATAAAATTGTGTAGGGCCAGGTTGTTCATCAGTTGGAGAAGGGGCATTTGTAGAGCATGGTCCATTTAAACCAAGTGGTAGTGTTTTGTTGAAAAATGATTTTAGTTGGAATAAAGGTATACTTATAATAAATGCAAAATCTTCATTTTCTGTTATTTTTGCTGAGGTTATTTATTGCAGCATTGAATGTTAAAAGTGAAGCCTTCCATGTTTGCCCTAATTCATTCATTGCTACCCTTGATTTATGTGTCTTGTGATTTTCAGGATATATAACTTACTATAAGTTTAAGGATATAACTTTGTTTCTTTAATTGACAGAGGCAAATATGTTGTATTTGGAATCACCAGCAGGAGTGGGATTCTCTTATTCTGTTGATACATCCTTCTATACTTCAGCGAATGATGTCATGACAGGTTCAAAATGATTATGTGCTGATTATTTCGAGTTGGTATCTATAGGATTTATATTATTGTTGCTTTTGCTACATATTTTTAAGTACAATAATGCAAACTGTTTACATTTCAGCTGGTGATAATCTTGCTTTTCTTGTGAACTGGTTCAAGAAATATCCTGAATACATGAATAGGGACTTTTACATCACAGGCGAAAGTTATGCAGGTATTATAAATGTAGAGACTTTAAAAGAGATTTAAAATGGGATTACTAGTCTGATAAAACTTACCATATATGCACATTTATGGTTTGCATGCATGTGGGTCAAATGTCATCTATAGTGTATTCAAATTCAAAATCTACTAAATTGCTTAATTGTATTGTCTATTGCAGGACACTATGTTCCTCAACTAGCAAATCTCATAGTTCACTCAAAAGCCAAAATTAATCTCAAGGGAATCGCAGTAAGTACAATTAGCAACCTTTAAGTTATGAAATGACCAGATTATCCCCTTGATGATGATGATGAACTAAGTATTTGTTGTACAGATAGGTAATCCACTTTTGGAATTCAATACGGATTTTAATTCTAGGGGAGAGTATCTTTGGTCTCACGGTTTGATATCGGATGATACATATGACATGTTCAATAGAGTATGCAACTACTCGACTATCAGAAGGCAATCACAATCCAGGTCTCTTACACCTACATGTTCACGAGTTTCAAATCAAGCTTCAAAGGAGATTGGTAGATTTGTGAACGCGTATGATATCACTCTCGACGTGTGTTTATCGAATGTTTTTTCACAATCACAAGTTCTCGAGCAAAGTGTAAGCTATATATATAACTTCACAGTTTCTGTTTATAATATGTAAATGTAGAAATCATCTAGCTTTCATAATCATAATTGACGCCCAATTGGTTATAATGACTTCAGAATTCTAAAATCAACATATTTGAGATCAAACCAGCCTGGCCCAATATGTATTGAACCAAATTCTTGACCCTTTACATAACCATACACCCATGGTTGCAAACAACGGTTGTGGCAGCCATTGCGGCGGTTTGGTCACTAGCCCGTCACGTTTCGCACAAAAACATCTAATTAGTCGGTCAACCCTAAAAGTCAGGTCAAAATCTGGAAAAGTCGGTCAACATCAGTCAAAAGTTGACTTTTTGTTTGGCCTTGTTCTATTGTAAACGGAAAACCCAAGCTCATTTTTAGAAAACATCATACAAAACCTATATACTCCGTATTATATAAAATAACACCACTCATCTTATTTGTGAATCATTTATTTTTAAAATATTTATGTTCGAAATATTTAAGTCTGAAATATTATAGTACGGAATAATATTTAATTATTTAATATATTTTTATTTAAAAGTTAATGTCCCCGTTTTGACCAATTCACCTTTGGTCCTTCCCCGGCTCGTGTCCGTCTCGCGTCTTTTTCAACCTTGAATACAACCCACCCATTTTGCTACTACCTCTAATGATATGGGCCATTATTGTTTCTGTTTCTAACAGCTATTTCAATTGACAGCAAGATACGGAGACCAAGATAGATGTTTGTGTTGAGGACGAAATGACCCAATATTTGAACCGAAAGGATGTTCAGACCGCTTTCCATGCCAGAATGGTGGGTATCAGCGAATGGAGCCCATGTAGCGAGTAATACCCAAATCCAAGTTCCTCGTTTCTTTTCATGACAGGGTCCTAGTGTCCTACCAATAACCATGTTTTTTTTTTCTTTTGGCGGCAGGGTTTTAAGCTATGAGATGGAGAATCTTGAGGTACCAATGACTCCTGTGTTGGTCTCGCTTCTCAAGTCTGGCATTAGAGTTTTTGTTTACAGGTTAATAATTAGCTAAACCTTTTTTTCTTCATAAATTTGTGTAGTTATGGATTTAGTGTATTGTGTATGATGTTGTTTGTTAACTCTTTCAGTGGTGATCAAGATTCAGTCCTCCCGTTGACTGGGACGAGAGTTGTGATCAATGGTTTGGTTAAGCAATTAGGATTGAACACAACTCTACCATACAGGGCCTGGTTCAATGGTAACCAGGTGTGTGTGCTTTTCTTCAAAATACATCATTAGTTTTTTGTTACTATTTTTATGAATAAGATGTTGAAATTTAGATGTTTTTGCTTTCTAGCAGTGGTTGCTAGAACCTTAGATTCAGTCTATGATATGCTTTAATAGGTCATATGGGAAAATATAAAAGTTTAAACAAGTCAAGTGGGAAGAAAGTGGCTTAATGTATATTTAATTCATAAGACATATAAATATCCTTTGATCTGAAAAACGAGTATTAGTATTAATACGTAGTAATATAACTTTTGTGATCTTATTGGACGAAAAGTCTTATGTGGTCACATATGATCGAAACCATTTTGACCGATCTCCCAACCCATTCATTTCACCACCTCTACTTTCTGTTAGGAATTTGGGACCCAACAAGACAGGTGATTTAAACCAATCACCAAACCCACGAACGATAAACGAATAAATAAAGCATAAGAACGATAAATTAATGCATAAAACGACACAAGGATTTAACGTGGTTATATCCCAACTCCAAAACACGGAGAATGGTTTACTCCACGGACGCAAACCAGATATCTTTCTTTATTATGTTGTGCACACATTTACAGGTTACATGGGGTTATATTTATAGGACAACTTAGAAAAAGAAATACGTGTTCTCAACTTGCTGGACAAGTTGCAACCTCACATTTGGTGAGGATAATGTCACCATACGTGACATATAATTCCAACAGCTCCAATAAACCTTCGATCTTAATTCTCACGTAGTGACACATGCTTTCACGTTTTGAAACATGGATTATTTGTTTCACCAATCTTACGTATGACACATGATGTCACCAACGGTGACCCTAAGTCACCAAACATGACATTCATCCTGATCCAAATTTCTCTTTGTTTTAATTTCCTTCACATCTAACACTTTCTTGATGCATTTATATTGGTTAATAAGTTTGGTTTTGTGCAGGTTGGTGGATGGACACAAGTATATGGTGACGTTCTAACTTTTGCAACCATTCGAGGGGCGTCGCATGAAGCTCCATTTTCGCAACCTGAGAGATCAATTGCTCTTTTCAGGGGGTTTTTGGCCGGAAAACCATTACCACCGGCCAATGGAATCACACAAAAGACCAAAACAGTGATCCCTCTTGTTTAGGCTAACATTATGCTGATAACAGCTGTCACACCGTTCTTGGCTCTTTTTGTTTCGATGAATAAATTATGTACAACGAATTTTGTGGCATGCATCTTCAATGAGTCTCAACAGAAGTTTGTTATGCAGTTGGTCTCGAAAACTCATGAATAATTAATGTTGTATAATACAAGAAGTTGAAAATTGAAACCTGCCAAGTCAAAAATATCTGTATGGTATAATCATTATAGTTTTATTAATGTTGTATCTTCATAAATCAGAATGCAAATTATTACTGATTTTATAATGAATAATGAATAATGATAATTCATAATGATGATATTTAAAATGATTAAGAAAATAAATATTTTGTTATCAGAAGACAGACGTCAAATAAAAAAGGTTAGGTGATCTAATTAACTATAATACTACATGGTTAACATTAACAACTTTTTACTATAATACTTTAACAGCATACACATACTATGTTAGGTAAAAAAATTAAGCCTTCATAACAGAAAACTTCGTCCCCGTTTACACATCCATTGTTTGAAGAAGTCCACAACAAAGCTTCACAATACTCGACAAAATATTACATCAACTCTACATTTAGTATTATTTATCTATTTAATTAAAGATAAAAATAATACTATTCTACTTCATTAACGAAGTATCTTATTTCAGGCCCAAATCCCGGATGATGATCTTGAGTAAGTTGGTTTAAAAAGATATATTGTGTTATTCTGTTTGAACCGATACTAAAGAGTGCAATATATTTGGCCCCATTACTCTCTCAATGCATTCATCTTCCTTTATTTTATTTCTATATAGTTTATATAATAAATAACAATACTCTCAACTTTTCATGTAGCTAGCTAGTTCACCTACTATATATCAATGGAAAAGATGATGAAAACTATTCATTTTTTCGTTTTGTTGCTATTTTTTGGTGTAAGTTTCTCTCATTCCCTTCCTTTATCGACTAAATTGAGATGGATTGTTGACGAGTTGAGCGGTGAGCGTGTCAAGTTTAAGTGTGTAAACTGGCCCGCTCATTTAAAACCCATGTTAGCCGAGGGGCTAGACAAGAAGCCAGTTGGTAACATTGCAAGGCATGTTGCTTCAATGGGGTTTAATTGCGTTCGAGTCACTTGGGCTACTAATATGTTCACTCGTTATAGCAACAAGACCGTTGATCAAACATTTCGTGAGTTGCACCTTATGAGCGCAATTGCGGGCCTCGAGAGGAATAATCCTAAAATTTTGGATCTTACGGTTGTTGATGCTCTATCGGTAGTGGTAAATGCGATTAAGGACCATGGTCTCATGGTGGTTCTCGATAACCATGTGAGCGAACCAATGTGGTGTTGTTCTAACAATGATGGAAATGGGTTCTTTGGAGATCAATATTTCGATCCACAAGAATGGTTGGATGGTTTGTCTATCGTGGCAGAACGTTACATAAATACTCCTATGGTAAATTTCCAATAATCTTTATTCAGAAGTTTGTAATATCGTCGCGATTAAATAGACTTATTAAATACTTTATATTTGTAGGTTGTGGCAATGAGTTTACGAAATGAGCTACGTGGGCCCGGTCAAGATGTGGATGAATGGTACAGATGGTTTCGTAGAGGTGCAAAAACGATCCACAATGCTAACCCAAATGTATTAGTCATCATCTCGGGTTTAAACTATGATCTAGATTTCTCTGCACTAAAACACGAGCCATTGGGACTAGATGATGCATTATCAAACAAAGTAGTCTACGAGTCACATAGATACACATGGTCAAGCGGACGAGACAAATGGCTACGTCAACCACTAAATCAAATTTGTGATAGTGTTATTCGTGATACAAGTAAGAACGTCGGGTTTTTAACAACGGGTCCAAATCCAGCCCCGTTGTTTATCTCCGAGTTCGGGGTAAACCTAAACGGCACAAACCTTGCTGATAACCTTTTTCTACCTTGTTACATGGCTTATTTAGCTGAAATGGACTTGGATTGGGCCTATTGGGGTTTGCAAGGAAGTTATTACTTTAGACAAGGGGTCCAAGATATGGATGAACAATTTGGGCTGCTTGATAGAAATTGGAACCAGCTTAGAAACCCTGATTTTAACGGAAAATTGTATCTGATCCACCAAAAACAACAAGGTAATGTTTTTCAGACTGACTTCCATTTTATTGCCAAGCTGTTGGTTTTATACTCATAATTGATAATTGATAATTGATGGATGGATGTTTCATGTAGTTCCAAAAATGACTTCAAGCAACTACACATTCATTTACCATCCATTGACGGGGCTATGCATAATGGTTGATCACAAGAACGAAATATTTGCTGATGAATGCCACATGTTAACTGGATGGAGACATGTAGGCGATTACACGCCGATCCAACTATCAAGCACCCCGTTGTGTCTCAAGGTGGCCGGAGATGGGCTTCCAGTGACGCTAACGACGGATTGCTACACCAACCAAACCACATGGAAGTCAATACCAAATTCCAGGTTTCAAATCGCTAGCAAAGATGAAAACGGAGCGGATCTTTGTTTAGACTTTGATCCTAATAATAACTCGAATATCTTGAGCAAGAAATGCATTTGTGCAACAGACAACTGGTCTAGATGCTTTGAAAATCCACAAAGCCAATGGTTTCAGTTTGTTTCAACCAATAGTAAATTTCTTTAAAATTACATTATTACAATTACAATTACAATGCATATGATAATCCTGCTTATCACATCTTTATATAACATGTTATATTATACTTAGAAGTTTAGAGGTAATGTGTAATTTTGTTTCATGAAGAAAAACATTTCTTCAATTTCACTGATTATATTGGCATCGCACAAGTCAACTAACTGATCAGCGGGTTAAGTGATAAAATGGGAGACATTTGCGAAGTTTAGTCACCAAAAATGAATAAAAAAATTTCTTTGACATTTGCTCTTAGACAAAAAAAACCACAACCATATCAATTTCACCATTCAATAAAGCATTCGGTAAATAATGAGATAATAACTCCTTATAAACCCAATCACAACTACCATTCAATTTTCATGGTTCTCAAAAATACATCTAGGCACTTAATTACTTCATACAATCTATGGTCGTGGAAGTATGCTCTTGAATGGTTACGATATCGTACCTAAGATTAGTCATGCAACGTTCCCAATATGTCGTGGTCATCATACAAATGATACCTGCAATGATTACCAATAATTTCAAATGTAAGCTCGAATCAACAGAATATCAATCTAAGTTAAATGAACTCACATTTTCAAAAGCAAAAACAACTCAAAAAATAAAGATAACATTAGTTTTTCTTTCTCCAACCATATAACTTGATAATTCATAAAGAAAACTTCCATGGCACTAGAATGTATGTGTTATGGAAGTAAGTTTAGAAAACACAAATATTAACACGAAAATGCAATACATACATAGATCATTAAAAAGTAAAACCTGACAACTTTATTCAAAAGGATGAACAAGCTTACCAGCAACACTTCCATGGCATAAGCATTCAAGGAATTAGGTAGCTATATCAATGGCATATTGAAGACTCCAAATATGATAAGGCATACCCCTTAAGTACATATTAGCATCAACTACGAAAACATGTATTTCTTAACTTTTCTAAGGTGCCATGTCAAACTGCAACGTAGTAATGTATGCGTAGGAACTAAAAATATGATTAAGTTCCTAGGCAATCCAAAAAATGTTTGGTAGTATAAAATGAATATTTTAACCTAGAATCTCATAATAGCATAAACACTTCTATAGCCTCACCAAAGAGAATCATATCTATCGGTTTCTTACAAGCACAATATTAGAGTATATCCAGCCATCTTATCTTAATCATCATAAACATAAAGCCACATTACACTACTGTATTATCAAATGAAGTGAAGTAATGCAGGTTATCAACATGATAAGTACCAATGTAATCTAAAGTGACGAATATATAAAGATATGGATTTTGTAAGAAACCGAATAATAAGAAGTTAATACTCACTTCTTTTCACCAAGTTTAACCTCTGTTCCTCCATACTCAGCTAGTAAAACAGTATCCCCTTCTTTGACACAAACAGGCACCAACTTCCCCTCTACATCACGCGATCCCGGTCCCACAGCCACAACTTTACCAGAGTTCAGCTAAATCAACGACCAATTATCAGTTTTTTTTTAACTAAAAAGCTATAATCTGCAAACTTATACAAACACATACATACTGTGTGTGCATATGTGCACATAATGCAATTACATTTATAAATCATATTATGATTGAGCATACATAATATTCACATCATGATTAGTTCTACGTTACACCGATTGGAATAACTGCAGAAACAAGACTGGTAATAATTGCATATAAATTTATAAATTAATTAACCTTGGAGGTTGCTTCTGGAAGCAGAATGCCAGTGTTAGTTTTGGAAGGAGGAACTATTTTCTCAATCAGAACACGATTCAAAGAAGGAATCAAACGCTTCGCCATTTTTGCTTGAGGAACAAGAAGCTGTAAAAAGAAATCAGAAAAATGGACGATGAAGAATTGGGGGTTTTGTTTTAGGGTTTAGCCGTTTTATATTGGCCAATAAATAAAAATAATACGGAGTAAATAAATAGTCAAGTTTGCATTTTCTACCCTTATACTATGAACAGAGTATAAACGTATCCCTGCATTTTGGAAAACTAAATTATGTTTAAAGTTCTCAAAGAAAGATAGATTATCCCCGCCGCGTTCTCCTACCTTCGCGATCATTTGTCACACACGCATTTTTGAGAGGAAACACCACTCGCATCTCAGGAACCCAATAATTATATGTTGTACTTGTACTTTTATATATATGATTCATATAGATTGTTGAATGCATACTTTCTACAACTGAATGATAATAATATCAATATCAATATCAATATCAATATTAGTATTATAATATAAATATAAATAAACAAAAACAAACACCTGTTGAAAGTACCAAGTACAGTAAGTAATAATAATATTAAAATATCCCTAAGTATAATACATATATATTGTGGCATAGGCTCACCAGTTCGCGTAGCTAGTAAGCATATCAAACTTCAGGGTACATCCAGGGGCGGACTTGAGGCAGGGCGAAGGGTGCGACCGCACCGGGCATCATACCTTTTGGGGCATCAAAATTACGTTTCATGCTATGTTGTGATAGACAAGTTTCAGATGAGTTACAACAACAAAAACGTGTTTTATGATTATTTAAAAATTTTAGTGGGGCATAATTAATTATTTCGCACCGGGCATCGATATACTCAGGACCGGCCCTAGGTACATCTCAAGTGTCTTGTGACGTTTCTTGGGAAGAATCTTTGATTTGAGGTGTGACATTGTACAACACGAATTGGAAGTTGGGTGATTTTATTGCTTATGCAATGACTAATGCACATCATCAAGTCTTGATCGCTTTCTAGCTGGATCCATAATGGTCGACTCTACCCCTGAAAGGCGTAGTAGGCTGGCATGTAATCAATATCAATAGCATCCACGGAAAAAACCGGATCAAACTATTGAGACAAAACCGGATCAAACTATTGAGACATTTCCATCTTCAGATACGCAAATTTTAGTGAGGATGAATACTTAAAATCTATTATCAAAACAAAGCAAATATATATTAGCTGCAAAATAATACTATAAATAAATAAAAATAGTTATAATAATAATGATAATAATTATAATTAACTATAATTATTATATTCAAGAGAAGAAACCACCTAATATTGAGCTTGGTTAACAATTGGGATGATTTTAGAGGCAAGAAATAATACTGTCAATGGGCTAAAGATCAAGGCCACTACTTGAGTAGTGATGATGAATTCTATTCTAATGTTGTCACTAAAGGATATTACAAGATGTTCGTGCTTTTAGTGTTATCGACCATCATTTTGGTTAATCGAGATTTACTTGAAAGCAAAGGGTTATTGAATTATACTCAATGACGAGTTTGGAGAGTGCAAAGTGCACGCTCGTCCAAAAATATGGTGGCATCTCACCACAAATTAAAACCAAAAAAAGAACCAGGAGTCACCCTACTATACACAATAAACCAGAGCTCTCGAAAGCTATGCACGCGAGGTTTGGTAACTATGATCCTAACACATACCCAAAGAAGTTCAATCATGTGGACCCTGTTGAAAGTGTTGGAGGTTTTATTAAATTCTTTCGTGTAGGGTAAAATAATCGATAGCCGGATAAATCACTGAATCGTGGTATCACTTTCCGAAAGTAATTATTCGACCCTTATAGCCTGGGTTACACGAATATCACTTTGGGATAAGACGGAGATTAAATTCTTGTTTTGGCAGAAACAAGAATTCCTTTTGCAGAAGAATATTTTGGTGTTCGTAACTTGTGTATTTTTCTCATGCATATTGGTTAATATATTTATATACACCCTTAATCATGAAAGAGTCTTTTATTAAAATCAATTGGCCGATTGATTAATAAAAGTATCTTCTATAATATTCAAAAGTGGTTACAGGAAGAATATTTCTATAAACAAATATTATCACTTCCATCATTAAAGTAAAAGTTGTTACTTTTACAATAAACAAATATTATATTTTACAACTATCAAAGCATGAGTGATCACTTTATAATAAACAAGTATTATTCCTTCAACCACTAAAGCAAAAGTGGGTGCAAGAATAATTCTTCCGTAATCACTCAAAATTGTGTTAAGTGTTTTCTTACTGCTGTCTCTTAAAAACCAGCACTGCAAAAGGACCAGCAGCGCAAAAATCAGCAAACAGGACCAGCAGCGCAAAAGTCAGCATACAGGACCAGCAGCGCAAAAGTCAGCATACAGGACCAGCAGCGCAGAGGAACCAGCAAACAGGACCAGCTGCGCAGAACAACCAGCACAGGGACCAGCTGCGCAGAACAACCAGCACAGGGACCAGCAATGCAGAACAACCAGCACAAGGACCAGCAATGCAGAACAACCAGCACAAGAACCAGTAATGCAGAACAACTAGTACAAGGACCAGCAATGCAGAACAACCAGCACAAAACACTTAGCCAAATTTCAGCTTACTAAGAAAACTTAGTACTGAAAACACTTAGTCAAATTTCAGGTAGACCAAGTCATGATAGTAAATAATGGAAAATCACTTTTGGGTCCAGGTAATCTATCACTTAATGGGTGTACACTCCGTACCTCCAAACCCATTTACAAGTGTAGATTAAAACCCAAAATTACACTAAATTTACAACAATCCTCCCCAATTTAGTGCAATTCGTTTCATGAGAATTAAACAAATTAAAACAAAACTCATGCATAAATGAAAATATCTTGAAGATTGAATTTTCACCTTAGTACATTACACATTCCAAATATTCGAGAATCGGGGTGTTCTAAGAATTGAACCCTTCAACCCATTTGAATAACTGAAAATAACATACACATAAGTTTTCAAATACTCTAAAGCTATCCTGACACTTTACAAGCCATGTGTCCATATCCATTCATGAATGTATCTAAAGCAAAAGTCCAAGCTTTGTTGAAGCGGCAAAACTTCACATTCACATAGGTAGTTCATTTCAGTCATGCACCTGCTATTGCACTTTTTCAAATAAACCATTAAGAAGCTAAACTTCATCCTCACCTTCAACAGGTCCGAGTACATACCTTACCTTGGGATGATACAAAATTTTGTACTCCAAATTTCTAAGTATAAGCCTTCCACATTGAATTCAACTTCTAATTTTCATCAGAAGGGAATTGGGTATCTTATAATTAGAAATTTATGTGGACTTTAAACTCATCCCCACAGCAGACTTGTTCACCAAGTCTCTTGCCAATCCCTTCGTCAAGTGATCAGCTAAATTCTGTTGTGACCTCACGAACACTATAGAAATCACCCCATTCATGATGAGTTCACGAATCATGCTATGTCTGACACCTAAGTGTCTAGACTTTCCATTGTACATCTGGCTATAAGCCTTTGCCAATGTCGCAGCACTATCACAATGGATAGACATGGGTGCTATAGGTTTAGGCCATAATGGTATCTCATGGATCAAGTTTCTAAGCCATTCTCCTTCTTTACCAGCAGCAGCTAAAGCAACAAACTCAGATTCCATCGTTGAGTTGGTAATACATGTCTGCTTCTTAGAAGCCCATGAAATAGCACCTCCCCCAAGCAAGAACACCCAACCACTCGTTGAAGAATGATCTTCAATATTGGTTATCCAACTCGCATCAGAATATCCTTCTATTACCGAAGGAAACCCATTATAAGATAAACTATAGTCCATAGTTTTCTTCAAGTACTTCAGTACCCGCCTAATTGCTTGCCAATGATGAGTACTAGGATTACTAGTATATCTACTCAGTTTTCCCACAGCAAAAGCAATATCCGGCCTTGTACAAGTCATTGCGTACATCAAACAGCCAATCACCTGAGAATACTCAAGTTGTGATACAGCTTCACCTTGATTAGGCATAAGCTTCTCACTTGGATCAACAGGGGTACTCACAGGATTACATTCAAAGCAATTGAACTTTTTCAACACCTTCTCAATATAATGAGATTGACAAATCGAAATTCCTTTGCTTTCACGTTTGATCCTAATGCCAAGGATAACGTCAGCCTCCCCCATATCTTTCATGGAGAATTTTGATGACAAAAATTCTTTTGTTAAATCAACCTGACTTTGGTCAGTCCTAAAGATTAACATGTCATCAACATATAGACAAATTATAACTCCTTTACCAGAATCATCAAATTTATTATATACACATTTATCTGCTTGGTTTAATTTAAAACCACTAGATAAAATCACTTCATCAAACTTTTGATGCCATTGCTTGGGTGCTTGTTTCAAACCATATAAGGATTTTACAAGTTTGCACACCTTGCCTTCATTTCCTGGCATGACAAAGCCCTGAGGTTGGTTCATATAAACCTCCTCATCCAATTCACCATTCAAGAATGCTGTCTTCACATCCATCTGGTGAATAACTAGATTGTGAATCGTAGCCAAAGCAATCAGCAGTCTAATGGTAGTGATACGTGCCACAGGAGCATAAGTATCAAAATAGTCAATTCCAGACTTTTGTCTAAAGCCTTGAATGACTAACCTTGCCTTGAATTTTTCAATAGTTCCATCCACCTTCATCTTCTTTTTGAAGATCCATTTGCAACCCAAAGGTTTGCAACCAGGAGGTAGATCAGCTAACACCCAAGTGTTATTGCCCATGATAGAATCCATCTCATCATTAATTGCCTCTTTCCAGAATGCAACATCCTGAGACCTCATTGCTTCATCATATGATTTAGGATCATCATCAACATTGAAACAATACGAATATTGGGTAGAAACATCATCCCTAGAACCTTCAACTAAGTATAGTTAAAAATCTGGTCCAAATGATTTAGGTTTCCTTTTTCTTTTGCTTTTCCGAAGCTCAAGTGACTGATCAACAGCCTTTTCAGAGACTTCATCATTACAATCCTTATTGATTCCATTATTACTTGGAATCATATCCTTTGGTCTAGGTATAGATGAAAATCGATTTTCATCAAAGATTGCATCCCTTGAATCAATCACAGAATTGATTGAGACAAACTCATTAGGCTCTATTACATAGAACCTATATGCCTTGGAATGTTCAACATATCTAACAAATATGCAATCTATACCTCTTTCACCTAAACTTTTCTTCTTGGAATCAGGTAGTCTTACAACCGCCCTACAACCCCATACCCGGAGATAATTCAAGTTAGGTTTCCTTTTATTCCAAAGTTCATAAGGTGTAATCTTGTTTCTTTTGTTAGGAACTCTATTAAGCAAATAACAAGCTGTTAACATAGCTTCCCCCCAAAATCCTTCACTTAAACCCGAATAGGATAACATGGAATTAACCATTTCCTTAAGGACCCTATTCTTCCTTTCAGATATACCATTTTGGTGTGGAGTATATGGAGCTGTGGTCTCATGGATAATACCAACGGATTGGAAATACGATTGGTCAATGTATTCACCTCCCCTATCCGTTCTAAGTCTTTTAATCAAAGCCTTTTGTTGTAATTCTACTTCAGTTTTAAATATTTTAAATTTATCTAATGCTTCATCCTTAGTATGTAACAAATAAACATAGCAAAATCTAGAAGCATCATCAATAAAAGTCACAAAATATTTCTTGTTCCCTAAAGTAGGAGTAGCATGCAAATCACATAAATCACTATGTATTAATTCCAAAATTTCAGTATCACGATGTACATTTTGAAATGGTTTCTTAGTGATCTTTGTTAACATACACGTTTTACACTTTTCATTGTTCATGTCAAAGGCCGGTATTAATCCATCTTTAGACATATCTTGCATTCTTTTAAAGTGTACATGTCCTAGTCTAGCATGCCAAAGTGTAGAATTATTTATGCTAGAAGTAGATATAAAAGCAAAATTAACATTCAAGTGATTAATGTTAAGTCTAAACATTCTATTGCATAAATAACCAAAACCAACAAACATACCATGTTTTGACAAAACAAACTTATCAGATTCAATCACTTGTTTATAGCCACAACAATTTAACACACTACTGGAAACCAAATTTTTCCTTATTTGTGGTACATGCAAAACATCAAACAAACAAATAGTTTTTCCAGAACTAAAACACAAATCCACACTTCCACGTCCATGAACAGAGGCTGTTGACTCATTTCCCATATGAAGAATTGATCTATCAGTCACGGACTCGTAAGTCTTGAACCAAAATCTATCCTTGCATACATGGGTGGTGGCTCCCGAGTCAACCCACCACGCGAAATCATCATCCTGCACAAAATAAGCCTCAGATATATATGAAACATAATAATTCTCATTTGAATTATTAAATATATTCTGACCTTTCGAGTTGTGGTTGTTTAAACCATTTCCCGAACCGCTTGTGCTAGATCCTTTGGCATTATTATTACCAAAAATAACCTTGCAATCCTTTTTCATGTGTCCAGTTTTACCACACTTCCAACAAGTCAATTTAGACTTCTTGTTCGGATTAGCCTTGTTATAACCTTGATGTTTACGTTTGCCCTTTTTGTCATTATTACTAGTGAACTTTTTATGTTCCACCATATTGACAACAGACGTACCAGCAACTTCGTTGCTCTTTGGCTTGTCATTATCCTGCAACCTGAGGGATTCCTCAATACGCAGATGACTACCCAACTCAACAAGAGTTAACTCCTCCTTCTTATGTTTCAAAGAATGTTTAAATTCTTTCCAAGATGGAGGTAGTTTATCAATTATGCTTGAGACTTGAATAGACTCATCCATGTTCATCTTATGTTGTGTGAATTGACCAAGTATACGAATGAGCTCATTGTATTGTTCCAAGACCGGTCTAGAATCGACCATCTTGTAATTATTAAAATTACTCACAAGGAATTTTTTACTAGAAGCATCCTCAGACATATACTTGGTTTCTAAACAGTCCAATAGTTCTTTAGAAGATTCAATATTTAGGTAAATATCAAAAAGGGAATCAGCCATACCATTGAGGATTAAACCTCTAGCGATGTAGTCATCGTTCTCCCACTTGCACCTTTTCCGAATTTGTTCAATAGTGGCATCATCACCATGATCTTCAGGAATTGGTGTGCTGAGTACGTACACCACACTCATGCTGCTCAGAAAGAAGTGCATCTTCTTTTGCCATCTCCTAAAATCAATTCCCTCAAACTTATCAAGTTTGGAGAAATTTGCCGTCATGTGTTTCATCGTAGCCGCCATCGATTATAACAAATAATTACTTTCGATTGTTGGAGGTTTTATTAAATTCTTTCGTGTAGGGTAAAATAATCGATAGCCGGATAAATCACTGAATCGTGGTATCACTTTCCGAAAGTAATTATTCGACCCTTATAGCCTGGGTTACACGAATATCACTTTGGGATAAGACGGAGATTAAATTCTTGTTTTGGCAGAAACAAGAATTCCTTTTGCAGAAGAATATTTTGGTGTTCGTAACTTGTGTATTTTTCTCATGCATATTGGTTAATATATTTATATACACCCTTAATCATGAAAGAGTCTTTTATTAAAATCAATTGGCCGATTGATTAATAAAAGTATCTTCTATAATATTCAAAAGTGGTTACAGGAAGAATATTTCTATAAACAAATATTATCACTTCCATCATTAAAGTAAAAGTTGTTACTTTTACAATAAACAAATATTATATTTTACAACTATCAAAGCATGAGTGATCACTTTATAATAAACAAGTATTATTCCTTCAACCACTAAAGCAAAAGTGGGTGCAAGAATAATTCTTCCGTAATCACTCAAAATTGTGTTAAGTGTTTTCTTACTGCTGTCTCTTAAAAACCAGCACTGCAAAAGGACCAGCAGCGCAAAAATCAGCAAACAGGACCAGCAGCGCAAAAGTCAGCATACAGGACCAGCAGCGCAAAAGTCAGCATACAGGACCAGCAGCGCAGAGGAACCAGCAAACAGGACCAGCTGCGCAGAACAACCAGCACAGGGACCAGCTGCGCAGAACAACCAGCACAGGGACCAGCAATGCAGAACAACCAGCACAAGGACCAGCAATGCAGAACAACTAGTACAAGGACCAGCAATGCAGAACAACCAGCACAAAACACTTAGCCAAATTTCAGCTTACTAAGAAAACTTAGTACTGAAAACACTTAGTCAAATTTCAGGTAGACCAAGTCATGATAGTAAATAATGGAAAATCACTTTTGGGTCCAGGTAATCTATCACTTAATGGGTGTACACTCCGTACCTCCAAACCCATTTACAAGTGTAGATTAAAACCCAAAATTACAGAAACATGATTGGTGTGCCTTATGATGGATGGGTTGCTATACGATTTCTAGTAGATAATCCATGTTTGTTTTCATGGTTGATGCAGTGCTTATTCTTACAACACAAAATACATTGCTGCTTTAAATGATATGACCTTTTTTACATGTTGAGCAGGGGTACGGTTTATGCATTGCCATTTGGAAGTTCATACAAGTTAATTGGGAAGACTTGTTGGCTAGTTCTTGATGGAAAACTTCCAAACCAAAAGTTGTTACCTCCGCCACCCGATCTTTCAAAGTGCTAAAGTTTCCCTTTGACTCGTTCAATTCATTTATTCAAAACTGATGTCCCTTGGGTGATCCAAACTGATGTCCAAAAAAAATGTGAGGAAACATTCTACAATGAAGTCTTTATTCTTTCTTTTTTTAAGGGTTGCGTGCTATTCTTAAATCACATTTTCTGTAAGTAACAAATACTTAAATCCTTAGATCAAAGTATTAAACAGTAATTGGCTTAGCAGAAAAAATGGTACTTGAGTAGAGCTAGAACAGTGTTGAGATGATTGAGGTTTGATAGACTTAGCATATAATCAATGATAAAAAGAGTACAAACCATAATTAGCTGGCATTAACACCTACTTTAGATCTTTATCATCAGACATGAGTTAATAAATTATTTAGAAAAAATAAAATATACTGCTCAACAACATAACTAAAAATTATTACGGAGTAACATGTTATCCCTAGATGTAATACGTATATATTGTGGCATAAGCTGGCCGGTTCACATAGCTAGTAGTGAGTATATCAAGCTTCTTCACGGGAAATCTCAAGTGTGGTGTGGCGTGTTCTAGGTCAGCCCCTTACATGAGTAGTAATAGGTCATCCTATAATCAATATCAATAGCATTGTTGGAAGAAAACGGATGATGAAACAATTGAGAGATTTCCGTCTTCAGATGTGCAAATTTTACTGAGGATGAATACTTAATCTGTTATCAAAACAAAAACAAATATATATTAGCTGCAAAATAATACTCTAATGAATAAAATAAAAATAGTTATAATCACAATAGTAATAATAATAACTATTAATATAATTAACTATAATTATATTCAAGAGATGAAAGTACATCAGTTTTTTTTTTTTCTTTTCAACCATCTAACATGATAATTCAGAAAGAAAAACTTCAATTATGTGTTATGGAAGTATGTTTTCAAAACACAAATATTAACCCACGAAAATTCAAAACTTTTTAGTAGTATAAGATGAATATATATATCATGACCTTAAATCTCATATAATAACATAAACACTTGTATTACCTCATGAAAGAGAATCATATAACTCTCGTTACCTATTATGACTAGTAGCTAGTAATACAGGCACAAGCACGATATCAGAGTATATATACTCTGGCCATCTTATCTTAATCATCATAAAACCGCATTACACTTAACATTTTTTATCATCAAATGAAGTGAAGTAATTAAGCAGGTTATCAACACATTAAGTAGTAAGGTAATATAAAGTGACAAAAAACATAAAGATGCGTAAATTTTAAGAAACAGAATAATAAGGACTTAATACTCACTTCATATGTAACAGAGTTAGTTAGAAGCGGCAGTTTCTAGAATCAATAGTTTCTGATCGGAGTGAATTAGATTTTGTGTTGGTGCCAAGGACTGATAACACGCTGCGTGGATACATTACTATACCCGTCTCTAACATTCTTTCTCGACCAATAACGTCGACTTCATATGTAGCCCCATGTTTCAAATTGTAAACAAAGAACCGATAGTGTATACATGTAACTAATACATCCCCATCTTTGTTCCAACATCCTAAAACCCTTATGTCGCTTCTAGGAAATTGGGCTTGAATTTCAAATTGACAATGCATCACCCATTCATTCAGTTTCAAACTGAATACCCAAACCTCCCTTAAATCACTATTTCTTTGCACAAGACCAACCTCCCCATTCAGATTGACCAGATGATCGCTTATCATTTTCTTGTTTGTCGTTATGAGAGGACAAATCAATCCAAACTCCTCCTTCCTAACATCAAACCATATAACCTTGTCATCAGTTACTCTATCAGAAAGACTAACCAACCAATGCAAACGACCATTCGCGAATACGGGTTCACCTGATATGGGTAAACATGGGACTTGGGGTATTTCATGCCCATGAGTTTTTTCCAAATACATGCACCATGATGCATAGGTTCTTCCTTACCAACTCATGTTTATATGAAGGTGCACCAGTATCTTTCGGGAAAACAAACACCGCTTTAAAAGTGTTGTTGTCATTATCAAAACCAAGCCCACATGACTGTCGGGAAAGGATGTACGGCATAGGTGAAGGAAGTGGGGGCAACTCGTAACACTCTCTCCTTAGAGGATGGATAGCAGACAAAGTTGTCACGTGTTCAACATCATATTGTGCTATTAACAGCAGCTCATTGCAACTACTTAGGGTCCGTTTGGCTCGCGGAATGCTGGAGGATTCCAATGGAATTGGAATTTAATTCCATATCATATTGTGTTTGGCTCATGGAATTCCACAAAAATAAATTCCATTGGAATTTATATATTCCCTTATTTACAGAATTGAGATTCTTTCATAAACGCGATGTAATCTAATTCCATCCCAGGCTGAATGTTCAAAAGACGATTATACCCTCAACCCTAATTACAAATCCACCGCTCTGGATCATTCTTTCTTTGCGATCTCTCTCTTTTTCTTTTGCTTCCTGCGATTTTCTTAAACAATCTCTCTCGAATTCATCCATAACATAAGGTAATCCTTGTTACTTTATTCATTTCCTCGTTTAAATCTTTATTTCGACGCTTCTTCTCGATCTTTTGAAGATATTTACCAAAATTGATTTGAAATTATTTTACCACAATTCGATTCGAAGATGTTTTACCAAAATTCGTTATGAAGATATTTACTAAAATTCGATTTGAACTAATTTATGTATATAATACTTATCGAATTCGATTTGACCTAGTTTGTGTATATAATACTTGACGAATTTCATGTAGGATCTTTGCTGTACAGAGCTAGGTTTCTCTAAGCTACAAGGTAACAAAAAATCACCATTATTGTGTTAGTTGTGCTTTCTCTTCATTTGAGTGACTTAAATCAAAATTTTCTTGAGCTATTTGAAAGAACATGAATTCTAGATATTGAAGTTTGTCATTTATCAATACATATCTTACTGATAAATAGAGTTATAAGTTATATTGTGTGTTAGTCAATTATTTTATATATAGTACCTGTAACTCTAATTTAGTATAGTTTATTTATGTGTGTAAAATAAAATATGACATGAATGATGTCATTCAAATTGGTTTTTCTTGGTACTTCTTTTAAAAGGATAGACTCTGCTTTTTGTGCTTTACAAGGTACTCCTTATTTGATTTATTTGATGAAAGGATAGAACATTTTGCATCTAATTTTGTTTCAAATTTTGTGTTGAGTGTACAATGCTATTTGGGTTCTAAGTACATTTTGCATCTAGCATTGCACACTCAACACAAGATTTGAAACAAAATTAGATGCAAAATGTTCTATCCTTTCATCAAATAAATCAAATAAGGAGTACCTTGTAAAGCACAAAATGTAGAGTCTTATCATTTTAAAAGAAGTACCAAGAAAAATCAATTTGAATGGCATCATTCATGTCATATTTTATTTTACACAAATAAATAAACTATACTAAATTAGAGTTACAGGTGTTATATATAAAATAATTGACCAACACAATATAACTTATAACTCTATTTATCAGTAAGATATATATTGATAAATGACAAACTTCAATATCTAGAATTCATGTTCTTTCAAATAGCTCAAGAAAATTTTGTTTTAAGTCACTCAAAAGAAGAGAAAGCACAACTAACACAATAATGGTGATTTTTTGTTACCTTGTAGCTTAGAGAAACCTAGCTCTGTACAGCAAAGATCATACAGGAAATTCGTCGAGTATTATATACACAAACTAGGTCAAATCGAATTCGGTAAGTATTATATACATAAATTAGTTCAAATCGAATTTTAGTAAATATCTTCATAACGAATTTTGGTAAAATATCTTCAAATCGAATTTTGGTAAAATAATTTCAAATCAATTTTGGTAAAATATCTTCAAAAGATCGAGAAGAAGCGTCGAAATAAGAATTTAAACGAGGATTTGAATGAAGTAACAAGGATTACCTGATGTTATGGATGAATTTGAGAGAGATTGTTTAAGAAAATCGCAGGAAGCAAAAGAAAAAGAGAGAGATCGCAAAGAAAGAATGATCACATACTGCATTATATAATCACGGTTAAACTATATCTAACCAAAGTACCAAACCAAACATATTAATAAAAATTGATTAATTAATACTAGAGTAATAAATTTTAAGGTTACCATACCAGCTACAAGAATTATTAATTTATAAATCAAGAAACTTGGAGGTTGCTTCTGGAAGCAAGCATAATGACAGTGTTAGTTTTGGAAGGAGAGACTATTTTATCAATCAGAACACGATTCAAAGAAGGAATCAAACGCTTCGGGGTTTTGTTAGGGTTTGGACGTTTTACATTTGACCTATAAATAAAATAATTTATAAGTTTGTATTTTGTACCCTTATACTATGATCTGAGTACAATAAGGTCTTAGGTTGGGTTTGGATCCAAACGAATAGAATCCAAATGGGTCAACTTTTAAAATCGGGTCCAGACGGGTTGGGTTGGGTTTGGGTCGAGGCTCATTTTTTTGCCTAATTTTTACCACAACATGTATAGGGCCGCACACGCCACTTTTAAAGGCCGACAAAAGAAAACACATGTGTAATATAACATGACAAAAGAAGAATCATGCAAACATAAATTACTAACCAAATGCCCAGCGATAATCGGTGTCTTTACCTTTTGGTGTAACCTTGTGTGACGTGGATTTAGAGGTTTTTGACTTATCCTTCAAACTTAATGGTCTAAACAATGGAATTGGCGGTTTTCTTGGTTGATGGATTCTGGATTTCACCTCAGCAACTTGTTTTCCCTTGGCATCATTTGACTCACCAGGTGAAACTTTTTTATTGTTCATCTTTGTGGACAAAATTTACGAATTCCTATCCATAAAACAAGTAGTAATACAATTTACCAAATTGCTAAGCTTTATAAAGTCAAGAAATGTGAACAAAGATATCAATAAACATTTAGTACTACTGTTGACCTGCAGTTAGCCACACAAATATATATGTACTTCAATCATACTTAATAGTTAGCAGATAAACAAAACAGAGATTCATACGCCAAAGATTAATGCATAACAAGTAACAAATACAGCATAAAAAATGTTCACAAGCAGCCGACCTTTTTATTTGTGAAGTACTTTCGGGATTTTGTTCAGATTGTATAAGACAAATCATGAACCATATCAACACAATAAGCATAGATAAATGAGTCCAGGAGCCAAGTAACGAAAGCAAACATACAAATTTCTTTGAAGTATATCACGGTTAGACAAAAGATGTAAATCAATAAACAATAGAGAATTGGAGATTTAATGTATAGATCTGAATGTCCCTAATTTCAAACACGCAACAACATGAAACAAACAAATAGCCACAAAAAGAACTCACCAAACCCGATTTCGAAACAACTGATAATATAGAAGTAGAACCATAACTGAGGTAAAACAAATTGGTGACAAAACCCCAAGTTAATTTCAAATTAAAATCGCACCTGATGAAAAAATTGGAAAAGTTGAGCTGAAATGAAGCTTAAATTTTAAGCACTAGACAAAACCCTCGCCTTCAATTTTAGATGAGCTACGTAATTCGTATGTATCTTTCACCCTCGCCTTCTTTCTCGTTCTACGACCTGATAGACACTCGGACGACCTATTTGTTTGACTTAAACAGGTCTTTAAGTTATTGGGCTTTTTAAAGGTAAATGGACCCAAACGGATTTAGGGTAAAATTAGATAGATTTAAACAGATTTGGAGAGGACCAAATGGACCTTTTTTTAAAAAAATTTGGTTTCAGGGTTTGGATTGCAAGCCGTAATCTGAGTACAAACTTATGCCTCCATTTTGGAAAATCAATTTTTTTACAGCACTTTAGAATCACCTAGACAGGACTAAACTACTCACGTGATCATCTCACTTAGTTGCACAACCCTTCCTCAACTGATGCCCTTGAAGAAACCTGAACCAATCTGAGGGTACGGCCGGTAAAACTCCTCCTCCCCGCTGCTCCCGCAACGCAATGTGCGAAGGACGAACTTTGGTGGATCTGAAGGTCAGGGAATAATCTTATGTGCAATTGTAGTCTCTGAGAGTCGAACTCCTGACCTTAGGTGCGGGATGAGTGATACATCTGGCGAGCGCCGATGAAGAACATAAGAAAAAGCATGAGCCACATCTAACAAAGAGTGTCAGGGCACTACCACTTGAACTACAACATAAAGTTTTGAAAAATCAAATTATGTTCAAGGTTCCCCAATCCAAGAAAGACAAGTTATATGTTGCACTTGTACTTTTTTTAAATATATAAAATTTATACTATAGAAGATTGTTGAATGTATACATTTTATAACTTTAGACATGTGCAGTTAGCATCTTCTTTAGGCGGGGCGGATCTTAGTGAGGGCAGGGAGGGGCACCCGCCCCCACTAGATTTTGAGTAACTTGTGTTGTATTTATAGTGATGATTCAATGTAGATTAAGTTTGGGGTAGTATTTTGAAGAAAGAAAAAAATGGAGGTTAGAATAGAGGTTGAAGAAAGAGAAGTGAGCTTATTTTTCTTCCTGTACTATTTATTCTTGAAAGTTGAAATAGATCATAGGTTCTTTTGACTAGCACCTTAATTTACTCGCTGTATAGTGGGATACTCTTATATACAGAGTATTAATTTATATTTATATTTTTATGTATCACAACATACGGAGTAATAAACTCCTTAATATGATAATGATACGGAGTATTTCATTTCCCCATTTTATTACTGATGTGTACATAGTGTACATACACATATTACCCATATATTTTATATTAGTGAAATGACCCGTGAAAACACGAGTTTATTTAAATGAAACAGTTTAATGGTATGTTTTACATATTAAGTGAATGTAAATGTTAAAGTCATTTAGTTTATTGCCTCGTGGAACCACTTATTACGACTAAAAAACTTGTCGTTGATATTTACAAACATAAAGTTCGTTCAAAATTGAGTATTTATATTTATATTTTTAATAATAATAATAAATACCTTTTACATTTTTTTAGAAAAATAAAATTACAATTTATGAGAGATTAATATTTCTTTTTATAAAAGATTGTGTATTATTTTTTAAATTAAATTAATATATAATTATGACATCATCATTATGAAAATTAAGCTTAATGATTACATCATCATTTTAGAGGTTTATTAGATTATATAGAAGATTTATTTTTCAATATAAAATACAAAATTAATCAATATATAGAATATAGATTCTCTTTACATATAAGTAATTTTATAGTGTCTATGTTCAAAAATAATTGTGATAGTAATAAGTTTGTTGATGTAGAAGCTTTAAATTATATCTTATATTCGGGTTAACATATCAATTAACTCATAACAAAAAAACATTTTATGATAAATTTATTTTGCCCCTCCTATAAGTTCTTTCAAGTTCCGCCACTCCGACTTTAGCGTATCATTCATAATTCGATATGCGAGAGAAATTTGCAAAAATGGGGTTTCCTATGATAAAAGTTTCTCGCATTTGTAATTAGTACCCATGTAAGTTAGATATTTTGGTTAATTAATAGTAAAATGTGAAAAAAAATATAAAAATGTATGTTCAACATCGATGCATTTGTTAGTGACATCTGAATGAAAAAAATAACCTTGAACTATTTAGCAATATTTACCACCCCATTGAATATCAATATAGACGCTAAAAGAACCACAAAAAGAAAGATACATATACATATATATATATATATATATATATATATATATATATATATATATATATATATATATATATATATATATATATATATATATATATATATATATATATATATATTGGTAGGATCAAGAGGGAAGTAACCATTCGGGGGGAAGCGGGGGGAAGCAAAATTTTTTTTTTTTTTTTCGTTTTTTGAAAAAACTTTGTTCACGAACATTGTAGAAGAGATGAAAATATGAACATTTAGTAGAGACACTTTGTGATAAATGTTTTTATTTTGGAGGGAAAACGCTCGAAGAAGTAATATATAACAATTATCGTGTTTTTCGAGCGTATTTTGAGGTTTTAGCTATTGGGGTTTAGATATTAAGGTTTAGATATTAGGGTTTATAAGGTTTAGATATTAGGGTTTAGAAATTTAGGGTTTAGGGTTTAGATTTAGGGTTTAGATTTAGGATTTAGATTGAGTTTTTAACACGAACGGTTTAGAATTTAGGGTTTAGGGTTTATGGTTTAGGGTTTGGTGTTTTGGGTTTATGGAGGGTTTAGGGTTTGGTGTTTTAGGTTTATGGAATAAACCCAAAACACCAAACCCTAAACTCTAAATCGGGCTAAATTTTACTTCACAAAACATGAAGAAAAAAAACGTTCATATTCTTCACGAACAATATTACCTTGAATGTTATTTTTGTCGATCGTTTTCCCGCCTAAATAATAACATTCATCACGAAGTGTCTCTTCTAAATGTTCATATTTTCGTGTGATCTTGATGCCGGGAAAAAAAATTCAAAAAAAAAACGAAAAAAAATATTATGCTTCCCCCCGCTTCCCCCCGATTGGTTACTTCCCCATTGATCCTGCCCCTATATATATATATATATATATATATATATATATATATATATATATATATATATATATATATATATATATATATATCAGGTAGTAACGTATGTTGTCAATGTCTAAACGGTTAAGCACTGGATGTTAAATATCATTCAGTGCATTTATTAGTAACATCAGAATGACAAAATTGTTGTAAATTTAGTAGTTAAATATGGATGGTAATTAGTCAAATATGGATAGTAAAATTTGTACTATATATATGTGCATAATGTAAGTTACAAAAACACACATATACATTAAATACATCACACTTCTTCAACCTCTTTCTCTAATATATCTTCTACAACACATCTCTCTTTTATTGGTTCTTTCAATTTGAATATATTGAACCAGGCCACTAAAGGTAGTTATAAGCCTACTGAAATATAACACGTTATCAGCACGAAGTGCTCCGTATAATCAAGGTTTATCTAAGCAAGCACGCGTCACTAATCAAGATAAGAAATTATCTAACTTTTATTAACTTCACTAACATTTATATTTATGTTATTTAAGTTATATATGGTCGGTTATACCGCCTGAATTATATTTCTGTAATCTAACTTTTATTAACTTTACTAACATTTATATTTATGTTATTTAAGTTATATATGGTCGGTTATACCGCCTGAATTATTTTTCTGTAATCTAACTTTTATTAACTTCACTAACATTTATATTTATGTTATTTAAGTTATATATGGTCGGTTATACCGCCTGAATTATATTTTCTGTAATCTAACTCTTATTACTAACATTTATATTTATGTTAATAAGACCTCATGATTGTACGCAACACGTCATTTGACAACACGGTACTTTATGTACGCAACACGTCATTTGACAACACGGTACCATGGGTCGAGATTAATTCCGATCAATACGAATACGATGGGGTCTTTATATGTTATCTAACATTTATGATTACTTATGCAATTAATCATTATTTATTTCATGCATACTAATGTTTATTCTTAAAAGTAAATCTTAAAAGTTAAAATAAGAAAAAATAGTTTGTATTTTTATTAAAAGTAAATCTTAAAAGTTAAAATAAGAAAAAGTAGTTTGTATTTTTATTAAAAGTAAATCTTAAAAGTTAAAATAAGAAAAAGTAGTTTGTATTTTTATTAAAAGTAAATCTTAAAAGTTAAAATAAGAAAAAGTAGTTTGTATTTTTATTAAAAGTAAATCTTAAAAGTTAAAATAAAAAAAAGTAGTTTGTATTTTTATTAAAAGTAAATCTTAAAAGTTAAAATAAGAAAAAAAAATCTTGTCCTTTATATTACTCATACGCGTTTTGATATAGTGACTTTATTCGTTAACGTCAACTAACGACGTTACAACGGTCATATATACATAACGGTTGTTAACGTCAACTGACGACGTTACAACAACTATATTTTTCAAATATAAAATAAACATCTCCGTTTTCACATTTTCACAAATCAATCTTCATTTTTCAGATTACTACTCTCAAAAAGTTTTTGTAAAAATGATTCACACAAGGATGATTTTTCCTATTGTATTGGTCATATTAACTATCATCATTGTTGCTAATATACCACCGGGTGAACCTATATTCTATCCTGACCTTGTGGTTTTATTATTTGTAATCATACCATTATTCTGTTGTTTGCTACTTATGAATTTAAAATGATTCTAATTTCATTTTATTATTTGTCTATGAATAGAAGTTGATTATGATTATGATTTATGTTATTCATCTTTTTGATAATAGAAAATGTCGAATTTGAAAAGGCTTAAATTTGCTCATTTAGAACAAGTGGGAACAACTACTTAACATGGGTTATGAATGTAGAAAAACATCTTGAATCAAACGGTATTTTAGAAACCCTGAATGAAAATAACAATTATTCCGAACAAGAGAAAGCAATAGTAAGTATTTTTCTTATAAAACATATTGACGAGTCCTTAGAATCTACATATTATATGATCGAAAATCCAAGTGTATTATGGAAAATACTCAAAGATAGATACGATATTAATTATCAAAAAATAATAATAATAATAATAACGGTGATCCATGAAAGAATAAAATTAAAGATATTAGTAGACGCTCTTATAAGAATTCCGGAGATTCTTATTAATGATCTGGTAACGTGGATCATCAGTCTAGTATTTCTTGAATACATGAACATCTTGTTTAGCTCTACAAATAAGTCCCAAAAGAAAAGAAAATGAGAGTGAATCTGTTGACAAATCTTGATTAAATTAACCCTGAGCTACCTTGAGACTTGAATGGTTTGAATTTTCTAAGATGCCTAGTTTTTTTTTATGTATCACTCATAAATAAATGGTTTTAGACCATAACGCATATGTTTTATTAAGTGTTATCTTTTATGTACTTCAGATTATAACTTGTTTGCAGGTAATATAATTTAATTATCTTGCTGAAATATAACTCATTATTTGCTTATCTTATTTGAAGTTTTAGTATGAATCCTGCTGAAATACAACATCAATTAAATGGTAAAGACCTATGTATTGCAGATAGTAGTAACATACACACTATGATCAAATCTAAGAAATATTTCATTGATTTAAATCAAATGAAGGAATTATAAATACTATATCAGCTCTTGCAAACTTGATATAAGGAACGAAAAAGGCAAAATTTCATATTACCAAATGGTACGAATTTTTTGGTAAACAATGTCTTGTTTTCTCCCAAATCAAAGAGAAATTTGTTAAGTTTCTCTGATATATATCATAATGGATATGATTATCAGTCAATGATAATCGAAAATGAGAAATATCTATGTAGCACCGAAAAGCGCATATGATAAAAAGCGCATATGATGAAAAGCGCAGCGCATAGGATTAAAAGCGCATATGATAAAAAGCGCATATGATGAAAAGCGCAACGCATATGATTAAAAGCGCATATGATAAAAAACGCATATGATGAAAAGCGCAGCGCATATAATTAAAAGCGCATATAATGAAAAGTGCATATGACGAAAAGCGCAGCACATATGATTAAAAGCGCATATGGTGAAAATGATATATGATGAAAAGCACATATGGTGATTAATGAAAATCACATATAGTGATTAATGAAAAGCACATATAGTGATTAACGAAAAACACATATGGTGATTAATGAAAAGCACATATGACGATTAATGAAAAGCACATTGAGAAATAATCACCAATGTTTCTTGAAAGAATTCAAGGGTATATATATGGACCAATTCATCCATCATGTGGACCATTTTTCTAATAGACGCATCTAACGCATGGTCTCATGTTTGTGTGTTATCAAGCCGTAATATGGCATTTGCAAAGTTTCTTGCACAAATTATTAAATTAAGAACACATTATTCTGATTACACCATTAAAAGAATGAGACTTGATAATGCTGGTGAGTTAACATCTCAAGATTTTAATGATTATTATATGTCTACAAGGATTGTTGTTGAACATCCAGTTGCTCATGTGCATACACAAAATTGGTTTAGCTGAATCAATAGATAAACGCTTACAGCTAATAACTAGACAATTAGAAATGAGTACAAAACTCTCAATATTTATTTGGGGACATGTAAATTTACATGATGTGACATTCGCATTAAATCAAGTGCAAGTTATAAATATTCTCCATTACCAACTTAATTTTGGTGGAGACCGAATATTTTCCATCTTAGAACATTTGGTTGTGCAGTGTATTTTTAATTGAACAATCACAACAAATGGTTCCTCAAAGAAGGATTGAAATATATGTTAGATATGAAACATCTTCAATCATAAGATATATTGAACCCATGACGGGTGATGTTTTTACAGCAAGTTTTGTCGATTGTCACTTTAATGAAACATTGTTCCCTATATTAGGGGGAGAAATGAAATATAAATAAAATGATGTTTCATGGTGTGAACATCAATTAAGGAATATTGATCATCGCACAAAAGAATGCGAAAAGAAAGTTCAAATATAATGCATATGCAAGAACTTGCAAATTAATTACTTTATGCATTTAAAGATACAAAAAATAAGTGACTAAATCATATATACCAGCAGTAAATGCTTCAGCTAGAATTGAAATTACAAAAGCTGGCAATAATGTCACTTATGAGTCTTTGCTACGGCAGAAACGTGGGAAACCAATTGGTTCCAAAGATAAAAATGCTCGAAAAAGAAAATCAGCTGATAATGAGGTAAAAGAAAGTGTTCAAGAAGAACCACAAATCAATACTCCTTCTGCAGAGGATATTGATAAATGTAAATACATAAATTGCAATAAATTATGCAATATTATGAAACTGAAATGAAATGAAAAATCTTGATGAGATATTTTCATATAATGTTACAATGACATCATGAATAAAGATGATGATCTGGAACCAAAATCTGTCATTGAATATCAAAATAGACGTGATTGAACTCAACGGAAAGGAGCAATACGAGCTGAATTTGAATCGCTCAATAAAAGAAAAGTTTTTGGATCAATCGTTATCACTTTTAAAGATGTGAAACAATGGGATACAAATGAATTTTTATCCGAAAAGAAATGTGCAAATGAAGTTACAAGGCAAAACTTGACTTGTAACTCAAGATTTCCCACAAAGACCAGAAATGAATTAGGAGAAAAACTTATCCTCCTATAATGAATACAATTACTTATTAGATACTTAATCAACCTGGTAGTTATTTAAATGCATCTCATGGATGTTGTTACTACTTATCTGTATGGATCACTTAATAATGATATATATATGAATATACCTGAAGGGTTAAGGTATCATAAGCATCTAATGCAAAACCCAATGGAATATATTCCATTAAATCACAAAGATTTCTAAATGGGTTTATACAATCGGGACGTATGTGGTATAATCGATTAAATTACTACTTGATAAGAAAAGGGTATACATATAAACTTATTTGCACGTGTGTTTTATAAAAACAATGTTCGGATATGTGATCATAGCTGTTTATATCAATTATCTTAAATAAAGAAATCTATGAAGCCATTCAACTTCTAAAGAAAGATTAAAAAAAAAAAAATCAAGTATTACGTTGATTTACATATTGAGCATATAACTAATGACTTACTTATACATCAAACAACTTATACCGAAAAGATTTTAAAATATTTTAATATGGACAAGACAAAAACCCATTAAGAACTCATATGGTTGTTAGATCTTAATATTGATACTAATCCATTTCATCCTCTAGAAGATCATGAAGATCTTCTTGGTTCAGAAGTTCCATATTTTAGTGCAATTGGGGCTCTTATGTATCTTACAAATTATACAAGATCTGACATTTCTTTTGCAGTTAATTTGTTGACAAGGTTCAGCTCAGCCCCTACCAAAAGACATTGGAATGGGATCAAACAAATAGTTTGATACCTTCGGGGAACTACTGATTTATAATTATTTTATTCTAACAACTCGAAACAAGATTTGTTTGGTTATACAGATGCAGATTATTTATCTGATCTACATAAAGCTAAATCTCAAACTGGATATGTATTCCTAAATAGAGGCACCGCAATATCATGACGTTCTCAAAACAAACACTTGTTGCAACATCATCAAATCATGTCAAAGTGATTGCGTTACATGAAGCTACTCGGGAATGATTTTAGTTAAGATCAATGCTACAAATCATTATTGATTCTTGTGGACTAGAACGCTATAAAAGCCCAACAACTATCTATGAAGATAATACAACTTACATAGTACAAATGAAAGAAGAGTATCAAAAATGACAGAACAAAACATAAATGCTGACGAGGCGCTAAAGCTATAAACGGTCTTAACGGTCATAAGTTTGATGGAAAAGAATAGTATATTGGTAAGGCTCAGAAAAAGACTGAAAGGGAATAGGAATTGAAACAACAGTTTGAGCAAACCATGAAGGAGACTGTAGACAAATCACATGGGTCAAACTTGTACATAAAAGATTTAGATGATACAGTTTCAGATGAAAACCTCAGATTTTTCTCATATACTCAAGATCTCGTAAAAGACAACCAGATTAAAATGAGATATGTTCAATCAACAACTGCTGATCTTTATACCAAAGCACTGTCAATCGCTGTTTTCAAAACATACGTTCACAATATTGGCATGAGGCAAGTTCAAAAGATGTGACGACTCAGCGTTGTCTACTTGAGGGGGAGTCAACTCTATGCTGCACTCTTTTTCCCTTAGCTAAAGTTTTATCCCACTGGGTTTTCTTTAGCAAGGTTTTAACGAGGCAGTATTAATTGCTCTTTAAAAAAATTACCATCCAAGGGGGAGTGTTGTAAATTTAGTAGTTAAATATGGATGGTAATTAGTCAAATATGGATAGTAAAATTTGTACTATATATATGTGCATAATGTAAGTTACAAAAACACACATATACATTAAATACATCACACCTCTTCAACCTCTTTCTCTCCTATATCTTCTACAACACATCTCTCTTTTATTGGTTCTTTCAATTTGAATATATTGAACCAGGCCACTAAAGGTAGTTATAAGCCTACTGAAATATAACAAAAATAACATTAAATGTTTAGCAATATTAACGAACCATTCAGTATAAATATAGACCCTAAAAGAATCACAAAAGACAAATACATTTATATGTGAATAGTAAAAGTTATAAATAAAAAGATCTACCTGATATGTATGGTATACGCTTTAATACTTACTTTAAAAAACATAAATATTAAATATAATCATTAAATATTAACATTGTGCATATTAGATAGGGGAAGTGATACTCACACACATGTCTTTGATCCATATACAATTTTTATCATAAAACTTACAATTATATCCTTAAATTTATCTAGGGAGTAGAACCTCCATCACTGTAAGTAAAGACATATTAATAAACTAGTGAAATTACCCGTGAAACCACAGGTTTGTTTAAACGAAACAGTTTAATGATATGTTTTAGGTATTAAGTAAACGTAAATGTTAAAGTCATTTAGTTTAATGACACGTGAAACCACAGAATTCGACTAAGAAACTCGTCAGCCGTGTAGAGACCCGTCCTAATCCATTCGGACGAAGTCCACATCGATTATAAACGATTCACAACAGTTGATTACATCGCGAGGTTCTTGACCTCTATATGATACATTTTACAAACATTGCACTCGTTTTTAAAAGACAAACTTTATTTACATTGAAAGTTGACATGTATACCATTTCATAATATATCTAAACTATAAATGACTTAATAATAATCTTGATGAACTCAACGACTCGAATGCAACGTCTTTTGAAATATGTCATGAATGACTCCAAGTAATGTCTCTAAAATGAGCAAATGCACAGCGGAAGATTTCTTTAATATCTGAGAATAAACATGCTTTCAAGTGTCAACCAAAAGGTTGGTGAGTTCATTAGTTTATCATAAATAATAATTTCATAATTTTAATAGACCACAAGATTTCATATTTCCATTTCTCATAAACATACGTCCCATGCATAGAGACAAAAATATCATTCATATGGATTGAACACCTGGTAACCGACATTCACAATCTGCATATAAGAATATCCCCATAATTTCGGGATCCTCCTTCGGACATGATATAAATTTCGAAGTACTAAATCATCCGGTACTTTGGATGGGGCTTGTTGGGCCCGATAGATCTATCTTTAGGATTCGCGTCAATTAGGGTGTCTGTTCCCTAATTCTTAGATTACCAAACTTAATAAAAAGGGGCATATTCGATTTGGATAATTCAGCCATATAATGTAGTTTTGATTACTTGTGTCTATTTCGTAAAACAGTTATAAAAACAACGCATGTATTCTCAGTCCCAAAAATATATGTTGCAAAAGCATTTAAAAAGGGAGCAAATGAAACTCACCTAATGTATTTTGTAGTAAAAATACATATGACGATATTGAACAAAAGTAGGGTTGGCCTCGGATTCACGAACCTATATCATTATATATATATATATATATATATATATATATATATATATATATATATATATATATATATATATATATATATATATATATATATATATATATATATATATATATATATATATATTAACACGTATAATTGTAATCGAACGAATTTATATATTATTAGTGATTTTATTTGTTATTTTATATCATGTGTTTTATTAATATCTTAATTAGATATATTTATCTTTATATAGATAATTAATATTTATTATAAAAAAATTAATATGGTTAGGTTTTATGTTATAAATATATTTTTATATAGAAAATCTTCATTTGATATATTTATAGTACTAATAATAATAATGATAAAAATAATACTAATTATGATAAAAATTATGATAATTCTAATAATAATAATAATGATAATTTTAATATTAATGATAAAGATAGTACTAATAATAAAAATTATTTGTAATGATAATACTAATAACGTTTAATGATAATACTAATAATTTATGATATAATTTTGTTAATATATTAATGATAAAGATAGTACTAATAATAAAAATTGTTTGTAATGATAATACTAATAACGTTTAATGATAATACTAATAATTTATGATATAATTTTGTTAATAATAATAAATATTCTAATAACAATAATAATAATAATAATAATAATAATAATAATAATAATAATAATAATAATAATAATAATAAGTAAACTACCTCAAAGAAGTAGTCCTAAAAAAAATGCTCAAGTCCGTGTTTGAACCCGCGACGTCCCGATAACATCCTTAACTATTATCCTGCTTCTTCTTCTTTCTTTTTTTTTTTTTTAAAATGCCCGAGCCCAGGCTCGAACCTAGGACCTCTCGTTCAACAGCCCCTTCACCAATCGCTGAACCGATTGTTTATTTCCGTCTTACACCGTTCGAATATTTTCTTAATATGTATACACTATTATCTTCTTCTATTACTCATCATCATTATCATAATCAAATCACCATCTTAACATGTATCATTATTGAATTCATTATCATCATCTATTATCGTCATCATCTCTATAACTTCATCTTTACAACCTCGCAACTTATCATCACAATCATCGTCACTCGTCATATGTAATGAAAAAAAATAGCGACCTATAAACATGATCACGTCCCATTTATTCAAAGGGTTATGCGGCCCAATAGCATCCCTTTCTACCAATCCACTTAACTAATTTAATGGCTCAACTATTTCTTTAAATAGGATCCAAAATATAGCTGTAATATTAATATTAATATTAATATTAAATTAATTATTATCATCCACTTCATCATCATCATGTATTAAAAAAAAATATCCAAAAGTCACTAGCCTTGATTTTGGGTCGGCCACTAAGAGGCAATAAATCTTCCACATGCAAAATTTGTCCCGAAAATTAAGGGTATAAGATGTTTTCGTATAGCAGCAACCCAAAACAAATACAGTCTAATTAGTTTTAAAGGTTTACGGCTCTAATCAACATCACGCAGTAACCTGTCATTATACATTACTTCGCTCACTATTCATCATCATCCCAATAATAAGAACAAGTGTATTTGTTTTCGGTTCACATAAAAACAGAAGCATGTGATCATGGTTTTGTGGCTTGTACGTGTAACAGCAATATGAGATAACGGTAGTGGGTTTTTATATTATTCGTTGGTTTAATGTGTTCTTAATTACTCGTTTAATAGTATAAAGTAAGTGGCGATTATTGATGATTTAATGGTGGTTGATTGATTAGAAGGTGGCGAGGTTTCTCGGCTATCAAAATAGGAGAGGGAGAGGTATAGATAGAGAGAGAGTGAGGTGGTGATCGAAGGTGTTGCAGTGGTTGTACATGAGGTGTTGTAAAATGGCCAAGGATGGTGATATGGGTGGCGGTTGAGATGGGTAATCATGTAGTGGTGTTGTTTATCGTTGCAAACCGTAAATCGTAATAACATGTAAACGTGAAAATGGTTTTGGTCTCGGTTTGTCGTTCACCTAACAATATAACTGTCAAGTTAGTTGTTGATGAATATGTCGTGTGGGTTTCGAGTGGAGCAAGAAATAGGGTGCAAAATGGTTTTGAGTTGCTCGATTATTAGAACCAAAAGAGGAACCGAAGTAGTATCAAATGAAAATGTTCGATGTTGGTGTTTGACGACCGTAGCAACAGAGAACAATTTGTGTGGTGTTTTTGAATACACTGCAAAAGAATAGAAATATATGAGTTGCAGTAATCTTACTCGTGATAGCATGAATATCGAATAGCGACGGTTAATGAATGTTTGATGATGATGGTGTTGTTGTGAGGTTGATGGTTGCGGGTGTGGTGATTGTAGAAGGCTAACAAGATGGTGTTTGTTTTGGCCGAATAAAAAACATGATGGTGGCCGAAAAACTAGTAAAGTGCATGGGTTTGTTCTTGAGTTAATTTAAACTCAAAAGGTGGTGTTGTTTTAATGATGAAGTTTGTGTTGGTGATTTAGTTTTTGAGTCAGAATTGCACAGGGACAATTTACAAGTGGAGTTGTTATGCTTCATCATATCTATCATCTATAGATATATGTCGGTGACTAATAATGATAATATATTATAATGTACTAATCTAAGAATTATTAAAGTAACAAAAGACGTGTGCAGATTGAATTATTTAGCTTGTATAGTAAAGCCATCACCTAACAGTTTAAATACCAATATTATATCGTGCTCCGTTGATAATTAGTAGCGGATAAAATTATTCAGAAAAATCCCAAAATTTTACAGTAAATATGTTTGTTTATCTTAGTCATTATTGTAAAGAAATATCGGTTATTAACTGTTTAAAATTATTAAATAGAAATTAAATTAATTAATAGCTCCCACCCAAGAAAAATTACTAATTGTTAAAATTTAACAAATAGTTTCTAAATATATCTTTAATAAGTCTAAAATTTATAAAATTCATTTTTGGATCACCATTTATGTTAAAATAATAACAGTTTGAATTTAACTTGTTTAATATCCATCGAATGACAATTGAGTGTTACTATCGTTTACTACATGAATTCAAAACTACAAAATATATATTTAATATACTTTATTTATATATGTAGATATGTGTTAAATAATATTTATCATAATATTATATTTTTTTATTTTATTTTATATAATAAATTTTAATAACAACAATATATAATATTTTAAATTATCTTTCAAGTTATTATTATATATACATACACACATATCTATTTACAATTAATTATTTGTGAATCGTCGAGAACGGTCGAAAGTCAAATGCATATATGAAACAGTTCAAAATTCTTGAGACTCAACTTAACAGACTTTTCTTATCGTGTCAAAATCATATAAAGATTAAGTTTAAATTTGGTCGGAAATTCCCGGGTCGTCACAAGCCGAACATTTCATCAAACACCTAAAATGCATATTAAACGATCCACATCCAACCATAAGAGATAATATTGGGTTGTCATTTTATTTTAAAAGTGTAAATTAAAATATAAATTTAGAATTGGTTCATTCTGTAACATCCCGCCTTTTTCCATTTACTTTTCCGTTATACTAATTTAAACTCCGTTATATGTTTATAACATCTCCCGTTGATACGCGTTTTAAATTATCTCGTTTAGGTAATTCCCGCACCCGAACGAAAGTTGAGGGACTAAACTTGACAAGGGATCAAACCCTTGACTAGGTCAAAGGGTCAAACCCCTTTCACCCATTCATTACCATCTCCCTATCTCTCTCTCTTTCTCTCTAGCAAGAACACACCCAATTTCCTTTCTCATTCATTCATCATCTAAATCCGGATTAGGGAGCTAGCAACCAAATAAATTACATATTCGTGATCCTCTCTTCATCCTCTTCATTTTGGTACCAACTTCATCTCATTTGGGTAACTTTCTAAAATCACTAGATTTTGTGTTCTTGATGTTTTTAACTTATAAAAGTGTTAATTAGTGTCTATGGCTCAAGTCTAACATGAATATATGATTTATATGCTCGATCTCGTTGTTTTAGTGTAACTAGCATGAACTTGAATTTTGGTGTGTTGTTCTTGAATTTTGGATGATCATATGTTGTTAGATGTTGAAAGTTGATGTTTTAATTGTGTTACTAGCATCACTAGCTTCAATTTGATGTGTAGGTTGCCTTAGAAAACTTCATGAGTTTGATCATTGATTTTTGGTGAATTTGGGTTAGGGTTTGATGAATTTGAAATGGACTTTTGATACATTGAATGCCATGGATTATTATTGGTAAGTGTTTAGTTGGATTGTATGCTTGATTACCTTCGAAACGGCATATCATTCATGTAAATTGGTTGCCCGAATCATTGAATTGCATTTATGAACTTGTATGCGGTTAATGTTAAGCATTAGATGCGGTTTTGGTTGTTGTAATAGGTAGATTGATTGATGAAATGTGTTTAGTTGTTTTCCTCGTCAAATTACCTTCCCAACGGTATAAGATACTTGTCTTGATTGTTTGCGGATCATAAATGGTGATTGTTTGAAGTTAGGTTCGTGCATAAAACTTAAAAACTGCCAGAATTCTCTGCACAGGTACCCGCGCGGCGCGCCATATACCCGCGCGGCGCGCCGTTTGGGTCTGTCCAACTTGGTCAATTTTCGCATAATGTTTGCTATGCTACGCACCTCCGATTCACATGTAACTTGTCCTAACATGCTCATACATGATTAAAAACCTCAGAAAAATAGTTCGGGACACGACCCGAACGTGTTGACTTTTTCGTTGACTTTGACCGACCAAAGTTTGACTTTTTGTCAAACTTAACCAAATGATTATGTAACCTTCCTAACTTGTTTATATACTTGTATCTTGCATGAAACTTGACAATTTGATTTCACATGCTAAATAATCGAGTCTTAACGAGCCATAGGACTAATTGAACATCTTTGACCTATCGTGTTTACCGTTATTGATACAACCTATATGTTTAGGTCAAGACTAGCTTCGTCTTTGCACGCGTCTACTTGTTGAAGTACTTTATTAACTCTTGCACTCAAGGTGAGATCATAGTCCCACTTTTACTCTTTTTGAACTTACATTTGGGATGAGAAAACATAAACATTTCTTTACTAAGTGAACACAAGTACAGGAAAAACAAACATTCTACATACGAGTTTAGAACAAAATCCTCAATTCGATTATCATTAGTTACACTTGCCGGGTGTAAGCGAGAACTTATGTTGTATGGATCCATATGGGTTTGACAAACCCTCATTCAAACGGTTCGCTACCGTTTACGAATGAAATATATTTTCGAGAAACAGTGTATGTTCTAGCACTAAGTGATGGGGTTCAATGGAAGGAATGTTAAGCTTTGATAATTGGGTGCTCGTGAAACAAACTTTTGGAATGTATTACTATTATTTCATTGATGCAAATCTTGTGGTTCACTTGTACTTACTTACTTAAACCTATGATTTCACCAACGTTTTCGTTGACAGATTTCTATGTTTTTCTCAGGTCCTTGAACGATACATGATACATGCTTCCGCTCATTATTTTGATACTTGCATTGGATGTCGAGTATATATGCATACATGAAGCGTCTTTTGGATACTTTTAAATTGTGTCGCATAAGTTTCATTTGTACTTAAAACTATGTATCGTAACTTGTGGTGGAACTATTCTTGTAAACTTGAACAACCTTTACATTTGAAACGAATGCGACATATCTTTTGGTCAAACGTTGTTTTAAAGACTTATGACCACGTAACGGGACCTAAGTAGACGGCGCCGTCAATGACGATTTGGTCGGGTCGCTACACATTCTACCGAACTTTTATACCTTCTCGTATTCAATTCAAAATAATTAATTAAAATAATTCAAAATTATTTAATTTTAATAATTAAAATAAGTATTAATAAGATTTAGAATTATTTAGATTAATGACCCACCATGATTAATTTTTTTTTTTGTTTTTTAATTTTTTTAACAAAAAAATTAGCTTAATAATGACATCATTATTATAGAATTTAATAGAAACTATAGATTAAGTGCGTGGATAAAAAACTAGTGTGTGCTATCACCTCTTATATATTTTTTTTTACAATTTTCCCATTGTATCCTAATAACTTCAAATTCCTTGACTTCTAACATTATTATTATTGATTGATAAGCATGGTTAATGATTAATGACAAAAATGATAATATTCTCCAATCACAGGTTGCAAAGAAAAATGGTTGTGCTCAAAATGTAAAAAGAGACATAATTGAGGGACAAAATTGATAAGATAAACATGGAGTACATATACAGTTTCTCACCGCCGTTTGTGCAGTAGTGTTTGATTTGAGATTTTTAGGGTTTTGTATTTCTTCAATTCAATTCAATTGCTTTTCTTTCGGCAAATTAATCAATCATGACTGCTCAAACTCAAGAAGAACTCTTGGCCGCTCATCTCGAACAACAAAAAATCGATGTAACTAATTCTATAATTATCTATTTGATCAAAAGATTTAGATCTTTTATTTCGGATCTGTTCTTTTAATATCAGTTTATTTCTTTGTTAGTTTGCTTTAACTGTTTTTTATTATACGTAAGGTTGCGATATTTTAGTTTCATGATCTTGTAAAACTGATTAGCAGAAATAATAAAAACTATAATTTGCTAAAAATGTGTGTTCCAGTATTCTATACTTATCATCTTTCTTAAGTGTTTGTAGTTACTACCGCTGCTATGAATAAGTTGTTTATTCGATTTCTTGATGATTCTCATATGAAAAGATCTAGTCGAGCTTGTCAAAATTGTGAAAAGTAAGTTGCTTTAATTAGGAAAAACGTGTTCCATACACTATGATTTTGTATTTCGGTTACTAGAACGAAATGGGTGACATTAATTTACATGAATAGGCAAATGAATTGAAATATTGTTGTTTGCGTACATTGATAGTAAATTTGGAATGTGATGTTTGATTCCAAGCTAAAGAATTATGTTGGTATGTAGAATTTGATTACATTAAACCTCGACTAATCAATAATACCCCAAGGCCTTCTCTAATAAGTTATAATGTTGGCATAATTTAGCTGTTTTAGATAAGTGTTGGAGATGCAGAATTGCAACAAGACGATAGTTTCTTATCAGTTGGATAATTGTATGCTAGGTTTTGAGTATTGATAAATAAATTTTAGTGATATACTTTTTACTTAGCCACATATATAATGATAGCTTGTAATCATATATCATATATGTCAAAGTTTGTTGGTAATGGGAATTAATTGATGTTTGAGTGTACTTTTTGCAGCATGAGGAGCCATTGGTTGAAGATGATGATGATGAAGATGACGATGACGAAGATGATGATGCCAATGATGATGAGATTGAAGGTGAGGATAATTTTAAGCTTAGGACAAATATGTAGACGCATTTCTATATGTCTAGATATATTTTCGTAAATACTAGAAGGCTATACCCCCTGACTGTAACAAAAATCAAAATAAAAAGAGAACTCTGTTATTCATTTTGTACAAAGACAATTGAATGTTTGTGGGTTGGCCAGGCATGTTATGACTCGTATTGAATGTTCTATGTTTTGGTTCATACTCTACCTCTTGAATAACCTATTTTGTCCATTTCAGTTGATGTGATATATTTTAATGGAATGCTAGGCGCTGTCTTGTTTTATTGTATTTGAGCAGTATTTCAAAGATCACGTATGTAATCATTTGTGTGAAATCAGGACTTGGAGATGCAAGTGGGAGGTCTAAGCAAAGTAGAAGTGAAAAGAAGAGTCGAAAGGCTGTGTTAAAACTCGGGATGAAGCCAGTTCCCGGTGTTAGCCGTGTTACTGTTAAGAAGAGCAAAAATGTTAGTTTTCTGCCCTTCAAATTGTACACAAATTTAACTCGTCATTCTAATTGTATACCGTATATTTTCAAATCAGGGTGGATCAGGTGGTTGTTAAACAGTTCCAACTTCCATTTAAGCTAGGGTCAACACTCAACTTCTGGATTAGTAAACAGGGCAGGGTTGGGTTGGGTCGGGTTGACACTTAAAATCACTTTTGCTATTATAGAATGTTCTTTAAACATGTAGGTATTACCATAATAGTTCTATTTGACTAAATGATTCAGTAGGTTGCATACACCTTGGATGAAATTCAAGCCATTTACCTTTTTTTCCAACTTTTTGTCTTTACATAAGCTACTTTTGAGATAGGTAAACTTTGATTTGGACCAAAACATACTTACATACTTAAAAATATCACCTCTTTTTGTTAATTCATGCTCTGCTATTATGTTACAGATTTTGTTTGTGATTTCAAAGCCTGATGTATTTAAGAGTCCTGCTTCAGATACCTATGTTATTTTCGGAGAGGCTAAGATAGAAGATTTAAGTTCACAACTGCAAAGTCAAGCAGCAGAACAGTTCAAAGCACCTAATCTGAGTAACGTGGGATCTGAAACTGAGCCAACAGTTACAGGTCAGGATGATGAAGATGAAGATGAGACTGGGGTGGAGCCCAAGGACATCGAGCTCGTTATGACACAAGCTGGTGTATCCAGAGGAAAGGCAGTCAAGGCTCTTAAAGCTGCTGATGGGGATATTGTATCTGCTATTATGGAACTCACCAACTAGGAATCACTTCATGAATCAGTAAATTTTCGTATGTTTTGTTTCTGGTTATGAGGTTCAAGTACCGGTGATGTTCAATTTGTGGTATGTGTTGTGTATTGACAGCATGTTTTCTTATGGTTGCTTTGGTAACTTTTATAAGAAATGACAAACGATGTTATGGTTTGCTGGTTAATGTGTGCTTGATTGATGGTTCTGATTTAATCCGTATGTGCTTATGCACATGTTATGTTCCCCTAGTTCGATCTTTATGCATATGTTAATACACAGTTTTCGTGTCGTCATTTTGACTCAAGTAAATCATGTTTTGCTACTAATATCAAAGTAACACAAGGCATGTCAAAGCACACTAGTTTTCATTTCTTGTTTTGCTGTTGACATTCACTTGATGACTACTCTTGTTACAACGCTAGTCTCATACTCTCATATGAGATACTTGAATCACTTTTATTTTACAGTGTAAAATAAACTCATTAACAGGGACAATTCATCCAATAGATTAAAGCCCAAAAGAAATGAAACGGGAACATGCAGCAATAGAAACAAAAACCAAACCCTGCCTAAACAACTAAACAAAGGCAAGGGAACAAAACAAAATGCAACCGCCAAACAAATAATAGGGCATCTAACACTAACCGTGAAGAAAACCATCTAGAGACAAACAGAATCCAAACCAAACAAAACGGACGGGCAAACAAGAAAAAGAAAAAAAAAACGATAGTTACAAAAGGAACGGTAAGGTGTGACAAATTGTTTATTTTGACAATTTAACCATTTCTTGAATAGAGGTCGAGTTTCATTAAATGTTGACGCCATTGGCATCCCTTTCATTGGGATGTCACAAACACTCGACTTCACATTATTTGTTATCCATTTACACAAAAAAGTAGGATGATTTCTTCTTGTATGGACGTAAAGCTTTTACCCGTAGACTTCTTTAGATTTTGCCTCTGAACATATCGTAGGTCAGTTGCACACAATCATGTTTTTAGCATCATATGTTGGGTTAGTGTTCTGGGAGTGTGAGGACACGGTATTGCTGGGGCCCACAAGATGTTAAATTAGCGAATCTCACCATGAAGAAGTAGTAGAGACATGGTCAATCAAGTGGGGTTCAAATCATCAACTGTGTAGATTGTGTTGTGAAATGGCACTAATTGGGGCCCACTAGTCGAGTTTACTGAAAACACTTTCATAGTTGTTGTCAATTGTCAATATGATGTTCATTCATATTCATCAACCATAATAAGTACTGTAAGACTACATATAATATTTCATAAAAATTGAAATTTAGTACTACTGAGTTAACATTTCCATCAAGAAACAAATCATCTTTCAAACATTAACAAACAAATAGTTTGATACTTCTACATCATTTTACTCATCTGCAACCTATACTAAACCCCTCAAATTCCGGCAGTCAACAAACATTTAGCCGGGTTGTACATAGCGACTGCCCCAAGGGTCCCACTCGAATACTTCTTGTAAATCACTTTCCTTTTTTCATCACCTTTGGCCAACAAGTGAAACATAACCATCATTTTAGCACACTCAATCACTTGCACATCCTTAAACCCCGTGTGCATTTCCAACGTCTCATGCCACACGCGTGTCTTGTTTAATGTTGCACGTGCTGCGTATACAGCACCAGCAGCTACCATTGATGGACAAAATCTTATTGTCTCGTAATTCATCATTCCCAATTCAGCATAAAAGTACACCATATGTTCCATCTGTAACAAAACCATTAGGAACAATGTTACTACTAATATCAAAATGTAACACATGACCATAAAATGTACACTAGAGGCTGTTATTTTAACAAAAGGTCCAAACTTTATCATTATTAGTGAAAACCAAATGGAAGTAGACCAGAAAGGTCTAAACTTCATCATTATTTTAACAAATAAAGTTGGACGGATATAAAAAACTTACTGTGATATCGTGTATAACTCCGGCAGCTTTGATGAAACGGGTAAGGAAAACATAAGGTGTTGGGACAGTTAAATTCCATTCAAGTCGACCCAAGATCCGTTTCTCCATCACTAAAACATGTCGATGTTCATAAGCTTGATCACATATTTGAACGAAATCATTGACTTCAGGAGCCCAAATTTCTTCATATTTTGAGGCAATAAGCATTGCACTCATGCCAACACATTGTAGTTCTCTTCTAGCAACCGTTTCAGCAGCCAAAAAACGATCAACAATGTTAATTGTAAGGTACAATGTTTCATTAGTTAGCTCAAACTTCTTGTGTACTAGGATCAACCAGTCAATCAAAATCGCCCTCATTTTGTCATTGATTTCGGGCTGTGAGTGCATGTAGTCATGAACGTTACTCTCATTCTACATCAATATCACATCAAAAACTTCAATAAAACAGCAAACAGAATATTGTACAAAGTGTCAAAGTACTCATTGCAGTCTATTAGATTAAGTATATGTAAATATACCTCTACGAGTTTGTAGAATTTGTAAATGTCTTCAGCATATTCAACTGCAGCGAGTTCATTATCGACATCATCAGCATCAATGTCAACGATATTTTTTGGTTTCGGTTTGTAATTAAGGCCACAGGCAGCCTTGCTTCGGGCTGTAAGTATCGATGTGAGCGAGGAATTAGGTTTCTTGTTTCGTAAATTTGACGATTCGGGTTTCGCCACTTCTACTGTATCCGGGCTGATCTCGATTACTTCCACATTTTGTGGAACAGGTGGTGGTTTGGGCTTGGCTGTTGCCTTCTTTTTGGGTTGTACCATTTTGTTGTTATCAGCATTCATTGTCAATGGTTTCTGTAACACATAACATCAACACTGTAAGGATTTATTTAAAATTAAAACTAACTGTAGATTGGTGATTAAATGAAAATAGTAAAGGAGTAAACTTTTTGACCTTTTTGTTTTCAGCTGCTTCTTTTTGGGCATTGGCTACTAATTGTGCACAGAAACTTCTTGTAACAGGACGAGTGACTGCCGGAAGTGGTTTGCCATCTAGTGGCCGGAGAGTGACTAGGTTTCCGATATCACCAAGTGCACGGCGGCTCTTGATTTTTCCGGCCGCTGGATCCACCGCCATGTTCTTCTGCTTCATAACCCCTACTGCTTCACCTTTATCAATCACAAAAGGAAAAAGATTAAATCTTTAAATCAATAGAGTATAGAAAAATGAAAACCTATCATCAAGATCGAATATAATAATCAAGAAAGTTCATAAAACAAGAACCCCGTTAACTAATTTAAACTTTTAAAGTTCTTAAATCAACTATTTCATATAGGGTTTAAATCTTTAGAATCAAATTGAACTTAATTAGATCCTGGCGAATATAATGGAATAAAAAAAGCATCCATCATCAATTTACACAGATAATCAAATACGCATAAATTTCATTTATAAACATATATTTAAAACCGCAAATAAATAAATAAGAATAAGATGCAAATTAGATGAGATGAAGCGAAACCCACTAACAAAAAACCCTTAAATTTATATCCAACAGTATATCTATTTGATTTCGATTATATAATTTTCAATTTTCAATCTACTAGAAATAAATAATAAACCCACCTTGGGATTCATATAAAAATAACAGATTTAATCACCAAGATAATAAAAATCCATCGAAACAGTCAGAATCAACCATAAATCCAATACAAAAATCTATTTGGTATCAGTTATTTAAATCCAGAAGACCAGAATTACTTCAAAAAACCCCACAAAAACCCAAAAATCTGAATCCAAAAACAATCAAAACCCATAAATCTGATTGAACTTTCAATCAATTCACGCAATAATTAAAACTACGGTAAATTAATATAAATGTATACCTCTGTCTTGTTCTTGAAGATAATGTCTTGAACCCATCTTTAAGAAATTGATTAGGTGAACAAACGAAAGTCAAACAAAGAAATCGATATCTCCCCCGAAATCTCGAACACAATTGTAAAGACACACTATTGAAGTGATGAAATGATATTTAGGGTTACACCCCTTTTGAAGCCAACGATTTGTATTCGCTCTCCTGACCCAACGGTCTAATTTCTAGCCGTTAACTATTTGAAAATTATTACTCCGTATTTATTATGCCCTAAGAAGTACTCCGTATTTTCTTATTACAGAATCTGATATTTACAAGTACACCGCCTTTAGTTTTAAGTTTTTATAATTAAACGCTACATAAGTTTTATTTTGGAGCTTCCCATGTTTTTGGGTAAGCAGGGAAACCCTCCTATGAACGAGCACATTGGCTCCCTCATAGAAGGTAAAACCTTGGGTAATCAAGCCCCCGAGCGCGAGACTTGGTACCGGGTGAATTGCGCATTATGCGCACCCTCTAGTCACACTTCCTTTTTGAACAATTTGGCATAGCCAGGAATTGAACCCGGGTAGTGTGCTTCATTGGACAACTCGGTGGCCACGCAGCAATTTCGTTTTTCTAAGTTATAATAATGTAATACAATACAAATATACAATAATCTTAAGTCTTAACTACGTATTGTAAAAATATGTTGAAATTAAGATGAAATAATGCACCATTTTAAAGCCTAAATAATTTGTCACGTCATACATGTTTGTTTACATGCGTTCTTTTTTTATGAGCAACTTTTTCCCCAAAAATATTTAAAAATTCATTCAAGTCATTTGTAAAGATGATATTGGTTATTAACATCTCAGTTACGTGAAAAGTAGAATACGCGTATGCAACGTGTAAGAAATTAGCTGCGAATTCATAAATATAATCAGTTTGTTGATAATTAAAGTACTTAGATAATTAAGTTGTTTGTAATACTTTGAGGTTAATATCTGTCTTAATTAATAAGCATTATCACCATGATAAGTATTGTGAATATCGGTCATAACTTTAGTGCAGAAATAATACCGGACACAAATTTGGTCTAACATGATACTTTGGGGGTGTTCAACTGAGATGTGGAACCAAACCTAAATGTGATATTGTGAAATCGAAATTTTAACACAAAACTTTGTTTTGGCTCACTATATTTGCATACACACATATATTCCTTACAACATTTGAATAACATTAACTTTATATCAACCAATTCACACGTGTAATCAATATTCAACCACAACAAAACTAAAGAATAAAGCTTTGAAGAGTTTGTTATATTAGAAATACAAGGTACAAATGAATCACTCACTAAAACAGATTGTTACAACGATGAACAGGCAAACCAAAACTATGCCTATAAACGATGCACGGATGATCAAATTAGTAGAAAAAAACCAATTAAACACACCCATAAGAAGAAGAAAAACACACTCAAAATTGGAAGTGAAAAAAATGAAATAATCAAACGGCTTAGTAAACCTTCGTCATACTTGCATTAGTGAAGTCAGAGAAGATAAAGTGATGCTTGATCATCTGGTCCAGCCAACACCACCTGTTAACAATGACCACCCATCAGAACCAATATCATGTTATAATTATCACGAGACGAGACTGAGTCAACATTTTGTGTGTGCATAAATTGAACTGAAATACTTGCGAATGAGATTCAAGTTTGTTAAAATGAGGTTAATAAAGAGGAAAAGTACATACATTGCAATCAAGTGCATGTCTTCGGGCTAGAACGATGGCTGCATTTCTTTCTCGTTCTGATTCAAACACCAATACAAAAGATTGCCCTTTTCTAGATTGCCAAAACAATGATTTAGCTGCCAAATTCCCGCCTCCTCTAAATCCACATAGCTGAAATTTGTAGAAAATAACGTGGTAAGAACACTCAATTTACTTTTAGTGTTGCTTTAACAAATAATATGAGTACTGTAGGCAAACTGATATCGTAATTCTCCATGTTTATGGGCAATATCTTTAATTTTATACAAACTATAATGCAGTTAACATATATTTCTTCTTGAAACGTGTTTGAAGTCGTGTTACTTTTGAGATAATAAAATAATACTGAAAATGACGTTAAAATGAAGTATTACCTGCATTGATGTAGAAGAATATGCATCCCGGGCCTTGGTAATCCATCCTTTAGAGAGCTTCATTCTCATTTTCCCCACGCGTAACAAATGGGCAGAGTGTGACGAGTAATTCCGTCCATTCATTTGGGAGATCACAACCTGAAATACAAAACCTTTGTTTTAAATTCAAATTCATCTTGATTCCTTCTTATATAAAAACAATGTCTTCTACTGTGGGATGTTTACCAAGGTAAATCACATAATCGCCTAATGTCATTGGTTGAACTTTTGTCATATCTAAGCACTTTATTATAATGTCCTTGGTTAGGTTATAGTTATGGTTATGGTTATTATTTTCAAGGGGTTGAAAGAAGATATAGTCCCTATCAATTTTTTGTTATAGATAACATACAGAGAATTCAGAATTGCTTTTCCGAGTAAGTGTCTCCACGTACGTCTCCAATCCAACAGCTGTTGCAAAAGCAATCATGACAACTTTTATAGTTAGTTGTCAGAATTTCATGGTACCAGATAAGTTAAAAAACAGTGATAAAATCAAAACAAAAGGATAAGAAAAGGACAAACCAGGTTGTACATGGCAAGTCGTTGTGACAGTAGATTTTTGGCCATTTGAGATAACATCAACTTGCAAAATCCGCCCAACATCGTATGGCTCCGGAGCATAAACTGATTTGCTAGCACCTGTTATGGTATACATATATAAGCAAATAAAGACCGAAGCATAAAACATAAATAAAATGCTACCTGGAACACATAATGGTCAGCATTTATCTTTTGAAGTGGATCAAGTACCTGAAATAAGCTCCCTTCTGCTACATTCTGATGATAATCGATACCACTGAATTGAACATTTTGAGAGCTCCATGGCGTCTTCCGAGCACGGTTGAAGTCGTAAAATTGAGCCTAAACTTCCAGAACCTTCTAACGAGTATAAGCTTAACTTGTTCTCCACAGCCCATTTCTTCAGCGTTAGCTGCATTTAGATTAGGAAAGTTAACATAACAAGTCAATTCAAAGTTGTATTAACCAATTATTTACTACCTCCATCCAAAAAGATTTTAAAAAAAAAAAAAAACTTAAAGAACAATAAAAACAAAGAGATAATGATTTACTACCTCCGTCCAAAAAATCTCGACAACACACATACTGTTTTGTCTCAAAAGTATGCAATAATTTCTTCTTCTTTTTTGGCAAAAAAGTCGGTCCAAAGTTGCATTATTACTTATCATAACTTGATATTATCAACTTTGATGTTGACACAACTTTCCCTTATTTTGTTCTTATTGAATGTCGATTGTAGACATCAATTTGATAATTGTATGTTATGTTATTACAAACTCTAAGCCAAGCCAAAATTACCTTTTTTTTTTTTTTTTTTTTAGGATGGAGGGGATAATAATTTTAACCAGACAATAACCTCAATTTTTTTTTTTTTTTTAGAATTTGATTACCTCTTGTTGAAGCTTTACTGAAAATGCAGACTTCTCTTGGATCTGTAATCTTAAGGCTCGAAGCTCGTGTTCCATGTCCATCACCTAGAAAGCAAAGGCATAACAAACATATTTAACTTCAACTTAAAGCAATAGCATTTCATTAATGTGCCAACTGCTAAACCTAGATTTTAAGACGGTACCTTGCAGTTATTTATCACACATTTATTTATTAACAACAATGACAAAAGTACCTTACAGGGATGATGCAAAAACCTGATTCTTCTAGCCTGTTGGATTTCCTCTACCATCTCCTCCATTTCCTGGCATAAATTAAATTCAAAAAGGTTAAAATTTTATAAAACAATATTTAAACCTATTTATCACTAATATTTAACGAAATAAAAGCGCAACAGATTTAAAATATATATATATATATATATATATATATATATATATATATATATATATAAAGTATGGTATAGACATGTTACCTGCTTTCCAGAGGTAAGTGATACCTTTTCTTGCTCATCAAGAGCCTCCCCAATTCTTCGTACCACCGCTTTCGCACTCTCAATTTCTGCACAAGCAAAAGACCTTTCTTGGTTTACCAACTTTTTTGCATCTTCCGTAGCCTACAAATAGATAAATTATCAAATCATTATCTCATACTATGAACAATTCATTAAAACAGGGGGAACTGGATGCAAAAATGAAAAGTTCAAACCAAAAATTCATATAAATAAGTTGAGAAATGTTCTTCACATATTACACTAACATACTACTTCATAGTATAGACATACTACTAACTAGCCAAATAGGTGATCAACATTATGAACTACTGACACAACCAAAACTAACTGCTGTCTATTATTTCCCAGTGAACAAGTGATCAATGTTACCTGTTTTAGGAAGTTTGCAAATCTCTTCACTTCAAACTTTTCCTGTATTAACTCCCCTTCATTTTGAGTCAACTTTACTGCCAATGCTTCCACCTACAACAACGTATCAACCACAAAAACATTCAGACTAGTCACTACAAAATACATCGCATCGATTGTGATTCTTTCTTAACCCTGTTATTATCATGTCATACCAAAAAAATCTTCCTAAATCATAAAGTTAACATGTAAGAAAAGTAAAAAAAAAAATGGTATACCATTGAGATTGCCTTTTCAACATCATCTTTGTTCATACCAGCTACGCGTCCTCTTAAGTACTCCAAAGCATCTCTAAGTTTCTTCAAAAGTACATGACCCTCTAAAGAAGCCACATCTCTAAGTTTGGTCTACATGAAGAAAAAAAAAACACAATGCGATTATCGAAACAAAGTTCTATCATTTTTTTTTCTTTCTAAAACCAGATATGTAGTTATACCTCATTGGACAACTTAGCTGCAGCAGACAAATTCTTGTCAAACTTACTGGCCAGGTCACGTACAGAGAGGCGTTTGTGCTGATCAGATAGCTGCTCTGTTTCTTGTGCCACCACCTCTTTCAATGGCGGGCCCTTAATATGCATGGTTGCTTCATCCAGAATCTGATTATCAGGACCTAATTTGTATTTGGGGAACTTGTTTGATATGAAACTCACATCTGCTGATACAGACAAAACAGCTTGTATATGCGTCTCATCTCCCACTTCAGGGCTTACCTTTGTCATCTTTGTAGACTATATATTCAACATAATGATAAAAAAAAAAAAAAAAATACAATTACTAGAGGCACATAAAGAAAACGCCAATGTCTCATAGTTTATAATATGTCACTTAAAGTCTTCTATTACCTAGATATATTACCTACCATATTTCATTGAAACCCATGCTCAAGATATTGCAGAAACATGTTCTTTATTGAATATCTTCTACATAAAGTAATACACTCATTGTCCCACCGAAAAAGAAGTCCATGATAGCTGGACTTTTTAGAGTCGGTCTTTTATTCAAATTTTACAACTCATAAAGTTGTTCATGTTTCAAAGCCACAAAATACTAGCAATTACCAGTTGATTAACAAAATTTTGTTCTACTAAACATAAACATTCTGTTGCAATAAATCCACAAAATGCTAATGACATACTTTGATTTATAAAAATCAAAACTAGACTTCTTTTTTTTAACAATAAAGTACCAAAGTTATAGCATGATAGCAGATCTACTTAAACTGTTAACAACAAAAAAAAAAAACAAAAAAACAAAAAAACAAAAAAAAAAACAAATCAGCATACACCATGTCACAGAATATAGGCGAAGGATCAATTAGGCTTCCATGAAAATTAATAACATAAAAAGGTTTAACAACAAAACCTTCAAATTGAGTAGCAATTTAGAAAAGCATTATCACATAAATATAACAAATAACAAAGTAATATTAGAATAACATAGTTGAATTTAACTATACTGAAAACATACATCAAAATCAGGGTACACCAGAGCTTAATTCATCTTCTAACAAAAACTAATTAAATAATATAACAAACTAATTAACTTTTTTCATACGCAATTAGATTTTAATATATTTTGAAGTATTGTCTCAATCAAAAGTACTTTTTCTAACTGCATCACAACAACTACACCAACTGAATTCAAAATTATCCAGCTAAATAAACCTAACAGTCTAACACATGATCATACCGCAAAATACAGCTTAATTCTTCATAAAACGAACATCATGATCACAAATTAGCAATACACAGGCATTATAAAGTACATAAACCCTAAACTGGAAGTATGTACTTACAAAGAAGAGTAGTGTGTGAAAAAAGGTGTAAGAGTGTGTGTATTTTTGACCGAGTTCACATGATAGTTGTAGAGAGAGAAACTGAGGAATGATTCAAGGAGTGATTGTTGTCTGTGAAGAAGGAAGAATCCTAAAATGAGATATAGATTTATGTTTGTGTACGTATATGTATAGCCTATGAGCATGTATGCAAAAGCAAAAATAAACAAAAGAAAAAGAAAATATATCAACAACAACAATACTCAAACCCATATGAATGGGGAGGTGGGAGGTCGACAATCATTCCTCTATCCTAGAATAAAGAGAAATCATTTATCCACCCCGAGTTAAACACTCACAAGAGCGGAGAAAGTCCTCCCTCTCCAACTTTGCTTAAGAGCAGAGAAAGCGGATTTCTTCACTTGGTCCCCCCGAACCGAAGATACGTCACAACTTTGCTTACTCTCACATTTTAGCTATAGTAAGGATGACATAGGGTCGGGTTTGGCCTGATTTTAGGTAATTTCATATTCGAACTCGGTATGTGAAACCTCGTCCTAAACCGGTCTTATACCCGCCGGGTCCTCATTTAATTAATAACCGACGGATTATCAGGTTTCCTCACGGGTAAACGGGGATCCCCATATACTTAGTAACCCTAGGGTTATCGACTTTTCTTGTGAGTATCGAATATCCTCTTTATTAGCCATTATCATTCACCATTCACTTATTTCAGTTTATGTTTCAATAATGATATTAAATTAAGTTCTAAATCTAAATAAATATATAAAAATATGGAACAATAGTACAATAACACATTATAGCTTATATTAGTATTAGTAAATTTTATTATAGTTATTGATGAAATTAAAATCTTTATCGGATCGGGTACACATGTATATAGGTCGGGAATACTGGCCGGGTATGCGAGTTGATCATATACATAGCATTGTATATGTATATTTTATTTGCTGAAGGCTAAAAATAGAAGTTGCGCGAAGTATATTCAAGAGACTGGACATATACGCTAAAAGTTAAGTCTGCGGATTATGGCGTATTAATAAAAGACTGCGGATTATCTTCGCTAAGTTATTGCGGACAGCAATTGTGATGACCCGGAAATTTCTGACCAAATTTAAACTTAATCTTTAGCGTTTCCGACACGATAAGCAAAGTCTATGAAGTTGAATCTCAAAATTTTGAATTATTCAATTATCCTTCGATTGTTCTCAACGATTCGCGAACAATTATATGTAAATAGGTACATATACTATAACTTGAAAATATAACAAAATGTTAAGTAAATGATACTGTGTATTAACCTTATTGATTTGATTATTTGATTGATATTTAGATAAGTTAACTAAAACGTTTAAGATGAACCAGTAAAACACTAATTTGCTACAGTATTTTCGAATTGCTACAGTACCCGAAAAGCTACAGTGTTTTCGAAAATCACTATTTGCTACAGTAAAAAAACTTTGCTACAGTAAAACACTATTTTAAAATGTATTTTAACAAATAGCGAGACGATGATTTATAGAAGTAAATGACCAAAACACTCAAATGTATAAGTTATATTTCGAGTGATATAATTTAGGGATAATTTAAGGCTATATTTTGACTAAGGTACGTGTCTCAAAATGTAATGTACAAGTTTTCTCAGCGTACGAAGGGACATTCGAAAAACCGGAACCGAGACATAAGTCGCGTGATGATGTACAACTTATCGAAACAAAAATTACAAATTAACTATGCACGGGAATAAAATATAATATATAATTAATTAATTTAAATTATATATTATATATATATTATAAAAATATGTCGACGAGCTAGTTGCCAGAATTTTGTGAGCTGTAAAAGTGGGCCATGCGATCGCATGGCCATCGGCCTTCAGAACCATGCGATCGCATGGGGTCTGGGGACACGCCACAACTATAAAAGCTCGATCATTTCTGCCTCTGAATTCATTTTATTATTACTCTGTAAGTATTTATATTATTTATATTATTATTATTATTATTATTATTATTATTATTATTATTATTATTATTATTAAGATTAATATTATTATTAATCTTATCATTAATATTAGTAATATTAGTAATATTATTACATAAAATATTACGACGAGGTTATGGGCGTGTCACTTTCAAAACGGGTTTTCGAGCGGGATAGAGATAAGAAAACTATGGGTTATAGCTATGGAGGTTATGGGTAATGTTCAAGGGTATTGTTCTCAAGTCAAACCTAGTGTTTATCATCTTCCTGCGTCTACGTACTTTTCTGAAATATTGAATCACAATATTGATACGTAAGCATTTATATTTTATCTTTTATAAATTAATAGTGTATCCATGTCTAGTGCTCGAGTATATATGTTTATGCATGCTTGTATACTAAATTTCGTCGTTAAACAGTTTATAATGAATCACTAATTAAATACATATACTACTGGTAAAAGGTATATGATATACATGTTTTTGGAAAGCTGGCGAAAAATCAATAACTTTTCATTTAGATATCGAATAGTTTCGATGAACGGATTAAAAGATATGATCAACTGAATTATGATTGACGTTAATTGAAATTGCTTTTGAATCTACAATTAAGATTTAAACAACTTGTTTACGAGATTGATAAATTGGATTTTTGAATATTACCAACCGAGTAAATGACTCCTTATATAAAGTATGTCTCGTTTTGTTGAACTATTGTCAAAACTGACTTTTTGAAACGACTTTGGATAACTTTTGTATGTCGATCTCGAGCATTAGGATTGTGATACACTATAACCAGACCTAGCTTGATAGACATTTATTGACCAACATATATTCTCTAGGTTGAGATCTATGGTTATTTGATAATCCGAATTTCAGTCACATTTTGGTGAACGACTTTATATGCTACTGAGGTGAGTTTCATTGCTCCCTTTTTAATTGCTTTTGCAATATATATTTTTGAGCTGAGAATACATATAATTTATTTTAAACGCAATGGACACAAGTACATACTAAATTCTACACCGAGTTTGAACCGAAAATCCCTTAGCTTTGGTAACTAGTAACTGCCAGTTATAAGAACTGGTGGGCGCGAGTAGTAGTATATGGATCCATAGGGCTTGACATTGTAGTGACCCGAACTTTTCCATGTTTATATATATATATATATATATATATATATATATATATATATATATATATATATATATATATATATATTAAATGAAATTGTTATTTACATGATTAAGTGTTTCCAACATGTTAAGCAATCAAACTTGTTAAGACTTGATTAATTGAAATAGGTTTCATATAGACAATTGACCACCCAAGTTGACCGGTGATTCACGGACGTTAAAACTTGTAAAAACTATATGATGACATATATATGGTTATATATATAGTTAACATGATATTTTGATAAGTAAACATATCATTAAGTATATTAATAATGAACTACATATGTAAAAACAAGACTACTAACTTAATGAATTTGAAACGAGACATATATGTAACGATTATCGTTGTAACGACATTTAATGTATATATATCATATTAAGAGATATTCGTACATCATAATATCATGATAATATAATAATTTAAAATCTCATTTGATATTATAAGCATTGGGTTAACAACATTTAACAAGATCGTTAACCTAAAGGTTTCAAAACAACACTTACATGTAACGACTAACGATGATTTAAAGACTCAGTTAAAATGTATATACATGTAGTGTTTTAATATGTATTCATACACTTTTGAAAGACTTCAAGACACTTATCAAAATACTTCTACTTAACAAAAATGCTTACAATTACATCCTCGTTCAGTTTCATCAACAATTCTACTCGTATGCACCCGTATTCGTACTCGTACAATACACAGCTTTTAGATGTATGTACTATTGGTATATACACTCCAATGATCAGCTCTTAGCAGCCCATGTGAGTCACCTAACACATGTGGGGACCATCATTTGGCAGCTAGCATGAAATATCTCATAAAATTACAAAAATATGAGTAATCATTCATGACTTATTTACATGAAAACAAAATTACATATCCTTTATATCTAATCCATACACCAACGACCAAAAACACATGCAAATACTTTCATTCTTCAATTTTCTTCATCTAATTGATCTCTATCAAGTTCTATCTTCAAGTTCTAAGTGTTCTTCATAAATTCTACAAGTTCTAGTTTCATAAAATCAAGAATACTTCCAAGTTTGCTAGCTTACTTCCAATCTTGTAGAGTGATCATCTGTGATGACCCGGAAATTTCTGACCAAATTTAAACTTAATCTTTGTATGATTAACATTTTCGACACGAAAAGCAAAGTCTGTAAAACTGAATCTCAAAATTTTTGAACTACTTTTATATATTTAAATACCCTTCGGTTGTTTTCGATGATTCGCTAACAATTATATGTAAATAGATACATATATACTATAACTTGAAAAGGTAACAATGTATTAATTGTTTGATACCGTACATTAAACTTATTGGTTTAAATAACTATTTGAATATATATATGATAAGTTGAAATATTTATTATTAAAATTTATTTATAAATAACTTCCAATGTGTATTTAAAAACTGATTTATGTATATTAAAAAGATATATACATATATATAATTTCAAGTTATTTAGTAAACGATAGTAACATTCGTTTATTGATTCAATTGATATTTAGATAAGTTAACTAAAGCATTTAAGATGAACCAGTAAAACACTAACTTGCTACAGTATTTTCAAATTGCTACAGTACCCAAAATGCTACAGTGTTTTCGAAAATCACTATTTGCTACAGTGAAATTGACTTTGCTACAGTGAATTGCTATAGTAACTTTTCTACAGTAAAACACTATTTTAAAATGTATTTCAACAAATAGTGAGACGATGATTTATAGAAGTAAATGACCAAAACACTCAAATGTATAAGTTATATTTTGAGAGGTATAATTTAGGGATAATCTAAGTCTATATTTTGACAAGTGTACGTGTTACAAAACGTAAAATGCTAGTTTTCTAAGCGTACAAAAATGCGTTCGAAAAACCGAAACCGGGACATAAGTCGCGTAATGACGTACGATTTATCGGAACAAAAATTACAAGTCAACTATGCACGTGAATTTAATATAATATATAATTAATTATTTAAATTAAATATATTATATATATTATAATATTATGTCGACAAGCAAGAAAACAAGCAACTTTGAGCTATCACCAGGGGCCATGCGATCGCATGGGTTCCCCTCACATATGCCATGTGATCGCATGGCAAGGATTTCCAGGAGACATTATAAAGCTCAATCATTTGGCCAATATATATCCTCAATCTATTTTTTTACTCCGTATTATTATTATAATTATTATTATAATTATTATTATTATTATTATTATTATTATTATTATTATTATTATTATTATTCTTATTATTATTATTATTATTATTATTATTATTATTATTATTATTAAGATTATTGTTATTATTAATCTTATTATTATTAGTAGTATTATTATACATAAAATACTACGACGAGGTCTTGAGCGTGTCACTTTCAAAATGGGTTTTGAGCGGGATAGAGCTAACAAAATTATGGGTTATTGCCAAGGAGGTTATGGGTAATGTTCGGGGGTATATTTGTTAATCAAATCTAGTATTTATCATCTCCGTTACGTCTACGTACTTTTCTGCAATATTGAATCACAATATTGATACGTTGAGATCTACGGTTATTTGATACTCTGAGTTTCGATCACATTTTGGTGAACGACTTTATATGCTGCTAAGGTGAGTTTCATTGATCCCTTTTTAATTGCTTTTGCAATATATATTTTTGGGCTGAGAATACATGCACTTTATTTTAAACGCAATGGATACAAGTACATACTAAATTCTACACTGAGTTTGAACCGAAAATCCCTTAGCTTTGGTAACTGTTAACTGCCAGTTATAAGAACTGGTGGGCGCGAGTAGTAGTATATGGATCCATAGGGCTTGATATCCCCGTCCGAGCTAGAGCGCTAGCCTTTTAACGGACGTATGCTATTTGAGAAGCGTACACGTTGGTTGGCGTGTATTATTAAGATGATTATACAAAGGGTACAAATTATATATACGTTAAGTTTAGTTACCAGGGTGCTCAATTTCGTAGAATATTTTGATAAACGTTTCTGGATTGAACAACTGAAATCTTGTGATCCACCTTTATATACAGATTATGCGCAACATTAAAACTATGAACTCACCAACCTTTGTGTTGACACTTGTTAGCATGTTTATTCTCAGGTTTCCTAGAAGTCTTCCGCTGTTTGCTTAGATGTTAAACAAGCTATGTGCATGGAGTCTTACATGATATATTTTTCAAGGAGACGTTGCATTCACCAAATCATCACCATGTATCTTATTTTGACTGCATTGTCAACGAAAATACTGTTGTAAACTATTATTTATGGTGATTGTCTATATGTAGAAATCATCAGATGTCGAAAACCTTTGATTTAAATATTCATTTATGGTGTGCCTTTTCAAAAGAATGCAATGTTTACAAAATGTATCATATAGAGGTCAAATACCTCGCAATGAAATCAATGAATGACGTGTTTGTCCATATGGATTTGGAGCGATCGTCACATCATCCAACCTCAAGAAATCTTTCTTATTTACAGTAAGATATCTTTCTAATATAAGGTAATACTCATATTCAAACTTTGATTCAATTTCTATAACTATAACAATCTTATTTCGAGTGGAAATCTTACTTGAACTTGTTTTCGTGTCATGATTCTGCTTCAAGAACTTTCAAGCCATCCAAGGATCCTTTGAAGCTAGATCCATTTTTCTCATTTCCAGTAGCTTTATCCAGAAAACTTGAGGTAGTAATGATGTTCCTAACATCATTCGATTCATACATATAAAGCTATCTTATTCGAAGGTTTAAACTTGTAATCACTAGAACATAGTTTAGTTAATTCTAAACTTGTTCACAAACAAAAGTTAATCCTTCTAACTTGACTTTTAAAATCAACTAAACACATGTTCTATATCTATATTATATGCTAACTTAATGATTTAAAACCTGGAAACACGAAGAACACTGTAAAACCGGACATACGCCGTCGTAGTAACACCGCGGGCTGTTTTGGGTTAGTTAATTAAAAACTATGATAAACTTTGATTTAAAAGTTGTTCTTCTGGGAAAATGATTTTTCTTATGAACATGAAACTATATCCAAAAATCATGGTTAAACTCAAAGTGGAAGTATGTTTTCTAAAATGGTCATCTAGACGTCGTTCTTTCGACTGAAATGACTACCTTTACAAAAACGACTTGTAACTTATATTTCCGACTATAAACCTATATTTTTTCTGTTTAGATTCATAAAATAGAGTTCAATATGAAACCATAGCAATTTGATTCACTCAAAACGGATTTAAAATGAAGAAGTTATGGGTAAAACAAGATTGGATAATTTTTCTTGTTGTAGCAACGTGAAAATTGGTAACAAATCTATATTAATCATATCCTAGCTAACTTATATTGTATTATACATGTATTCTAATATATTATATAATCTTGGGATACCATAGACACGTATGCAAATGTTTTGACATATCATATCGACCTATGTGTATATATTATTTGGAACAACCATAGACACTCTATATGCAGTAATGTGGGAGTTAGCTATACAGGGTCGAGGTTGATTCCAAAAATATATATACTTTGAGTTGTGATCTAGCCTGAGACGTGTATACACTGGGTCGTGGATTGATTCAAGATAATATATATCAATTTTTTTTCTGTACATCTAACGTTGGACAACTAGTTGTAGGTTACTAACGAGGACAGCTGACTTAATAAACTTAAAACATCAAAATGTATTAAAAGTGTTGTAAATATATTTTGAATATACTTTGATATATATGTACATATTTGTTATAGGTTCGTGAATTGACCAGTGGTCAAGTCTTACTTTCCGACGAAGTAAAAATCTGTGAAAGTGAGTTATAGTCCCACTTTTAAAATCTAATATTTTTGGGATGAGAATACATGCAGGTTTTATAAATGATTTACAAAATAGACACAAGTACGTGAAACTACATTCTATGGTTGAATTATCGAAATCGAATATGCCCCTTTTTATTAAGTCTGGTAATCTAAGAATTAGGGAACAGACACCCTAATTGACGCGAATCCTAAAGATAGATCTATCGGGCCCAACAAGCCCCATCCAAAGTACCGGATGCTTTAGTACTTTGAAATTTATATCATGTCCGAAGGAGGATCCCGGAATGATGGGAATATTCTTATATATGCATCTTGTTAATGTCGGTTACCAGGTGTTCACTATATGAATGATTTTTATCTCTATGTATGGGATGTATATTGAAATATGAAATCTTGTGGTCTATTGTTACAATTTGATATATATAGGTTAAACCTGTAACTCACCAACATTTTTGTTGACGTTTTAAACATGTTTATTCTCAGGTGATTATTAAGAGCTTCCGCTGTCGCATACTTAAATAAGGACAAGATTTGGAGTCCATGCTTGTATGATATTGTGTAAAAACTGCATTCAAGAAACTTATTTCGTTGTAACATATTTGTATTGTAAACCATTATGTAATAGTCGTGTGTAAACAGGATATTTTAGATTATCATTATTTGATAATCTACGTAAAGCTTTTTAAACCTTTATTGATGAAATAAAGGTTATGGTTTGTTTTAAAATGAATGCAGTCTTTGAAAAATGTCTCATATAGAGGTCAAAACCTCGCAATGAAATCAATTAATATGAAACGTTTTTAATCAATAAGAACGGGACATTTCAGTTGGTATCCGAGCGTTGGTCTTAAAGAACCAGAATTTTGCATTAGTGTGTCTTATAGAGTTTGTTAGGATGCATTAGTGAGTCTGGACTTCGACCGTGTTTACTTGAAAAATGATTGCTTAACAAATTTTGTTGGAAACTATATATTTTTAACATGTGAATATTATGTGATATATTAATCTCTTAACGCGTTTGATATTATGTGATAGATGTCTACCTCTAGAACAAGTCCCATTGACTCACCTTATAATAATGAAGAGTCAAATATAAATTGGAATGATTCGTGGACTGATTCACAAGTTCCAGAAGAGGAACCGGAAGAAGAGTCGGAACCGGAAGAAGAATCGGAACCGGAAGAAGAATCGGAATCGGAAGAAGAAATAGAACCAGTAGGGGAAATAATAAAACGGTTAAGTAGAAGAAAATCCTCAACCAACCGACCAAAGTTAATTATGGTCAATGGTGTTTCCGTCAAGGAAGCAAAGTATTGGGAGGATTACCAATTCTCCGATGAATCGGATCCCGACAAGGATTCTGATGATGTTATAGAAATTACCCTAACACAATTTAATAAGGCAAAAGAGAACAATAAGGGAAAGAGAATAAAAAAAGAGAAATTTGATTCCAAACCCGATGAACTTTATATGCATCGTCAACACCCGTATTTCTTAAGTTGTGACAATAACCCGGGAACCTCTAAACCACCAGGTTTTTCTAAACCAATGTGGAAAACGACGGCTCATATTAGGGGAACATCATATATCCCTAGAAACTTGGAAAAACGAACCAAAACTGAAGAAGTAGAAACGAGCGAGTCGGAATAAGATAGTTGTATTCGTGTGGTGTAATATATGTAATATAGTGTGCTTATGCTTTATGATATATGTAAAAATTGCTTGTATTAATAAGTATTTTTTTTATGAATCTAACTCTTGTCTATTTTACAGTATAAAAACACAAAATGGATAGACAACCCAATATTTTAAGAGACCTACCCAGAGACATGATTGATGAAATCTTGTCTAGAGTCGGTCAGAATTCCTCGGCACAACTATTTAAGGCGAGATCAGTTTGTAAGACATTCGAAGAACGTTCCAAGAATGCCTTGGTTTATAAAAGGCTTTCGTTCGAAAGATGGGGGATATCACATTGGGAAATCCATAAGTTACGATGTGCTTACTTTGACGCATATATTGCGGGGAACCCAAATGCTATTTTACGCAACGGGTTAAGAAATTATTTTGACTCAATATATCCGAATATAGGACTTCGTGATTTAGAAAAAGCGGCTAACATGCAACATAAAGATGCATGTTATGCTTACGGGTTAGTAATGTTCGCTTCTCACCAAAGTGAGAATAAGAACATCGGGCTACAACTATTAAACAAAACGTTTCCACAAGTGACGGAGTCGGTAATTGGGGTAAGAAGTGAGGTTTTTAGGTTATTACGAGACTGTTGGTCATTACGTAACCTTCATCCTTTTGACGACGATACAACACATTGTCTTACTATCGGTCACAACGGTTATGTTCCACAAAACCAAGGATGGGAAGTGGTATTAGTAAAACCAGAATGCATGACTTGTTTCTGGACGTATGAATTTCGTGTCTTTATTGCCTTTGCTGAACGCCTTATTTATTAACTAGAATTATCTTCGCAACTACTTTGTATCAAAGTTTTATGTGCTATAATTCATACTATATGTAAAATAGCGATATTGTAAGTTTGCAAGTTATTGTATAAAGGCTTGAATATGATATATATTTTTTTGTTTTTGTGATTAGTTTTTCATATAGAATTGTAGTAGTTGAAATGGTATGTTAGCTACTAAGTATGAACTTAACGATTAGGTACTACCCGAATTAAAGAGTATAAAATGCTAATATGAAGAAAGAGCTTTTATAAATAAGTTCATATTACGCTACGAAATACTATTGACTACTCTTGATATTCTATATGATTAACTCGTTTCATTTAACTATTTTGAAGGAAATGGCACCGACTACTCGACACACCTTGAATATGAGTGAAGAGGAATTTCGTGCCTTTCTTGCTTCAAACATAGCCGCAGTACAGGCTGCGCTACATACCAACAATAACCTTGGATCTAGCAGTACAGGAAATCGTGTAGGATGCACCTACAAAGAATTCACTGCCTGCAAACCTTTGGAATTTGATGGAACCGAAGGACCGATCGGATTGAAACGGTAGACCGAGAAGGTCGAATCAGTGTTTGCCATAAGTAAGTGTACTGAAGAGGACAAAGTGAAGTACGCTACGCATACCTTCACAGGTTCTGCGTTAACATGGTGGAATACCTATCTAGAGCAAGTGGGACAAGATGATGCTTACGCACTACCGTGGTCAGCATTCAAGCACTTGATGAACGAGAAGTACCGTCCCAGAACCGAGGTCAGTAAGCTCAAGACAGAACTTAGAGGGTTATGAACCCAAGGATTTGATATTACCACGTACGAAAGACGATTCACAGAATTATGCCTATTGTGTCCGGGGCGTTCGAAGATGAGGAAGAGAAGATCGACGCATTTGTGAAAGGATTACCTGAAAGAATCCAAGAAGATATAAGTTTACACGAGCCCGCTGATGTCGTACGAGGTGTATATGAAATAGCTTATATTTTATAATGAAATACTATTAAATACGATACAATTTTACACAAGATATTTATTTATTTATAAAATGGATATACCTAAACCTTGCTACAACACATATAGGCAGTGTACCTAATCGTACAGTATTGTAGTTTTTAGTAAGTCCGGTTCGTTCCACATGGAATCTTTAAACAAAGCTTAACGCTATATTAGTTTTAATTTATAAAAATACAAATATATATATAAGTAATATTATTATTATAAAGGGGGGTTTTTACCGTTTAATGACCGGTTTGTCGATTTTTAAAACTTTAGTCGCAGTTAAAACCTAATGTAAAATATTAAAAATAAATATAACTTAATTTAAAGCGTAAAGTAAATAACGATAATGAAATTGTGATAAATAAAGTGCGAGAAAATAAAATTGCAATAATTAAAAAGTACGAAAATTAAAAATGCAATTAAATATGATGACAATAAATAAAAGTGCGATAATTAAAAGTGCAATTAAATATAAAATAAAGGAAATTAAATATGAAATAAAAGAATTATGCTTATTTAAACTTCCGTAATCATGACATTTAACGTGTTGATTTTAGTTTTATGCCCATGGGTTAATTGTCCTTTGTCCTGGATTATTTAATATGTCCATCTGGTTTTTGTCCATAGCAATCCATCAGTCATAAATATAAAGTGCGAGTATCCTCGTCAAATTATCCTTATACCCGAAGTCAAATATTCCAACTAATTGGGGACTTAAACTGTAACAAGGTTTTATTACTTTGTTTAATAATTGCACCAGGATATCGACTGCGTGTAACCCAAGGTTTTAATACTTTGTTAACAATTACGCCAAGTGTCCTTGTGCATAATTTCACCCATGTTTTAATAATTCTAGTGACTATTAATCCATTCCCGTGTCCGGTTAAATGAACGATTATTCTTACATATAGATACCCCGCCCATCGTGTCCGATCGAGTGTATATGGTTATTTATAGGGACGTCCAATTGTAAATCTTTATATTAAACTTAACAAACTATCATTTAGTTAAACAAATATAAAGCCCATTAATAGCCCATAGTCTAATTTCTACAAGTGTCGTTCTTTTGTCCAAACCCCAATTATGGTACAAAGCCCAATTACCCAAATTTAATATTTAGCCCAACATCATGATTACTTCGTTTTAAATAAGCATAATAATAACTTAGCTACGAGACATTAAATTAAAAAGGTTGAACATAACTTACAATGATTAAAAATAGCGTAGCGTTACACGGACAGAATTTCGACTTATACCCTTACAATATGCGCTAACATACCCTTATTATTAGGATTTAAAATTAAAATTAAAATATAAATATATATATATACGTTTACATATGAATTTAAAGAAAAAGATGTGTAAAATTCGGCCGAATGCTCGGCCTTTTATAGGCCCACGTGTTACTGTTTGACCTCCGCGAGTGCAGAGGTTTTTGCCTTTATAAGCTCCGCGAGTGCGGAGCAGTGGAATCCAGGTCACACAAGTTTGGATCTTAGTCTGCCGACGGTTTTAATATATACATAGTTAACTTGTAATTAATTATATATTATATTATATTTATATACATAGTTAACTTGTAATTTTTAGTCCGTTGCGTCGAGCGTTGAGAGTTGACTCTGGTCCCGGTTCCGGATTTTCAAACGTCCTTGCGTACAATTTAATATCTTGTACTTTATGTTTCGCGTCTTGTACTCTTGTAATTTTGAGACGTTTCTTATCAATAATTGGAACCTCTTTGATTGTATTTTGTACTTTTGAGCTTTTTGGTCGTTTGCATCTTCAATTCGTCGAATTCGTCTTTTGTCTTCACATTTTATTATTTAAACGAATATCACTTGTAAATAGAACAATTGCAACTAAAAGCTTGTATTTCTTGAGGGATAATGCTATGAAATATATGTTCGTTTTTAGCATTATCAAATATTCCCACACTTGAGCGTTGCTTGTCCTCAAGCAATATAGTCTTGAAATATACTAGAATCACTTCTTTATTCTTCACACTTTGTACATCAGTGATTTTTTTACGGCGGTATGAACAATGGTAGTAACGATATGGTTTACAGTCCCACATGACTATAAAAATTTAGATCCATTAAGGAAATTGGATCTTTATGAAAACATTTGATCTTTTGAAAATTAAATCTAGCTTTTACCCTAGATAAGTTTTCCGGAATAACCCTTCACCGGTGTTTGCAAAATATTTTTGTGGGTTTTGTGGGTTTCAGATTTGAAAATTTTAGCTCAACACTTGCGGTTTTGTGATACCCACTTGCTAACCTTGTATTTAGGAAAGCAACACGTCCAGTTTACTTGTCCCGTATATTACCTTTCGACAAACTACCGTCCAGTTGTAAAGGAAAGCGATGAACAAGCAACTGTTAAGGCAATGTCCCCTGACATGCTTTTAATTATGGTCTATAACGTGTCGGACGCAATTACTATCCTTTGTAGGAGCAATAGTAAAGCTCACCCTTATAATTTGTCGGTCTGGCACAAGGTCATGTCTTTGACCATGCTATGCAACCACCATTCTTACGGTTGACACCCGATTTGGTTCAGGTGACCTAATGAATTTCAGATGAATTCCTAGGATTTTTCGTTCAATGGTAATGAACGCATTGAAAAATGGGTTTTCAGAAAACAAATCGGTTTGTAATTTTGATCAAAATATTTTCTCGTTCAAGCTCGAGTTTAGATATCATCGAATTCCATGAGTTTGAATTCTCAATCTTTAAGGTCAATCTCTAGGATTGAGTAATATCAGTCTTAAAAGCTGATTTTTGATCTTTTAAGGAGATTATCCTTTCTGGGGATCTGATTCATTAGTCTTATCCAGCTAATTTGCACGGCGTCCTCCCTATTTTACAAGACAGATCCTCTCATGGTTAGGATAAGTCTAACCACTTGGCTACCCTGTTTGATGCTGAGGTCCGTGGATTTCCTGCTGATTTTAGAGATGACTTTTCTAGATTTTTCGTCAACCTACAGCTGATCTGGACGACAACTTCATGACCTAAATCAAGAAGCGCGTTTCTTTTTCGGAAGACTTTACTTCCTTTTAATGATGGAATTGATTCATCGTGTAGATCCATCTTTCTTACAGTAAATCGGGTAAAACTTTTTATTTTAGTCTAAAGCAAAAGTATCTTCAGTTATTTGTACAAAAATATGTGACATATGTTTAAAATAACTTGGTAAATTTTCCCACACTTGGCTTTTATTTTCATTTATTTGTCTTTTTATTGTCCTCTATTCTATTTTAAATGAATTCTAACATTTTGGTTTGTATAAACATGATTTTGAGTTCATTTAATTGAAAATTTTGAAAATTTTTACTAGAATTGGGTAGTCAGTATATAAGACTAGGGCTGTTCTTTATTATCAGATATCACTAGATTCTAATACAACTACTGCTTTACTAGTATTTTTAATGGTAACCAAGTATATAAGTTAAAAAAATTTTAAAAATCCGAAAGAATTTAACCCCTACCCACACTTAAGATCTTGCAATGCCCTCATTTGCAAGAAATCAGTAACAATTTAAATTATTGAGGGTGATTAGCGTAGAAAAATGATTAAATTTTACCAAAGTTTCCAAACATATTGGCGTTTGTTTGCTGAATGATAAATGGTGCACATCATTTGTTCATTCCGTCTGTTGGTACATCACATTTGTTTTTCGTTTTGTCGTCAAAATTAATAGCTTTTGCTGAACTTAATGCCAGTCTTTGAAAATGCGCTGTTTTACCCTGTTTTGTACATGAGATAAACTACAAACACATATATACATATTTTTGAAGTTGGGTTTTCACACCACATTCAAAAAATTATTAAAATATAATAAAGTTAGAAAATTATAAAAGCTATAATAATAATAAAATAAGAAATAAGAAAATTAAGAATTAGTAACATTACAATAAAATAAATAAAAATAGAAAATTACGGATGAGGAGGATGGTTCCAGTGTGGGTCCCAAGCGTATCCATAGATGCTGTAAAATGCTTGGGCCGGGTCATATGTAGGATATGGCGGTCGGCTCTCTAAAGTCCAAGGAGCAAATTCGGGCATAACGGTAGGAATGTATTCTCTACCTACGTGTGTACAATGACTTATGATTTGGCTTTGATGATACTGCCAATCTTGAAATGCTTTTTGCCTAGCCATTTCATACTCGTGTCGAGCCATAAAAATTTGCATTTCCGTCATTGGATTACCCCCTCCCGGTTGACCTTGCTGTTGATCTCTCTCAACCTGTGGATGCCTGCCATCATAACGTGCTGCCACGTTGTTTCATTTCTTTAAGACCTTAGCACCATGATAAACACGCAAATCTATTCTATCGCGGGGTTCTGGTTCTGCCATTAATAATCCCCCTGACTTCTATCCACACCGAGATATTCAGCAATCAAAGTAATAAATATACCACCTCCTATTATGCTACCACGCCTCATACCCCTAACCATAGTCAATAAATAATAACCCACGTAAAAAGGTATACTTACAGTGCTGTGTGGGTCTCGAATACACATGTGGTAAAACAAATCCCGTTCATTTACCTTTTCCTTATTCTTACCTCGTTGTGTAATCGAATTGGCTAAAAACCTATGGATTACTCTTAATTCAGCTCTATCAATATCAAGATAAGAGTATAATCCCCCCTGGAATCGGCGATGGCTAGTCATCCTACTCCATACGTCATTCGTATCAAAATTCTCATCCACCCTCCTACCATAAACTATTAACCTCTGGCAATCATAAGATGCTAGCTCCTCGGGCGTATATATACCTAAAGCCCGAGCCATGTCTAGTAAGGACATATGGCGCATCTCCCCTCCTAATAAAAATCTAATAAAACTACGATCGGTTAAAGTATCTACCCGATCATTTATTTCAATAGTACACAATAACTCTATACACCATTCTCTATATACAGGTCTACGCATGTTGAATAAATGTACCCAATCACTAAAAGTAGAATTACCATACCTTTGAGTAAGTAATTCCCTGATTGGCTCGGCCAATTCCACTACCTCTAATGGCTCCCAATCTATAACTCTGGGTACCTCAACATTATTAGACACAAGGTTGTGCAGGTTCTTTTGATATTTTGGATAGTCTATCCAATATCTATCAAATCTCAAATTCGAATGTAAATTTGCCTCATGAATATTTGAATATGAAACAATTGGGTGAGGCATATCTTGTCGGTAATAGTTATTAATTTCTTGTTGATTTGCATCTTTCGGAGGAGCATTGCGAGCCTGGGATGAAGATTCACCCCTTTCAGTCTGCAAAATATATCAAACACAATTTTTGTACATCCAAATATGCATTAGTTTTAGCAAAATAACAACTTAAAACAATCACAATAACATGTTAAATCAAAATTAAACTTATACACATTTTCACAAATTTTTTACAATTCTATACTTTTCCAAATAAGCACATATGAAAATGTAGGCAAAGTTCATAAGCATTTAACTCAAATAACATGTCAAAATAGTCATTACTAACAATTAAACAAGTTTCAAATGGCAATTATATCAAATTAATCAAGTTCATGAATTTTGCACCTAAAAAGTCCACTTTAATCTCCAAAAATCATGTTTAGGATCAATGATTGGATCATTTAACTACCTAAACATGTTACACTACTCAATTTAGCAATAATTCATGACAAAAATCGGCCATAACCTGTTTATATCAAAAAGCCCTAATTTTGCTCAAGAACACAAACCCCTAGATTATTCAAAAATTGAAGTTCAAAGCTTCTAATCATGTTAAATAGCATCAATCTAGGTTATACAAACATAATATACAAACAATTTAAGCATTATTACACTTGAAAGCATCAAAATCAAATTATGTATGAAATTTTCAAGAACACTAAAAATTCGGATTAAATGGTGTTTAGGTGTAGAAATTTACCGATTTCCTTGTGTAATTCCTTGATAATAGTCTCCTCATTGCGATTTTATGAAAGATTTGATAAAAATTGATGAAAAATGGCGAATTTGTGATGATTTTTTGTGGATTTTTCGGGTGAAAATATGTGTGTGTGTGTGTGCAACTGGTCTGTTCGACCAGATAAGTGTTCTGGGTTTTCTGACCTCCACGAGTGCGGTGGTGGGCCAGTTTAAATCACCGCGAGTCGCGGTGGTTTTTTTTTAAATAAAAATCTTATAACTTTATAAAACATAAAATTAATTTAAAAATTAAAATTTTGTTTCTTTTTAGGATGAGGGCGTTTCGAATCTATGTCCTAGTCCGTCCCTCGACAAAATTTTAAAATTTGTCATTTTTAAGCGCGGTTTTAAAAGCAAAGATTTTTGGGTTTTTTAATATTTTTGGCATACTTTAATTCAATAAGATTAAAAATAATGATAATAAAAGTTCTCGTCCCTCCCTCGGGTAAAGCAATTTCGGTTCAACGATCTAGTCTTCAACTCACGACGAATTTTAAAAATCATATTTTTAACTTAACGAAATAAAGTAAATTTTTGTTTTTAAATTCACACCAAACTTAAATTTAAAATGCATAAAATTAAAAATTCATATTATTAAAATTTAAAAATTCACACCAAACTTAAATTATATTTTTGTTTTTGTACATACAAACTTATATTAAAAATATTAATTTTTCAAATATTTATAATTTTAAATATATTGATAATATTAATTTAATATTTGTATATTAATTTTAAAAACATGGTAAAAATAAAATTAAAAATCTTTTTGGCTTTTATCCCACTTTAATCAATCAAATATTATTAAAAATATACGCCCCTCTTTTCGGTAAAGTAATTTCGGTTCCATAACCTAATTTAACTCATGACGAATTTTTGAAATATTTTGTGTTGATTGATTAAAGATATTTATACCTTAAGAATAAACGGTAAATTTCGCAGTGATGTAATAAATTTTGTATGATATCAATAATTTCAGTCGCAAGACCTAATTTCATCGAATACCAATTTAATACTCTATAGCGAACAAATTAGCGTTTATTATCAAAAGGTTAAAAATAAAAATAAAAATAAAAATGAAAACTGTACAAACTTACCTGTGAAATATATTTCTTAGTGATACGCTCTAGTCCACTCATAAGATAGTCGGACTAATTAGTTTTCCATAGCTACATAGGCGTATCCTCGAGCATTCAACATTTTTTCTTCTAAACATATGAACGGTCCGTCTCTGCATAGAGTAACAAATTCGGTATTTGAATAGGTTTGATTATTTGAACATTTACCTTCGTGTGACCATTTTCCGCATTTGTGACATTTTTCAAGGTGTCGTGCTCTTCTTTTCGCTGCGGATTTTGATTTTCCTTTACCAAATTGTAACTTATTATTTTCGCATCTGGATTCTTTTCTTACTCCGTCCAATTTTTCTCTGATTATTGATACCAGTTCACTCGGAAGGGTGTCATTATTACGTTTAGTGATCAAAGCGTGTAGCATTAGACCATGGTTTAGTTCACAGGAAGTCTTGATTTCGTAAAAACCTAAAAAAAAAAAAAAAATTCAGAATGGGGGGAGAAGACTAGTTCTTTAGGGTCTGCTAGGGAAAGACCATTCGGGTTCCATTTTCGAAAACTACACGAAAACAGAAAATCTAACTCTAACAGAAATACATATTATCCTTAAAAGGCTTGATTCTCCCCACACTTAGTTAGCTGTGGTATCGAAATTGTGATTAACTTCATTGTCAACTTCCATCGGACTATCTATGTAATGTTTAACTCTGTGACCATTAACTTTAAATTCAATTCCATTTGAATTTATTAATTCTACTGTTCCGTATGGGAAAACTCTTTTGACTATGAATGGTCCAGACCATCTTGATTTCAATTTTTCAGGAAATAGTTTGAATCGTGAATTGAAAAGAAGAACTCTGTCTCCTTCTTTAAATTCTTTTGAACTTCTGATTCTTTTATCATGCCATTTCTTCTTTCTTTCCTTATAGATTAACGAATTTTCATATGCTTCTTGTCTCAATTCTTCTAATTCGTTTAATTGATTTAACCGTAGACGTCCAGCTTCATGTAAATCAAGATTACATGTCTTCAAAGCCCAAAATGCTTTGTGTTCAATTTCTACTGGAAGATGACATGCTTTCCCGTAAACGAGTCTAAAAGGTGTGGTTCCAATTAAGGTTTTGTAGGCTGTTCTAAAATCCCAGAGTGCATCCTCCAATTTAATGGACCATTCCTTCGGATTTAAGCCTACGGTTTTCTCTAGAATACGTTTTAAAGCTCGGTTGGTATTTTCAACTTGTCCACTTGTATGTGGATGATATGCGGTGGAGACTTTATGAGTTACTCCATATCTTTTAAGAACTTTCTCAAGTTGATTATTACAAAAATGAGTTCCTCGATCACTTATTAAAGCTTTCGGTGTTCCAAACCTTGCAAAAAGACGTTTTAAAAAATTGACTACAACTCGTGCATCGTTAGTTGGGAGAGCTTGTGCTTCCGCCCATTTAGATACATAATCAATGGCTACGAGAATATAGAGATTATTATGAGATTTTGGAAATGGACCCATAAAGTCAATACCCCAAATGTCAAATACTTCACATACTTGAATGACATTTTATGGCATTTCATCACGTTGATTTATTTTTCCGGCCCTTTGACAAGTATTACAGGATTTGCAAAGAAGGTGTGCGTCTTTGTAAATTGTAGGCCAATAGAATCCAGCATCATAAACTTTTCTTGCTGTTAGTTGAGGCCCATAATGCCCTCCTGTTGGTCCTGTGTGACAATGGTTTAAAATTTTACTAGCTTCATCTCCGAATACACATCGGCGTATTATTCCATCGGGACAACTTTTAAACAAATGTGGATCTTCCCAGAAATAGTGTTTTATATCACTAAAGAATTTCTTTCGTTTTTGGTACGACAATCCTTTTTCAAGGAATCCACATACTAAGTAGTTTGCATAGTCTGCAAACCATGGAATTTAATTATAATCTATCTTCAATAGATATTCATCAGGAAAGTTGTCTTGTATGGCCGATTCATTTAGAACTTCTAATTCGGGATTTTCAAGATGAGAAAGATGATCAACTAAAACGTCCCATGTATCAATCGCCCCTTCAGGTAACGATTCCAACCAATCTTTGGCTTCTCCCTTTAAAGTCCAGGGAAATAACATGAGATATATCTGTTCATCTTCAACTTCTCTTATTTTAAATAGAGTGTAGATCCTATTAAAGGTACGAAGATGTTCATTTGGATCTTCCTTCGGCGCACCACTAAATTGGCATTGATTAGTCACCATGTATAGAATTTGTCCTTTAATTTCATAATCTGGCGCATTAATGTCTGGATGAGTAATTGCGTGACCTTGGCCAGTGCGTTTAGCTCTCATTCGGTCATCCATACTTAAAGGTTCCAGATTCTCCATAATTTAATTTGTTGAATCTGAATCACTAGAGGATTCTGATTTAATGGTTCATTCCGCAACAATCTCTGTTTGAATGATTGGTGGTTCCGGAGGAAAAATTAATGGTTCAGGATCTATGAATCGTCCCTGAATATTCTCCGGATTCTCAATTGTGTGGTCGGGTTCAAAAAATGGATTATCAGAAATTTGAATTGGAGTACTTGGTCGACTGGATGACGATTCTAAAGAAAAATCAACGGCGACAATATTAGCTAGATGTCTTGATCGAGTTACAGGTGGTGAACGTACAAAAGGTGGTGAACGTTTTGCTCGGTGCATTCACTGAATATCCTATTAGTTTTTAAAAATAAAGAAAAATTATATAAGTTATCCAATTAATAGACTTTTCTGATTTTGCCCACGTTTCGAATAGCTAAAAGATGTAGCAGAGGGGCAGGATTCGTTTGGTCTCAATATAATTGAGTACTGTTTTGCTCCAATAACCCGGTCCACGTACAAATCCAACTGTTACTACGAACCAGAAAATTTTGATGTCTATCAATTTAACCACTTAAAATAAATTTTCGTAATTCAAAGAAATTTAGAAAAGAAATAGAATAAAAATCTATGTCCTAAAACTAGAATGGCGAGAAATAAGAAAGAAAAAGAGCGCGTCGGAATTAAAATTAAAATTGGAGAAATAAGAAAGAAAAAGAGTGACTTATAAAACTTTAAAACACCCGACTAACCCAACCTTATTATTATCACTAACTTAAAATTAAAATTGCAAATTGAGATTACTAATTGGAGTGATAATTGATACATAGGTAAAAGGCGTCGAAAAATAAAAATAAGAAAGTAGCGCGTCGAAACTTAAAAAGGAACTAAAAACTAAGAATTAAAAGTTGCGTCTAAAAATATTAAATCTTACAAGAAAAACTATATCCCAGAACGGCAATAACTTAAAAAGGTACTAAAAACTTAAAAAGGCGTCGCAAAATTCTAAAGCACCTAAATTTTAGTCTAAAGAAAAAGCACTTAAGGGATTTTACGGCAAAGCCTAAAAATCTAGAAATAAAAATAACTATGGCAAAAACTATGGATTAAAACTAAATACGAGCGAAAAACACAAATATTACGCTAAAACGAATAAAAAGGTACAAAATATAAAAATAAACTAAAAGTTGTAAAAATTACAATTTTTATAAAAATATTATTTTTATATTATTTATTTAATAAAACTATTAATTTTATAATTTAATTAAACTAATTAAACTAAATATATAAATTAAATCTAAAAACTAATAACTAATTAAATAATAAAACCTAATTAGGGTTTATTAAATAATAATAATAATACACCGTAATTAATGCAGTTTTAGGGTTGTTTGTGTGGCCTGTCAGAAGACCTCCGCGAGTGCGGATAGTCCCAGTTCAAAACCTCCGCGAATCGCGGAGGGTCAAATTTAAGCTGAGAAAGGGTTCGTTTTTGAACAGGTTCAGTTTTTTTTTATTTATTTTTTCTGTTTTTCTAAAAATATAATATATATATATAAATATAAATAAATATTTATATAAAACAATAAAATAATTATATTTAAACTCAAAAATAAAAATACTTTTTAACTTTCTATATTTTTTAATAAACTCTTTTTGTATTTTTATATTTATTTTTTTTAAAAACTTATATTTTTACTTGTAAGACTTAATAAAAACTTTTACAAAATTATATTATTATTTTTTTTATATCATTAGCGTTGCGCTTTCGGCGTTTTAAGTTCCCCGGCAGCGGCGCCAAAAATACTTGATGTCGTGCGAGGTGTATATGAAATAGCTTATATTTTATAACGAAATACTATTAAATACGATACAATTTTACACAAGATATTCATTTATTTATAGAATGGATATACTTAAACCTTGCTACAACACTTATAGGCAGTGTACCTAATCGTACAGTAATGTAGTTTTTAGTAAGTCCGGTTCGTTCCACAGGGAATATTTAAACAAAGCTTAACGCTATATTAGTTTTAATTTATAAAAATACAAATATATATATAAGTAATATTATTATTATAAAAGGGGGGTTTTTACCGTTTAATGACCGGTTTGTCGATTTTTAAAACTTTAGTCGCAGTTAAAACCTAATGTAAAATATTAAAAATAAATATAACTTAATTTAAAGCGTAAAGTAAATAACGATAATGAAATTGTGATAAATAAAGTGCGAGAAAATAAAATTGCAATAATTAAAAAGTACGAAAATTAAAAATGCAATTAAATATGATGACAATAAATAAAAGTGCGATAATTAAAAGTGCAATTAAATATAAAATAAAGGAAATTAAATATGAAATAAAAGAATTATGCTTATTTAAACTTTCGTAATCATGATGTTTGACGTGTTGATTTTAGTTTTATGCCCATGGGTTAATTGTCCTTTGTCCTGGATTATTTAATATGTCCGTCTGGTTTTTATCCATAACAATCCATCAGTCATAAATATAAAGTGCGAGTATCCTCGTCAAATTATCCTTATACCCGAAGTCAAATATTCCAACTAATTGGGGACTTAAACTGTAACAAGGTTTTATTACTTTGTTTAATAATTGCACCAGGATATCGACTGCGTGTAACCCAAGGTTTTAATACTTTGTTAACAATTACGCCAAGTGTCCTTGTGCATAATTTCACCCATGTTTTAATAATTCTAGTGACTATTAATCCATTCCCGTGTCCGGTTAAATGAACGATTATTCGTACATATAGATACCCCGCCCATCGTGTCCGATCGAGTGTATATGGTTATTTATAGGGATGTCCAATTGTAAATCTTTATATTAAAATTAACAAACTATCATTTAGTTAAACAAATATAAAGCCCATTAATAGCCCATAGTCTAATTTCTACAAGTGTCGTTCTTTTGTCCAAACCCCAATTATGGTACAAAGCCCAATTACCCAAATTTAATATTTAGCCCAACATCATGATTACTTCGTTTTAAATAAGCATAATAATAACTTAGCTACGGGACATTAAATTAAAAAGGTTGAACATAACTTACAATGATTAAAAATAGCGTAGCGTTACACGGACAGAATTTCGACTTATACCCTTACAATATGCGCTAACATACCCTTATTATTAGGATTTAAAATTAAAATTAAAATTAAAATATATATATATATATATATATATATATACGTTTACATATGATGGAAAGAAAAAGATGTGTAAAATTCGGCCGAATGCTCGGCCTTTTATAGGCCCACGTGTTACTGTTTAACCTCCGCGAGTGCGGATGTTTTTGCCTTTATAAGCTCCACGAGTGCGGAGCAGTGGAATCCAGCTCACACAAGTTTGGATCTTAGTCTGCTGACGGTTTTAATATATAAATATAATATATATATAATTTATATAATTAATTATATATTATATTATATTTATATACATAGTTAACTTGTAATTTTTAGTCCGTTGCGTCGAGCGTTGAGAGTTGACTCTGGTCCCGGTTCCGGATTTTCTAACGTCCTTGCGTACAATTTAATATCTTGTACTTTGTGTTTCGCGTCTTGTACTCTTGTAATTTTGAGACGTTTCTCATCAATAATTGGAAACTCTTTGATTGTATTTTGTACTTTTAAGCTTTTTGGTCGTTTGCGTCTTCAATTCGTCGAATCTGTCTTTTATCTTCACCTTTTATTATTTAAACGAATATCACTTGTAAATAGAACAATTGCCCGAACCAGGAGAACACGAATGGACAATGTGACAACCCGGAAATTTTTGACCAAATTTAAACTTTATCTTTAAATGATTTAACGTTTCCGACACGATAAGCAAAGTCTATGAAGTTGAATCTCAAAATTTTGAATTATTCAATTACCCTTCGATTGTTCTTAAAGATTCGCGAACAATTATACGTAAATAGGTACATATACTATAACTTGAAAACATAACAAAATGTTAAGTAAATGATACTGTGCATTAAACTTATTGGTTTAATTATCTGATTGATATATTCAACTATGGAATTAAAAGATAATGCCAAACGATTGAATTAAAAGATATTTAATGAGTCCCTTAAGGATTATAATATTATTACGGGTCTCTGTTATGAGGTCCACGTTGATTTGGGAAATCATTCATTCTTAACGGTATTCGGAATAAATGGTAAAGTGTTTGTTTAAATAATGTAATTTGGACACATACAATAATAAGGAATATTAACAGTTGGAATTAGATATATGAATAACTTGTGATATGTATTTTAAAATGTGTTTATTAATATTGAAAATATATATTAACTTGGTCATAAAAACAAATTGTTATTATATATATATTAACAAATAGCGAGACGATGATTTATAGAAGTAAATGACCAAAATACTCGAAAGTTTAAGATATACTTTGAGTGCTATAGTTTAAGGATAACTTAAGGCTATATTTTGACAATGGTACGTGTCACGAAATGTAAAATGCAAGTTTTCTCAGCGTACGAAAGGATATTTGAAAAACCGGAACTGGGACATAAGTCGAGTGATGACGTACGACTTACCGGAACAAAAATTACAAGTCAACTATGCATGTGAATTTAATATAATATATAAAATTATGTCGACAAACAAAAAGTTAAAAGTTTGTGAGCTGGATCAGAGGGCCATGCGATCGCATGGCCTTAAAGCACAAATCCCATGCGATCGCATGGGGTACTTTTTCAGAAAATGTTTTATAAATTGCTCAACTTTTGGCTCAGTTTCTCTAATCATATATTACTCCGTATTTATTTTATTTATTATTATTATTAAGATTAATATTATTATTAATCTTATTATTATTAATATTATTAATTAGTATTATACATAAAATACTACGACGAGGTTATGAGCGTGTCACTTTCAAAATGGTTTTCAAGCGGGATAGAGCTAAGGAAATTATGGGTTATTGCCAAGGAGGTTATGGGTAATTTTTGGGGGTATATTTGTGAATCAAACCTAGTGTTTATCATCTCCGTTATGTCTACGTACTTTCCTACAATTTTGAATCTCAATACTGATACGTAAGCACTCATATCTTATCTTTTATATATTAATTATGTATTCATGTCTAGTGCTCGAGTATATATATTTATATATGCTTGTATGCTAAATTTCATCGTTAAACAGTTTATAATGAATCACTAATTAAATACATATATTACTGGTAAAAGGTATATGATATACATGTTTTTGGAAAGCTGGCGAAAAATCAATAACTTTTCATTTAGATATCGAATAGTTTCGATGAACGGATTAAAAGATATGATCAACTGAATTATGATAGACGTTAATTGAAATTGCTTTTGAATCTGCAATTAAGATTTAAACAACTTATTTACGAGATTGATAAAGTGAACTTTTAAATATTACCAACCGAGTAAATGAATCCTTATATAAGGCACGTCTCGTTTTGTTAAACTATTGTCAAAATTGACTTTTTGAAACAACTTTGGATAACTATTATATGTCGATCTCGAGCATTAGGATTGTGATACACTATGACTTGACCTAGCTTGATAGACATTTATTGACCAACATATGTTCTCTAGGTTGAGATCTACGATTAATTGGTAATCCGAGTTTCGGTCACATTTTGGTGAACAACTTTATATGCTGCTAAGGTGAGTTTCATTGATCCCTTTTTAATTGCTTTTGCAATATATATTTTTGGGCTGAGAATACATGCACTTTATTTTAAACGCAATGGATACAAGTACATACTAAATTCTACACTGAGTTTGAACCGAAAATCCCTTAGCTTTGGTAACTGTTAACTGCCAGTTATAAGAACTGGTGGGCGCGAGTAGTAGTATATGGATCCATAGGGCTTGATATCCCCGTCCAAGCTAGAGCACTAGCCTTTTAACGGACGTATGCTATTTGAGAAGCGTACACGTTGGTTTGCGTGTATTATTAAGATGATTATACAAAGGGTATAAATTATATATACGTTAAGTTTAGCTACCAGGGTGCTCAATCTTTGTTTCTGGATGAAACAACTGAAATCTTGTGATCCACTTTTATATACAGATTATGCGAAACACTAAAACTATGAACTCACCAACCTTTGTGTTGACACTTGTTAGCATGTTTATTCTTAGGTTCCCTAGAAGTCTTCCGCTGTTTGCTTATATGTTAGACAAGCTATGTGCATTGAGTCTTACATGGCATATTTATCAAGGAAACGTTGCATTCACCAAATCATCACCATGTATCTTATTTTGACTGCATTGTCAATGGAAGTACTATTGTAAACTATTATTTACGGTGATTGTCTATATGTAGAAATCATCAGATGTCGAAAACCTTTGATTTAAATATTCATTTATGGTGTGCCTTTTTTAAAAGAATGCAATGTTTACAAAACGTATCATATAGAGGTCAAATACCTCGCAATGAAATCGATGAATGACGTGTTCGTCCATATGGATTTGGAGCGATCGTCACCGCAATTAAAATCCGCACACCGCGAATATTTCAAATACTATAAATAGAGAGCTTGGCCTCTCATTTATAGGTTGTTGATTCTCTGTCTTTTGCCCAGACCTTTGTAATTTTCACTTGTGACTTTGCCCAAGGAAGATTTACATCGAGTTAAGGTGAATTATGCTAATTAACAATCAAGACCGGGCCGGGGTGGTTGATCACTTGATTGAAAAGTGAAAGACCATCATCAGGGCCCAAAATAATCATCAAACATCCCATCCTCCATCTTTATCATTGCACTCAATCCTTAATTAAATAACTCATTAATATAGGATTGATCAATTGGCGCCATTCATTTGACACTTTCAAAATTAAGCTCGAAATTTTTTGTTTTGTGCTACCAAACAATAAATTGGCTTGTTTAATTCTAAACGTGTATTGTTATGATGATTTGCAGGAAATTGCTAAAGGCGTACCAGTTGATTTGATTGCCGGACATGGCAGCTAATGCGAAGCAAGCAAGCAGTCTGTAAATACTAATGCGCAACAATTCGCAGAATGCCTTGCCGGTTAATATGCAGGCAAATGCTACTGTTATCGCGAGTAGTTCAGTTTAAGAACCACTCGCTAAAGCATCTAATGTCAATGCTAATAACACTGATTTGCAACAAAAGGTTGGCACTGCTATTGAACAAGCTAGAAAAGATGGTCGCGAACCTCGCATACCGCGAACTTACTTATGGTCGTTGAATGATTCCAGATCACAGGTTGATCGCTTAGTTGTTGAACATCGTGATAGTGATAGCGATGATGCAGAGGAACGTGTTGTTTTAAACTCTGTTTATAATTCAAAGACTGCGAAAGCGCCAAGAGAAGAAAGTGAATTTTCTGATGATTCAGATAGTGCGGAGGAATTTGTAAAAATTCCGCATGTTAAGCGCGGGAGGCCATCAACACCCTTTCCTCACCACGGGGATGAGGGTGAAACTTCTGATGCTATGCGCAGGGAAAATGCTCAAAATTTCTTAGTGGATGCTTTTAAAAGCATTGCGCCTAAATCAATGCAACACAAGTTTGAACAATCGAATTTTTTACAAGATATGATAGCTAAATTTTGCGCGGAAAATACTGATATCTGCACAAAAAAGGCGACTGAGATCACTACTGCTGCAGACAAGTTTGTCCAGCATATCTCTGATTATCCGATTGTTACACCGCCCATCGTGCCAGCAACGTTGGGAGTGTACTCAGGTTTAACTGATCCTTTGGATTTTTTGCAACGTTTTGAAGGAGTTGTAAGCACCTATAATTGGGATGAACCGGTAGCATGCCGGGTATTTCCCATGGTTTTGCAAGGATCAACAAGGGAGTGGTTCCATAGCTTGCAAGCCCGCATTATTATTGGCTTTATCGATCTTCGTGACAAATTTTCGTTGCAGTTTCAAAACCTCTTACCGCAGAAAAAGACGCATATCGAATGCCATGACATCAAGCAGGGTAACAAGGAAACTTTAAACGCGTTGCTTAAGCGATACATCTATGAATGTCAAAAGATACCAAGTTTGAATGAAGATAAAAAAATCTCTGGATTTTTGCATGCTATTAATCCGCAGCGACATCCAACACTTGTGTGACGTTTGAGAAGAGATGTTCCGCCAACTTTTGCTAAAGTACAGCAAGAAATGTATGATTACATCCGGGGCGGAGAAGATAGCACTATAACTCCTGCATGTAGATGGGGTAAAGATAAAAGTTGGCGGGACGATAATGATTCTTTTCGTGATGGAAATAATGATAGTTTTCGCGGGTCGGGATATCCAAGGCGAAATGGTGGCGGTAGTTACCCGCATAATGACAGACATCAAGGTCAAAATAATAATCATGGATATAATCGTCGCGATCACTATACTTCGCGAAAATGGAATAATGAGTTTTTCAACATCATCCAAATGTTAATAAAACGCCTAAGGAAATTCTTTTACAGGAAAGGGTTGCAAGATCTTTTCCTGATCCTCAACCTTTAGCGGAAAACAGCAGGCGTGATAAATCTAAGTTTTGCATTTTTCATGATGACTATGGTCACGATACTAACCGCTGTAGAGATTTGGCAGAATTAATTGCGGAGGTATTTGAGCAAGGTAAATTGGATCATTTAATAACTCAAGGTGCTGCAAGCACTGCAAATGCGATTATCCTACCCGCAGAGTCTAATGCTCCACAAGTGCCTAATTCAGCTGATAGAAAAGCTCCCGCAGTAAAAAATTTAGGGGTTAAAATGGTGAGCAAGAAAGAGAATCTGCGCGAAATTTAGGTTATCTATGTAGTGGAGGTTCAAGGCGAAATGTCAGTGTTCCAAGTGTCTGAACAATTCGCAAATTGGCAATGTCTCTCCATTACTTTCCCTCTAATAAGTTTTAGTACGGATCATGATAAGCCAGTGGTGGTTTCATGCCGCATTGCGAATACTGGCATTCTAATTCTGAAAGCACATGTTGTTACTGGAAGCAGTGTGGACGTAATGTATGAGCAATGTTTCAACAAATTACCTGCACATATCAAAACTTTGCTAAAACCTACTGCGGTTTCGTTAGCTGGTTTTTCTGGAGAATCAACTTGGCCTATTGGTCAGTTGGAGTTGCAAGTTGAATTAGTAGATGATCGCGATGAATCGCTAAAGCGCCAAGCATTGTTAAGCCTTTATGTAATGCGAAATCAGTCAAGGTTTAACATGATTCTTGGGCACACTGCTTTGCGCATGTTTGGTGCAATCCCATCCACATTGCATGGAATGGTGAAGTTTTCTATTTACAAAGGAATTGGTACGCTTACTTCGGCGGTAATTGAACCACTTTGTGCAATGATTACTGCACGCGAAAGTATTAGTGTTGAAGGGCATGTGGTGCTCGCTGAATAGCATAAATGTTTGTAATGAAAAAACACTGATTGAGTGTTTATCATGGTTAATCATGATCTGTATGCTATTTTTTGAGCAGTTATTACTTGAAAACTATGAATAAGAAAGAATAAATTTGTGTTATAGCAATTGTTTCTATACAAAGCAGAAAACACTGCGTGTGGCCACGCGTAGTGATCATTTTGCAGAATACAAACGCTTAAATTTTTAAACACTGAATTAATTCTTATGCAAATGCGGATAAGTGTTTGCAGAAATTCTAAAACACATGGCATTGTTTTGCGAAGTAATGATACAGCCTACTTATGCAATAATAATGCGGATGTATCTTGTGAAATTTTAACTTTAAAACCAAGTGATGAAATTGTCCACTTGTGTTAAATGATAAATGTTGCGAAAGGAAAAAATTTCCTAAGTATTTGATCTTGCCATACTTAGATGCTTCGCAATGCTAATAAATTACCTAAGGATCGTTTTGACGGACTTAAAAGATTCATAATGTATAAGTTTATACAAATGCAGATTGTTTCGCAAGAGTACATACTTATTATGTGCACAATAGTAAAAGTTGGAAATTGCAAAGGACAAGTCTAGATTATGAATATATTAAATAAAGCGCTATATAAATAAATTAAGTTGCAACTGCGAAACGTAAATATTTTCATTAATAACGCGTTATGTGAAACCCGCAGAAGTACAAAACGCAATATAAGATTGCGGTTACAAATTTACAATTTAAGCAAGCTACCCTAAAGCTTAAGCGCCTTAATGTCCTCAAAAGTAACATTTTCGCGTTGGCTAATTTCCTCCAGTGCCAGAATAGTAACCTTTTCAACCTCCTTCTTCGCTATATTCAGTGCTTATTGTGCCTCTCCAGTTGGGCATATTTTCTTGGCAATGTCTGCGGGAAGCGGCTGTGAAAGGTCGCCAAGTTGGCACAGAAGGTCATACCATTCACAGCGGGTAGCGAGCTTTGAGGCTTGTGCATATTCCTTAAATTTTTCGATCACCAGTGTCGAATCCATTACCTTATCGCCAAACTCAGGCAGATATTTGACAAGCTGAGAAAATTGCTTCTCTGCATATTCTGCTCTCTTTTTGAGCGTGGCATTTTCATCTGTAGTTTTCTTCAGTTGCGCCTCAAGCCTTTGCATTTTTCTGCGCTGAGAGCCAACAATTTTGACTTGCTTCTCATAGTGCTCAGACATTTCGTTGAAACGTTCAACATTATCAACGGTCAAACAGATAGCATTGAAGCAGTTGTTTATCCGCTATCTTTCAGCTTGAGCGAAGGTAAGTTCGCGATACTGTTGTTGAACGTTTCTAGGCACAAACTTGCAGAGTTTGCGGTAGAGTCTGTTAGCTTGTTCCTCCTCTTCAGCCTCTTCCGCATCTTCTTCGCTGTTTGATGCTTCGGCGTCGGAGGGGAGGCTTAAATTTTCATCGCCTGGGTTTTCGAAAATCCCTTCAGGGATATCACCACCAATTTTGTACAGCTGCTCTGTCCCCTCTGCAGAATCTGAAAGCACAACTAAAAGAGAATAAGAAAATAAAATAAGTTAACGGATATGGGAATAGTATTCGCAGAATATATGCAGTAGTATCGAATATCGCTAACTTACTTGCTTCTTGCTCAACAATAGAGCGAATGCGTCTTTTGCGGGGAGTGACAGTCTCCTCCATCGCAGCTTTGCATTTTTCGCGGTCTTCGCCACCGGGAATAGTGAACGTATTAAGGATAGGTTCTTCACTAACAATGATTTCGTCATCGCCTTCTTTTGGGCGGCGTGCTGGTTTGATCGCTCGAACGTCGGTTGTGGTCATCAGTTGGTCTAAGGTAATTTCTGCAAAAAACATGAGTGTATTAGTTTTTTGCAAATATGGCGTAAGATGAAATGCATATTTAAGCAAAAGAAAAAGTATACGCGATATACCATTGTTCGCCTCATCAATCAAAAGGGCGTCGTGATCACCCCATAGCCATGTAACGACCCAACCCAATATACAAACGAATACGCGAAATTTTATTTTTTTATATATAGAACAGTGCGCGGCGCGCAGCAACCTAGGGTGCGCGGCGCGCACAGGCCATTCCAGCTTCTGTCCGGTTTGGTCATTTTTCAAATAAAGATCTCCCACTTCCCGATGTATTTAGACGAAACGCTTTTCACAACATGTTCAAATATGTAAAACTAACACATTTCAATGATAAAGCAAGTTTTACGAACCCGGGCCCACATATGGCCGAAATACGAGTTTCGTACAAAATATATAAGTTTCAACCGAATTAGTTTAAATTCCAAACGACACTAGAGCATGATGTTTGGGGTTAAATTACCCAACTCTCGGTCAAACTTCAAAAGCTAACACATCCAAAAGCGTCCCCTATCAAAACAAAGCGGGATCTCTAATCCAATCGAACGCCCTTATCCTTGTCAACGCCCGAGCCTATAAAAAGGTAAACAACGAGAGGGTAAGCAAAGCTTAGTGAATGCAATAATTATACATATACATATATAATATACCTACTTGCATACACCTACATACATCGTATAATCGCTAGCAATAACAATTAGCATACAAACTCCGAGTAAAAGCTAATAACCTCCAACTACCGCAACTAGCGTAATCAATAGGATATTCACCAAAATAATATATTATGCTATACAACGACACATACACAAACAATATGGTTAACCATACACACGTCATGGTGCAACCGGCTCCGTGGTTCACACCATACGTAATGCTATGACGCTACCGGCTCCGTGGTTCACGTCACTACGCATTCGAGTCATACTCTTTTATAGTGCTACCGGCTCCGTGGTTCACACCTCATTTTATAGTGCTACCGGCTTCGTGGTTCACACTTAGATGCTACCGGCTCCGTGGTTCACATCTCATTTTATAGTGCTACCGGCTCCGTGGTTCACACTTTGATGCTACCGGATCTGTGGTTCACATCACAACACATGCACCATGATGCTACCAGCTCCGTGGTTCACATCATAGTACACTCGCACACACTATGGTACTCCCGGCTCTGTGGGTCATACCATAGCATACAAATAAATACACCATATACATACATGTATAATTACTCCACTCACCTTAACGATTTGGTGACGGTTTTACACTTTCGCAAGCTTCAAAGCAAAGTACCTATTACAATAAGTACTCGATCAACACACAAACTAGTTGGACTAAACACCAACCATTCACTAATGTGCATTTAATGACTTAATGCATTAAACCACCCATTTACTCCAAAACAGACCATTTAAGGTCAAGACCATCACGAACCACTAAAAGCTAGTGATTAGGGTTCAACAACCCTAACTAATACACAATTAGGGTATTTCATACCCATCTTTCCCAACTAGGTCAATTATTACCCATTTGACCATTTTAAGGTCAACACACCCATTTCGGGTCATCCACAAACCCACTTAACACCCATTTACGAAACATCTAGGTGTACTAGTAATTAACTAACCAATTAAGGCTCATAAACACTATTTAACACTTTAAAACCCTAGGTTATTTGCTATTGAGTCTTCATGACTCAATCTTACCCAAGAACATCCAAAAATCATCAAATATGGGTTTTATGTTCATCACTAACCCAAACCCTAACCCTTAGACAAATTAAAATAGGGAAATCGAGGTTAGAACATACCACCACAACTGAAACGTAGCTAAAGGCTAGATGAACAACTTTAATACTTGAGCTTTAACCCGGATCAAGCTTCTTCCTCCTTGATTCAAGCTTTCTCTCTCTTAAAGGGTTTCTCTCTCTAGATTAAAGTAGAATTGAAGATGGTGTTGGTGGTTGTGTTGAATGTGCTTCAACCACCATAAATCTGGCCATAAGTGCCCTAAAACCGGCCCCATGTGAAAGGACCATAATGCCCCTCATTAAACTTTAATTTAAAAGCTGGAATCTGCCAACAGTACAGGTGCGCGGAGCGTACACCTATACCTGCGCGGCGCGCACACAGGCCTGAGCAGGCTCTGACCTCTGTTTAGCTGTACAATGTCACTCACACTCCATGTACCATATTTACACCACTGTACGCTAATTATTCGGGTCTTACAACTCTCCCCCACTTGAATCGGAGCGCATCCTCTCGATCCAAGCCGCATGACAAGAGGGAAGATACACCAACACAAACTCTTCGGGCTCCCATGTAAACTCGGAGTCTTTACTACGATGCCATTGAATTTATAAGTTCTCACCTCTTTATTCCTCAACCTTTTCACCTTTTCATCGAGTATAGTAATCGGCTCCTCAACATACTCTAACTTGTTGTTTAGCTCAATTTCGTCTAATGGCATCCATGAAGAATCATCCGCAAGACACTTACGGAGATGGGAAACATGAAATGTATTATGGATCCCCACAAGCTCTTCAGGTAATTCCAAACGATACGCAACTTCACCAACACGAGCTAAAATTTTAAAAGGACCAATAAACCGAGGAGCTAACTTTCCCCTTTTTCGAAACCGAATAATACCCTTCAATGGTGAAACCTTAAGCATCACCATGTCGCCTTCTTGGAACTCAATTTGTCGTCTACGCTTATCGGCATAAGATTTTTGTCTATCTTGGGCCTTTTTCAAATGAGTCCGAATCATATCAATCTTGCTATTCGTCTCTAAAACAAAATTGGTACTCCCGATTTCTCTTTGACCCACTACGCCCTAACAAATCGAAGTTCGACACCTCCGCCCATAAAGCATCTCATAAGGTAGCATCCCAATACTAGTATGATAACTATTATTGTACGAGAATTCCACCAAGGGCAAATGCTCATCCCAACTACCACCGAATCAATAATACACGCCCGTAACATATCCTCTAATGTTTGGTTCGTACGTTCGGTTTGACTGTCCGTTTGAGGATGGTACGACGTGCTCATTCTCAATTGTGTACCCATATCTTCATGAAACTTATTCCAAAATCGAGATGTGAAACGAGTATTTCGATCTGAAATAATAGATATAGGAACCCCGTGTCTCGATATCACCTCCTTGATAAATAATTTAGCCAAGATCTCAGACGATATCGTTTCCCGAATGGGAAGAAACAAGACACTTTTAGTCAACCGATCAACTATCACCCAAATCGTATCAAATTGAGTTCTCGCCGTCTTTGGTAACTTTGTAATGAAATCCATGGTAATGTGCTCCCATTTCCATTTCGGAATTTCCAATGGTTGTAACTTACCATGAGGCTTTTGGTGCTCGGCTTTAACTTGCAAACACGTGACACATTGTTCAACATACTTTACGACATCACGTTTCATGCCCGGCCACCAATACTCTTTCTTCAAATCAAGATACATTTTCGTCGTGCCCGGATGAATGGAATACTTTGACTTATGTGCTTCATCAAGTAGCACTTGTCTGAAATCTCCCATTCTAGGCACCCACACTCGTCCTTGAAAGGACAACAAACCGTGCGGGCCTAAGGTAATAGACTCCGTTTGCCCCACGATTCGTTCTTCATGTTTATTGTTAACAAAAGCTTCAATTTGTATCTCACCGAGCCTTACAAGAAAACGTTAGTAATAATCGTGCGTAACGATCCTACTCGTATTGCCGGATGTTGACTCTTCCGATTTAACGCATCCGCGACCACATTCGCCTTGCCCGGATGATATAAGATTTCACAATCATAGTCTTTCACCACATCCATCCATCTACGTTGTCGATAATTCAAATCTCGTTGATCAAAAAGATGTTTCAAACTCTTGTGATCTGAATAATTCTTACACTTCACACCATACAAGTAATGGCGCTAAATTTTCAACGCATGAACAACCGCCGCCAACTCAAGATCATGAGTCGGATATCTCGTTTCGTGTTCCTTTAATTGTCTAGAGGCATACGCGATGACTTTACCTCGTTGCATTAGAACACAACCGATCCCATTTAAAGAAGCATCACAATAAACCGTCATGTCTTCCACCCCTTCCGGCAACACTAACACCGGAGCTTGACATAACTTCTCTTTTAACAATTGAAAAACAATTTCTTGCTCGTTCTCCCAATTAAATCTCGCATTCTTTCTCGTTAACTTTGTCAAAGGAGAAGTGATTTTAGAAAAGTCTTAGATAAACCGACGATAATAACCGGCCAATCCGAGAAAACTTCGGATTTTCGTAGGCGTAGTCAGTCGTCCCCAACTCTTTACCGTCTCAATCTTCCCCGGATCTACTTGAATACCATCCTTGTTCACAATATGACCAAGGAATTGAACTTCCCTTAGCCAAAATTCACATTTGGAGAATTTTGCATACAACTTCTCCTTCCGCAACGTCCTCAACACACCACGCAAATGATGTTCATGTTCCTTCATACTCTTTGAATAGACAAGTATGTCGTCAATGAACACAATCACCGACTTATCCAACATAGGTTGGCACACTCGGTTCATAATATCCATGAATGCCGCCCGTGCATTCGTAAGACCTAAAGGCATAACTACAAACTCATAATGCCCATAACGCGTTCGAAAAGCCGTTTTCTCAATATCTTCCTCACGGACCCGCATTTGGTGATAGCCGGACCGTAGGTCGATCTTAGAGAAATACGTTGCACCTTGGAGTTGGTCAAACAAATCGTCAATCTGAGGCAATGGGTAACAATTCTTTATCGTCACTTTGTTCAACTCCCGATAATCGATGCACATCCGCATACTACCATCCTTCTTCTTCACGAATAAAATCGGAGCGCCCTATGGTGAAGCACTCGGTCGAATAAAACCCTTTACAAGAAACTCTTGGGTTTGATTTAACAACTCTTGCATCTCCGTTGGTGCTAAACGATAAGGAGTTTTAGCAATGGGAGTAGCCCCCGGAACCAACTCAATGCGAAATTCAACTTGTCTTTCCGCCGGAACACCCGGTAATTCATCCAAAAAAACGTCTTCAAATTCACTGACCACCGAAATTTCACGAATGGATGGTGGCTCTTCGCGAGTATCAACTACATGGGCAAGATAAGCCATGCCACCACTAACAAGAAAACGACGTGCCCGTGCATAAGTGCATAATGGCAAAAGTCTTCTCCGTCTCTCTCCATGAATAATTAACTCTCCCCCACTTGGGGTCTTAACACGAATAGATTTCTCATGGTATGCAATATCGGCTCTATAATGATCGAGCCAATCCATACCAACGACAATATCGAATTCACCCAAGGTCATCGGGATAAGATCAATTTTAAATGTTTCGGAACCAAACACAATATCACAATCATTACAAACATCAACCCCTAGCACCGTCTTACCATCCGCTATTTCAACTCCTACCGGATGACTTAACTTAGCTAGTGGTTTATCAAGCTTAGACACAAATCTTGGAGAAACAAACGACAAATTAGCACTGCTATCAAATAGGATCATGGCCTGATTAGAGTTAACCATGAAAGTACCTGAGACAACTTCGTTGGATTGCTTGGCCTCATCATTGGTCATTAAATAGTTTCATCCCCTAGCCGTACCCGTCGCCTTCTCCAATTTCTTAACACGATCGGTGTTCAAATCGGGACACTCCGGCCTTCGGTGCCCTTCCTTTCCACAATTATAACAAGTGAGTTTGGTTGTAGAAGATGGCTTTGTGCAATCGCGAACCAAGTGTCCTTGTCGCCCACAATTATAACATTTGGGTCCAAAACCCCCGGACATACCCTTCTTCACACTACCAACACTCTCACTCGCACCCTTACTTTTCTTGTTCGAATGATTAGTAGCTTCAAACTTCCTCTTGCCAAAAGTAAAGCCACTCTTTCTCAAAGCGAGCGACTCAAAACCTTTGGCCATATCAAACAACTCATCAAAACTTTTCACCACGTTTACGCTAATCTTATCTTGATAGTTTTCGTTTAAGATTCGATAGAAATCTTCCTTCAATATTTTATCATTCCCGACGTACTCCGAGCAAAATTGGGTCTTTGACAAGAAAACGGATTTGAGAGTGTTCAAATCCATCGACCCTTGCCTCAAGGCACGCAACTCGTCCTTAAGTCTAGTAAAATCGGCCGAAGTTCGGTACTCGTTGAAAAACTCCGCCTTGAACTCTTCCCAAGTGAAATCCATACATTGTTCTTCACCATAAAGTTGAATCTTCGCGTCCCACCACAATTTAGCATCGCCCCGCAACATACTACACCCATACCTTATCTTCTTATCGAAAGGGCATTCATAAGTACGGAAAGCCCCCTCCATATCAGAGATCCATCGGGCCCTCTTAAGAGGGTCTCGTTCACCATCAAAGGTGGGAGGTTGAGAATCCTTGAAATTCTTGTAGAAAAAGTCCCGTCTTCCCACATTATCTTCTTGTAGAACAAGCTTAACTTGTTCCTTAACCACATTGACTAGTTGCTCGTTAATCGTATCTAGAAACATCTTCTTAACGTGTGATGCCCCGTACAAAACCATCGTGTACGAATCATCAACAACAGGATCATTACAAGGTCAAATACTATATGCGGTTTCAAAAGAAGTTTGCATTCATGAATAAAGGTGATGTCTTAACCAACATCAAATGTCTTACCACAAAAGTATGCTTCAATGAACAGAAGCAATTAGTAATAGTACGTGACCCAATGGTCGTTACAAATCATTGTTTCAAAAGGTAACATAGTTTGAATGCAAATAAAATGTTTCATGCGGTGACAACTCTAACAAGCGCAGCGGGTGTCTACAAAGCATGACTAGTACAACAGCGGAAGCAAGCAACCTTAAGCACCTGAGAAAAACATGCTTAAAAACGTCAACACAAAGGTTGGTGAGCTATAGTTTAAGTATAATAGTATGTAAGGTAGGCCACGAGATTTCAGTGCTACAAAGAGCGTTTCGAAATAGTATGAAAAGTATATGTTTAACCGTGGGCACTTGGTAACTAACTTAACGTTTATAACCCCCTGAAAGTACACTTAGCGAGTGCGTATGTTTACGAAGTATTAAACACCCGTTAAATGCTAGCGCTACTAGCCCGAGTGGGGATGTCAAACCCTATGGATCCATATCTAAGATTCGCGTTCACCGGGTCAAAGACCAATGACTAAACATTACTGAGCTAAGGGGAAAGTTTATGCCGTTGTATAACCCACACATATATATAGTTTAAGTACTCGTGCCTAGTATGTAAAACGTAAAATGCGCATGTATTCTCAGTTCCCAAAATAGTTAAAGTAAAAAAGGGATGCTATAACTCACAGTGGTAAAGTAGTAGTAAAGTCGGTTCGGGAAAGTAAGCAAGTATGTTTGTCCGAAAAGGTCCGAAAGTCCTCAACCTAAGTCAAAAGGTATTAAGTCAGTAAATCGTTCCCAAAGGTTTAAATGTATGTAAATTAGGTCTTAAGTATCATCATCATTCATCATCAAACAAAAAGTGTAAAGTATGTTTCATTCTAGAAAAGAGTTTAAAACAAAGGCTGACTTCGGTCAGTCGCCACATCCTCTATACCTACTGAAATGAGGTGAGACCAGTGGCCATGGCTCCGTATATGAGTCCCTTAGTTGCTGTAAAAATTCCACCTGCACTCTCTCCCATAGCAGCTGATCCATCTATGTTGAGTTTGGTACATTTTGGCACCTTGGCCAGGTAGATCCGTCCCACTCTCCGGACCGCACCTCTGCTTTTTTGGAGTCCGGGATGACTCGTATTCGTTTGACCGTGGCGACGGTTTAAGTGCAAGTAGGTCAGAATTTTCAGTACAACTTTAAAAGGACATAGTGACGTTCGGAGGGCCATAGATCCTAAACCGTAACTCGGATTAAGACGAGTCTTAAACGAAAAATTATCTACTCGAACAGAGCTAACTGAAAATCCACTTTAAAGTAGCCCAGGTATTCTGATAAATTCCATAAAATAGTAAACAGTGTGTTCAGGTGGGTTCTTGGTGCTTGATGTTCATCACGGTTCTCATCCTTGATGCATATAGCTTCAAGTGTACAACTTGTTGATGTGTTTACATCATCTTTACCAAGTTTTGACTATCATAACACAAGTGTAAGTCTAAGATAAGTAGCACAACTCAATTAAGTGTTGCAAGTAATTTGATGAACCAAAGTTACATCAAGATCTTAGATCCGACACATACATGAACTCTAAAAGTAATATTTAGCTACAAACTTGAAAGTAAACTAATTAATTGTAGCGACCCGACCAAATCATGTTTGACGGCGCCGACTACTCCGGTCTCGTTGCATGGTCATAAGTCTTTATTATGACGTTTGACCAAAATATGTCGCATTCATTTCACATTGAGTGCACGTATGAAAAGTACTTCACAAAGTAACGTGTGCGAAGGATAGTGCTAGTCTTGACCTAAACCAATAGGTCGTATCAATAACGGTAAACACGATAGGTCAAAGATTTTCAATTAGTCCTATGGCTCGTTACGACTCGATTATGTAGCATGTGAAATCAAATTGTCAAATTTCATGCAAGATACAAGTATAGAAACAAGTTAGGAAGGTTGCATAATCATTTGGTTAAATTTGACAAAAAGTCAAACTTTGGTCGGTCAAAGTCAACGAAAAAGTCAACACGTTCGGGTCGGGTCCCGAACTATTTTTCTGAGGTTTTTATTCATATATAAACATGTTAGAACAAGTCTCATGTGAATCGGAGGTCCATAGGGTGCCAAACATTTTTCATAAATTGACCAAGGAGGTCAGAACCTGACCACGGCTTAGGCCGCGCCGCGACCCAGGATTGTCGCACCGCGACAATACACGGGAGCTGGTACCTGGTCAGTCTCAAATGTCCAAGTCTTAATTCCAAACACTTTCAAGCATAACTCGCAAACCGCTAATACTTAGAACTCGTATCTTATATCGTTAGAAAGGTAATTTGACAAAGAACACAACTAAATACATTTCACCAACCAAAAACGTTATTTGTAACAATCGACTTTCCAAAGTAAATGATCAATTAATGCACACATTTAATACTCAAATTTGATAAGTGCACATTTATGATTTGGGCATTTAATGCATACTTACAATATGCCGTTTTGTAGGTAATCGAGCATACAATACAACTAACTACTTACTAACAATAATTCATGGCATTCAATGCATCAAATATTCATTTCAAGCTTATCAAACCCTAACCCAATTTCACCAAAATCACTAATCAAGTTTATGGAGTTTTCTCAAGCAACCTATACATCAAATTGAAGCTAGTGATACTAGGAATACATTTAATACATGCATTTATAACATTTAACAACATTACAACAACCAAATCACCAAATCAAACACACCAAAGTTCATTCTCAAGCTAGTTACTTCAAATAACGAAATCGAGCATATAAATCATATATTCATGTTAGACTTGAGCCATGGACACTAATTAACAACTTTATAAGTTCAAAATATCAAGAACATAAAATCTAGTGATTTTAGAAAGTTACCCAAACTTGATGAAGTCGGTATGGAATCGAAGAGGAAGTTGCAAGGATTCCAAATATGTAATTTGTTTTGCAAGACACCCGCTAGCTTGGATTTAGATGATGATTTTTTGATATGGAGTTTGAGAGAAAATTGGAAAGTAGTAAAGAAAAAGAGAAATGAAATGAAAAAGGTGGGAGGAAGGGGTTGACTAGTCAAAAGCTAGTCACCTCTTTGGCACTTTGGCGAAACTAGTCCCTCAAGTTCGGTTGCGGGTGCGTGAATTACCTAAACGAGATATTTTAAAACGCGTATTAACGGGAGATGTTATAAACATATAACGGGATTTAAATAGTTAAATGGAAAAGTAAACGGAAAAAGGCGGGATGTTACATTACCTACTCCTTAAAAAAAATTTCGTCCCGAAATTTAAGTAGGCGTAGTAGTCGTTGTTTCTTCCTAGGAATTCTGCGTTTCCGGAACCGGGAACAAGTGAGGGTATTTCTTTTGCATTTGGTCTTTCCTTTCCCAAGTAAACTCGGGTCCTCTTTTGGCGTTCCAACGGACTTTAACAATTGGAATTCGGCTTTGTTTCAATGTCTTGACGGAGGTGTTCACAATTTCAACCGGTTCCTCCACAAAATGAAGTTTGTCATCAATAGTAAGTTCCTCGAGAGGGATGACGATATCGGGTTTGGCAAGACACTTTTTCAAGTTAGATACATGGAAGGTAGGATGAACGGAGTTCAGTTGAGGCGGAAGATCTAAACGATAAGCAACGTTTCCAATACGCTCCAAGATTTCGAAAGGACCAACATACCGCGGATTTAGCTTCCCGCGTTTCCCAAAACGGATTACACCTGATGTCAAAGCAGAGGGGTATAAAATACTATTAAATTTTAGCAGAAAATACTATTAAATACGATACAATTTTACACAAGATATTTATTTATTTATAGAATGGATATACTTAAACCTTGCTACAACACTTATAGGCAGTGTACCTAATCGTACAGTAGTGTAGTTTTTAGTAAGTCCGGTTCGTTCCACAGGGAGATCTTTAAGCAAAGCTCAACGCTATATTAGTTTACTTTTATAAAAATACAAATATATATATAAGTAATATTATTATTATAAAGGGGGGTTTTTTACCGTTTAATGACCGGTTTGTCGATTTTAAAACTTTAGTCGCAGTTAAAACCTAATGTAAAATATAAAATAAATACAAGACTTAAATTAAAGCGTAAAGTAAATAACGATAATGAAATTGCGAATAATAAAATTGCGATAATTAAAAAGTACGATAATTAAAAGTGCGATAAAATAACAATAAATAAAAGTGCGATAATTAGAAGTGCAATTAAATATAAAATAAAGGAAATTAAATATGAAATAAAAGAATTATGCTTATTTAAACTTCCGTAATCATGATGTTTGACGTGTTGATTTTAGTTTTATGCCCTTGGGTTAATTGTCCTTTGTCCTGGATTATTCAATATGTCCGTCTGGTTTTTGTCCATAACAGTCCATCAGTCATAAATATAAATTGCAAGTGTCCTTGTCAAATTATTATTATACCCGAAGATAAATATTCCAACTAATTGGGGATTCGAATTGTAACAAGGTTTTAATACTTTGTTTAATGAATACACCAGGTTATCGACTGCGTGTAAACCAAGGTTTTACTACTTTGTTAACAATTACACCAATTACCCTTGAATGTAATTTCACCCCTGTTTTGATTATTCTAGTGGCTATTAATCCATTCCCGTGTCCGGTTAAATGAACGATTATTCGTACATATAAATACCCCGCCCATCGTGTCCGATCGAGTGTATATGGTAGTTTATAGGGACGCCCAATTGTAAATCTTTATATTAACATTAACAAACTTTCATTTAGTTAAACAAATATAAAGCCCATTAATAGCCCATAGCCTAGTTTCCACAAGTGTCGTTCTTTTATCCAAACCCCAATTATGGTACAAAGCCCAATTACCCAATTTTAGTAATTAGCCCAACATCATGATTACTTCGTTTTAAACAAGCATAATAATAACTTAGCTACGAGACATTAATATAAAAAGGTTGAACATAACTTACAATGATTAAAAATAGCGTAGCGTTACACGGACAGAATTTCGACTTACACCCTTACAACATTCGCTAACATACCCTTATTATTAGAATTATAATTAAAATTAAAATATAAATTATAGATATAAATATATTACTTCGTATGAAGAGAAAAAAAAATGATGATATTTTGATCAGAATTCGGGTTGATTTATAGCCAGGAATGATTTTTGGGGCTCCGCGACTCGCGGCAAAATGGCCTTAAAACTCCGCGAGTCGCGGAGAGGTATTTTCACTTTACACCCTTGGAGTTTCTGGCTGCCGATAGTTTTTAATATATATATATAATATATATATAATTAATATAATTAATTATATATTATATTATATTTATATACATAGTTAACTTGTAATTTTTAGTCCGTTGCGTCGAGCGTTAAGAGTTGACTCTAGTCCCGGTTCCGGATTTTCGAACGTCCTCGCGTACAATTTAATATCTTGTACTTTGCGTTTTGAATCTTGTACTCTTGTGATTTCGAGACGTTTCTTATCAATAATTGGAACCTTTTTGATTGTCTTTTGTACTTTTGAGCTTTTTGGTCGTTTGCGTCTTCAATTCGTCGAATCTGTCTTTTGTCTTCACCTTTTATTATTTAAACGAATATCACTTGTAAATAGAACAATTGCAACTAAAAGCTTGTCTTTCTTGAGGAATAATGCTATGAAATATATGTTCGTTTTTAGCATTATCAAATATTCCCACACTTGAGCGTTGCTTGTCCTCAAGCAATATCGTCTTGAAATACTAGAATCACTTCTTTATTCTTCACACTTTGTACATCAGTGATTTCTATACGGCGGTATAAACAATGGTAGTAACGATATGGTTTACAGTCCCACATGACTATAAAAATTTAGATCCATTAAGGAAATTGGATCTTTATGAAAACATTTGATCTTTTGAAAATTAAATCTAGTTTTTACCCTAGATAAGTTTTCCGGAATAACCCTTTACCGGTGTTTGCAAAATATTTTTGTGGGTTTGGTGGGTTTCAGATTTGAAAATTTTAGCTCAAAACTTGCGGTTTTGTGTCACCCACTTGCTAACCTTGTATTTGGAAAGCAACACGTCCAGTTTACTTGTTCCGTATATTACCTTTCGGCAAACTACCGTCCGGTTGTAAAGGAAAGCGTTGAACAAGCAACTGTTTAAGGCAATGTCCCGTGACATGCTTTTGATTATGGTCTATAACTTGTCGGACGCAATTACTATCCTTGGTAGGAGCAATAGTAAAGCTCACCCTTATAATTTGTCGGTCTGGCACAAAGTCCTGTCTTTGACCATGTTATGCAACCACCGTTCTTACGGTTGACACCCGATTTAGTTCAGGTGACCTAATGAATTCTAGGTGAATTCCTAGGATTTTACGTTCAATGGTAATGAACGCATTGAAAATGGGTTTTCAGAAAACAAATCGGTTTATAATTTTGATCAAAATATTTTCTCGTTCAAGCTCGAGTTTAGATATCATTGAATTCCATGAGTTTGAATTCTCAATCTTTAAGGTCAATCTCTAGGATTGAGTAATATCAGTCTTAAAAGCTGATTTTTAATCTTTAAGGAGATTATCCTTTCTGGGGATCTGATTCATTAGTCTTATCCAGCTAATTTTGCATGGTGCCTCCCCATTGTACGAGATAAATCCTTCTCATGGTTAGGATAAATCTGACCACTTGGCGACCCTGTTTAATGCTGAGGTCCGTGGATTTCCTGCTGATTTTAGTGATGACTTTTCTAGATTTTTCGTCAACCTACAGCTGGTCTGGACGACAACTTCATGACCTAAATCAAGAAGCGCGTGTCTTTTTCGGAAGACTTTACTTCCTTTTAATGATGGAATTGATTCATCGTGTAGATCCATCTCTTCTTTTCTTTCATCGGGTAAAACAGTTTAGTTTAGTTCAAAGCAAAAGTATTTTCAGTTATTTGTTACAAATATATGTGGCATATGTTTAAAATAACTTGGTAAATTTTCCCACACTTGGCTTTTTTTATTTTTTCTTTTTATCGTCCTCTATTCCATTTTAAATGAATTTTAACATTTTAGTTTGTTTCTCAATTTATGTCCTTTCCGAGGTAACAATAATTTCGGTGTTAAAACCTAGTTTTATCGTTCATAAATATGTATAAACATGATTTGAATTCATTTAATTAAAAATTTTGAAAAATTTTACTAGAATTGGGTAGTCAGTATATAAGACTAGGGCTGTTCTTTTTTATCAGAGAGCACTAGATTCTAATACAACTACTGCTTTACTAGTATTTTTAATGGTAACCAAGTGTTTAATATAAAAATTTTTAAAATCCGAAAGAATTTAACCCCTTCCCACACTTAAGATCTTGCAATGCCCTCATTTGCAAGAAATCAGTAACAATTTAAATTATTGAGGGTGATTTGTGTGAAAATGATTAAATTTTTACCAAAGTTTTCAAATATATTGGCGTTTGTTTGCTGAATGATAAATGGTGCACGTCATTTGTTCATTCCGTCTTGTTGTTATTTCACATATATTTTGCATCATTGTCGTCAAAATTAGTTGCTTTTGCTGAACTTAATGCCAGTCTTTGAAAATGCGTTGTTTTACCCTGTTGTGTACATAAGATAAACTGCAAACATATATACATATTTTTGAAGTTTGGTTTATTACCCCACATTCAAAAATTATTAAAATCTAAGAATAAAAGTTAGATAAATATAAAAATGGTTACAATATTAACAAAAAATATTAAACATATCAATAATTACAAATTACAAAATAAAAATAAAAATAAGTAAACTAAGGATGATATTGGTACCAATAGGGGTTCCACGCATAACCATAAGTGCTATAGAATGCTTCGGCAGGGTCATACGTAGGATATGGTGGCTGCATCTCTATCGACCAAGGAGGGAAGACGGGCTTCGGTGTAGGAATATAGTTTCTACCTATATGTTGGCAATGCGCTATGATCTGGTTCTGATGAACTTGCCAATCTTCAAATGCTCTCTGTCTAGCATTTTCGTATTCCTGAGAAGCTATAAACCTATGCATTTCTTGCCCCCCTCCTACATTACCTTGTTCCTGGTTTCTCTCTACCTGTGGATGTCTACCATTGTATCGTACTGCGGCGTTGTTTCGCCGCTTCAAAACTTTCGCACCATGGTACACATTTAAACCTATAGTGTCGCGGGGTTCCGGCTCTTCTACTAATAATCCCCCCCGACTTATATCCACACCGAGGTATTCACCAATCAAAGTAATAAAAATACCACCCCCTATTATGCTATGTGGACGCATCCCTCGAACCATAGCTGATAAATAATAACCCACACAATATGGTATACTTACAGCGCTGTGTGGGTCTCGAATACACATATGGTAAAACAAATCTTGTTCATTTACCTTTTCTTTGTTTTTACCCCTTTGTGTAATCGAATTAGCTAAAAACCTATGTATTACTCTTAATTCGGCTCTATCTATATCCAAATAAGAGTAGTTTCCCCCTTTAAAACGGTGATGGCTTGTCATTTGACTCCACACACCGTGTGTATCAAAATTTTCATCTATTTTCCTACCGTTTAGTATCAATCCTCTACAATCGGCAGACGCTAATTCCTCAGGCGTATATATACGTAAAGCCTGAGCCATGTCCAGTAAAGACATGTGGCGCATCGAACCGCCTAACAAAAATCTAATAAAAGAACGATCGGTTAAACTAGCTACCCGATCATTCAACTCTATACTACATAACAACTCTTCACACCATACTTTATATACAGGTCTGCGTATGGTGAATAAACATATCCAGTCATTAAAATAAGAATTACCATACCTCTGTACCAGTAATTCCCTAATTGGCCCGGCCAATTCTACAGCTTCCAAGGGTCCCCATTCTATGACCCTCGGTACCTCAACAACCTTAGAGTGAAGAGTATGCAAACCCCGTTGATATTTTGGATAATCTATCCAAAGTCTGTCAAATCGCAGGTTCGGGTGCAACTGTTCCAAGTGCATATCTGAAAAGGTCATGACTGGATGAGGTACATCCTGCTTGTAGTAGTTATCTATCTCCTGTTGTTCCAAGTTCTCAGCAGGAGCGTGACGGGCTTGGGATGAAGATTCACCCCTTTCATTCTGCAAAACACATCAAACACAAATTTTGTGCATCCAAATATGCATTAGTGTCAGCAAAATCATCAATCAAAATAATTACAATGACATTATCAATTTATATCAAACTTAAGCTTATTTTCACATTTTTATCAATTCTACACTTTTTCAAATAAGCATATACGAAAATTTTCGCCAAGTTCATAAGCATTCAACTCAAATAACATGTCAAAATAATCATTACTAGCAAATAAACAAGTCTCAAATGGCATTATCTTTCAAAAATCAAGTTCATGAATTTTGGACTTTGAAAAAGTCCACTTTAATTCTCAAAATCATGTTTAGGCTCAAAGTTTGGATCATTTAACTACCTAGACATGTTACACTACTCAATTTAGCAACAATTCATGACAAAAATCGGCCATAACCTGTTTATATCAAAAAGCCCCAAATTTGCTCAAGAACACAAACCCTAGATTATAAAGATTTTGAAGTTTTTGGCTTCAAATCATGTTAACAAGCATCAATCTAGGTTATACATGCATAATATACTAACAATTTAACACTAATTACACTAAAAATTAACAAAATTCAAATTATGAAAATATGCTCAAGAACACACTAAAATTCGGATTTAAAGGTGATTTGGGGTGTAATTGTACCTGTTTTCTTGAGTAGTTCCTAGATATCATCCTTCTCAACATGATTGTAGTGAAAAATTTGAAGATTAACGGTGTAAAATCGAGTTTTTGGGATGATTTTCGTGGGTTTTTCGGGGTCTTTTTTCGAGCTGTATGTGTGTTTGTGTGTGGTGTGTACAGATCGTGCAGCTGGTTATATTTTTTTTCTGTAATTTTGTCCCTCCGCGAGTCGCGGAGGTTTTCACTCAAAACTCCGCGAGTCGCGGAGTTACTTTTTTTTTTTTTTTTTTTTTTTTTTTTTTTTTTTTTTTTTTTTATAATCTTTAACTTATAAAACAATTAAGAAATTAATTTTAAAATTTTGTTTCCTTTGTTATTTAGGACGAGGTCGTTTCGGATCGATGTCCTAGTCCGTCCCTCGACAAAATTTTAAAATTTGTCTTTTTGTAGCGATTGTTTTAAAAGCTAAGATTTTTTTTTTTTTTTTTGGGTTTTTTCAATGTTTTTGGCATACTTTAAATCAATAAGATTAAAAATAATGATAATAAAAGTTCTCGTCCCTCCCTCGGGTAAAGCAATTTCGGTTCAGAGACCTAGTCTTCAACTTACGACGAATTTTAAAAATCATATTCTTAACTTAATGAGATAAAGTAAATTTTTGTTTTTAAATTCACACAACTTAAATATAAAATTCAAAATTAAAATTAAAAATTCACACCAAACTCAAAATTTAAAATGCATAAAATTAAAATTTCATATTTTAAAAATTAAAAATTCACACCAAACTTAATTTAAAAATTCATAAATTCATACCAAACTTATATTAATTTTTCAAATATTTACAATTTTAAAAATATTGTTTTTACAAAGTTTACAATATTAATTTAAGATTTAAATATTAATTTTAAAAACATGGTAAAAAAATAAAATTAAAAATCTTTTTGTCTTTTTATCCCACTTTAATTAATCAAATATTATCAAAAATATGCGCCCCTCTTTTCGGTAAAGTAATTTCGGTTCCAAGACCTAATTTAACTCATGACGAATTTTTAAAATATTTTGGTTTGATTGTTTAAAGATATTTATACCTTAAGAATAAACGTTAAATTTCGCAGTGATGTAATAAATTTTTGAATGATATCAATAATTTCGGTCGCCAAACCTAATTTTATTTAATACCAATTTAATACTTTTTAGCGAACAAATTAGCGTTTATTATCAAAAGGTTAAAAATAAAAATAAAAATAAAAACTGTACAGACATACCTGTGAAATAGATTTCTTAGTTATATGATCTATTATATTCATAAGATAGTCGGTTTAATTGGTCTTCCATGGCTGCATAGGCGTAACCTCGAGCATTCATTGTCTTTTCTTCTAAACATATGAATGGTCCGTCTCTGCATAAAGTAACAAATTCGGTATTTGAATAGGTTTGATTATTTGAACATTTACCTCCATGTGACCATTTTCCGCATTTGTGACATTTTTCTAGGTGTCGTGCTCTTCTTTTCGCTGCGGATTTTGATTTTCCTTTACCAAATTGTAACTTATTATCTTCGCATCTGGATCCTTTTCTAACTCCGTCCATTCTTTCTCTGATTACTGATACTATTTCACTCGGGAGTATGTCATTATTACGTTTAGTGATCAAAGCGTGTAGCATTAGACCATGGTTTAATTCACAGGCAGTCTTCATTTTGTAAAAACCTAAAAAAAAAAATTCAGAATGGGGGGAGAAGACTAGTTCTTTAGGGTCTGCTAGGGAAAGACCATACGTGTTCCATTTTCGAGAACTACACGAAAACAGACAATCTAACTCTAACAGAAATACATATTATCCTTTAAAGATTCGATTCTCCCCACACTTAGTTAGCTGTGGTATCGAAATTGTGATTAACTTTGTTGTCGACTTCCATCGGACCATGTATGTAATGTTTAACTCTGTGACCATTAACTTTAAATTCAATCCCATTTGAATTTATTAATTCTATCGTTCCGTATGGGAAAACTCTTTTGACTATGAATGGTCCAGACCATCTTGACTTCAATTTTCCAGGAAATAGCTTGAATCGTGAATTGAAAAGAAGAACTCTGTCTCCTTCTTTAAATTCTTTTGAACTTCTGATTCTTTTATCATGCCATTTCTTCGTTCTTTCTTTATAGATTAACGAATTTTCGTATGCTTCATGTCTTAATTCTTCTAATTCGTTTAGTTGACTTAATCGTAGATGTCCAGCTTCATGTAAATCAAGATTACATGTCTTCAAAGCCCAAAATGCTTTGTGTTCAATTTCTACTGGAAGATGACATGCTTTTCCATAAACAAGTCTAAAAGGTGTGGTTCCAATTGGAGTTTTGTAGGCTGTTCTAAAAGCCCAGAGTGCATCCTCCAATTTAATGGACCATTCCTTCGGATTTGATCCTACGGTTTTCTCTAGAATACGTTTTAAAGCTCGGTTTGTATTTTCAACTTGTCCACTTGTTTGTGGATGATATGCGGTGGAGATTTTATGAGTTACTCCATATCTTTTAAGAACTTTCTCAAGTTGATTATTACAGAAATGAGTACCCCGATCACTTATTAAAGCTTTCGGTGTTCCAAACCTTGCAAAAAGACGTTTTAAAAAGTTTACTACAACTCGTGCATCGTTAGTTGGGAGAGCTTGTGCTTCCGCCCATTTAGATACATAATCAATGGCTACGAGTATATATAGATTATTTTGAGATTTTGGAAATGGACCCATAAAGTCAATACCCCAAATGTCAAATACTTCACATACTTGGATGACATTTTGTGGCATTTCATCACGTTGACTTATTCTTCCGGCCCTTTGACATGCATCACAGGATTTGCAAAGAAGGTGTGCGTCTTTGTAAATTGTAGGCCAATAGAATCCAGCTTCATAAACTTTTCTTGCTGTTAGTTGAGGCCCATAATGCCCTCCTGTTGGTCCTGTGTGACAATGGTTTAAAATTTTACTAGCTTCATCTCCAAATACACATCGGCGTATTATTCCATCGGGACAACTTTTAAACAGATGTGGATCTTCCCAGAAATAGTGTTTTATATCACTGAAAAATTTCTTTCGTCTTTGGTACGATAATCCTTTTTCAAGGAATCCACAAACTAAGTAGTTTGCATAGTCTGCAAACCATGGGATTTCTTTATAATCTATCTTCAATAGATATTCATCAGGAAAGTTGTCTTGTATGGCTGATTCATTCAGAACTTCTAATTCGGGATTTTCAAGACGAGAAAGATGATCAGCGGCGAGATTTTCTGCTCCTTTTTTATCTCGGATTTCAATATCAAACTCTTGTAAGAGTAAGATCCAACGGATTAATCTTGGTTTAGCATCTTGTTTTGAAAATAGGTATCTAAGAGCAGAATGGTCGGTATAGACCACCGTTTTTGCTAGAACGAGATATGATCGAAATTTGTCAAAAGCAAAGACAATAGCAAGGAGTTCTTTTTCAGTAGTTGTATAGTTCGTTTGTGCTCCTTGTAATGTCTTACTAGCATAATATATAGGTTGAAATCGTTTTTCAATCCTTTGTCCTAAAACGGCTCCCATTGCAAAATCACTTGCATCGCACATTAGTTCAAATGGTAGATTCCAATTTGGTGTTATCATGATCGGCGCATTAGTGAGTTTTTCTTTAAGAATATTAAAAGATTTGATACATTCATCTGAAAAGATGAATGGCGCATCCTTTTCTAGGAGTTTATTCATAGGAGTGGCAATTTTAGAAAAATCTTTTATGAAACGTCGGTAAAAACCGGCATGCCCTAGAAAACTCCTAACTCCTCTAACATTGGTGGGATGTGGAAGTTTAGCAATTACATCTACTTTAGCTCTATCCACTTCAATTCCTTCTTTTGAAATTTTATGTCCAAGAACGATGCCTTCTTTAACCATGAAATGGCATTTCTCCCAATTAAGTACTAGATTTGATTTTTCGCATCTAATTAGCATTCGTTCCAGATTAACTAGACATGATTTAAATGTATCACCGAAGACTGAAAAGTCATCCATGAATACTTCCATGCATTCTTCTATCATGTCGTGAAAAATCGCCATCATACACCTTTGAAAGGTTGCAGGGGCGTTGCAAAGTCCAAATGGCATGCGTTTGTAAGCAAAAGTACCATAAGGGCACGTGAATGTGGTTTTCTCTTGATCTTCGGGTGCTATTGGAATTTGAAAATATCCGGAAAATCCATCTAGAAAACAATAGTAACTATTTCCGGCTAATCTTTCCAACATTTGATCTATGAAAGGTAAGGGAAAGTGATCTTTTCTGGTGGCGTCATTTAATTTTCTATAATCAATACATACACGCCATCCTGTTACAGTCCTAGTAGGAATAAGCTCATTTTTCTCATTTGTGATGACAGTCATGCCACCCTTCTTAGGCACGCATTGAACTGGGCTTACCCATGGACTATCAGAAATTGGATATATCAAACCTGCATCTAGCAGTTTAATAATCTCTTTCTTAACTACATCTTGCATATTAGGATTTAGTCTTCGTTGGCGTTGCACATACGTTTTATGACCTTCTTCCATAAGGATTTTATGTGTGCAATACGAAGGACTTATTCCTTTAATATCATGAATCTTCCATGCAATGGCTGGTTTATGAGCTTTCAACACAGAAATGAGTTGTGATTTCTCATTTTCAGTAAGAGAAGACGATATTATTACAGGTAATTCAGATTCACCATGTAAATAAGCGTATTCCAAATGGTTTGGAAGTGGCTTTAACTCTAATTTCGGAGGTTCTTCTATCGATGATTTATATCGATATCTGTCTTCTTCTTTTAGCATTTGAATTTCTTCTGTTGTTGGTTCATATCCATTAGCTATAAGTGTAGCTAACATTTCAGCTTCATCAATTGGTTCATTTCCTTCTCCTAAAGAACATTCTCCTGTTCCTTGTAATTCTGGAAATTCTTTTAATAATTCTGCATGTGCATCTATAGTTTGAATATAATAACATGTATCATCTGCAGATTGTGGTTGTTGCATTGCTCTATCAACTGAAAAGGTAACACTCTCATCCTCTATACTTAGGGTCAGTTTCTTACCGAACACGTCTATCATTGCTTTAGCCGTGTTTAAGAATGGTCTTCCTAATATGAGAGGAACTTGAGAATCTTCTTCCATGTCTAGAACAACAAAATCTACTGGAAATACTAAAGTACCAACTTTAACTAGCATGTTCTCCATTATCCCTCTAGGATATTTTATTGATCTATCGGCTAGTTGTATGCTTATTCTGGTTGGTTTCAATTCTCCAAGGTCTAGTTTAGCGTATAGTGAATACGGCATTAGATTTATACTAGCACCTAAGTCTGCTAATGCTTCTATTGAACTAAGACTACCCAGAAAACATGGAATTGTGAAACTTCCTGGATCAGATAGTTTTTCTGGTATCTTATTCAACAGCACTGCTGAACAATTAGCATTCATAGTTACAGCCGAGAGTTCTTCCATTTTCTTTCTATTCGTGATTAGATCTTTCAAGAATTTAGCATACCTTGGCATTCCTGAAATTACGTCAATGAAAGGAAGATTTACATTTATCTGTTTAAACATATCCAAGAATTTGGATTGCTCGGCTTCAAGTTTTTCTTTCTTCATTTTACTCGGATAAGGAAGTGGTGGTTGGTATGGTTTAACATAAGGTTTATCCTTAACTGTGTTATCTTCATTAATCTTTTCAACTACCGGTTCTTTTTCCTTATCTTGATCAGGTTGTGGTTCTTGTGGAGTAGGAATAGTTTCATCAGAAGTTACAGGTATTTCAGGTGTTTTAAGTGTTGTACCACTTCTTGTGGTAATAGCTTTAGCTGTTTCATTCCGGGGGTTAGCGTTTGTATCGCTTGGTAGACTTCCCGGTTTTCTTTCACCTATTAACCTTGCTAGGTTACTTACTTCTTGTTCCAGATTTTGAATAGAAGCTTGTTGATTTCTAAATGCTTGAGCATTTTGTTCATTTGTTTGTTTTTGAGATGTGAAAAACTGTGTTTGAGTTTCAACTAGCTTCGTCATCATATCTTCTAAATTCGGCTTTTTATCATCGGTTTGTTGTGGTGGTTTGTTTTGAAAATTCGGTCTTTGCTGATTGTAAGTATTATTGGATACTTGTTGATTGCTAGGACCTTGTTGGTTGTTGTATGGAATATTTCGGTTATAATTCTGGTTTTGATTGTAAATCGGTCTTGGCGGTTGATAATTATTCTGATAATTATTTCCAGGCCTTTGGTTTATGTATGAAATATTCTCTCTTTGTTCCATTGTTAATTCAATACTGAGACAATCTTTTGTCAAATGTGGTCCTCCACACTGCTCACAACTAATTCGTATAGCATGAATATCTTTAGTCATCTTTTCCATTCGTCTCTCGAAAGCATCTATCTTTGCGGAAATGGAATCTAAGTCATGGCTAGAATCGGCTCTAGCTGCTTTAGATGATCTAATGATATCTTTTTCTTGATGCCACTCATGTGAGTGGGAAGCAGTATTATCAATAATTTTGTAAGCATCAGTTTCGGTTTTCTTCATAATAGAACCACCAGCTGCTATATCTATGTCTTTTCTTGTAGTGATGTCGCATCCTCGGTAGAATATTTGTACTATTTGACAGGTGTCTAAACCATGTTGCGGACATCCTCTTAACAACTTTCCATATCTTGTCCACGCCTCATATAGAGTTTCATTTGGCTTCTGTGTGAACGTAACAATTTCTGCTTGAAGTCTTACGGCTTTAGATGCAGGAAAGAATTGTTTAAGAAATTTATCAATTAAAACATCCCATGTATCGATCGCCCCTTCAGGTAACGATTCCAACCAATCTTTGGCTTCTCCCTTTAAAGTCCAGGGAAATAACATGAGATATATCTGTTCATCCTCCACTTCTCGGATTTTAAATAGTGTGCAGATCCTATTAAAGGTACGTAGATGTTCATTTGGATCTTCCTTCGGCGCACCACTAAATTGGCATTGATTAGTCACCATGTGTAGAATTTGTCCTTTGATTTCATAATCTGGTGCATTAATGTCTGGATGAGTAATTGCGTGACCTTGGCCAGTGCGTTTAGCTCTCATTCGGTCTTCCATACTTAAAGGTTCCAGATTCTCCATAATTGAATTTGTTGAATCGGTATCAATAGATGATTCTGATTTAATAGTTCGTTCCTCAACAATCTCTGTTTGAATGATTGGTGGTTCCGGAGGAAAGTTTAATGGTTCAGGATCTATGAACCGTTCCTGAATATTTTCTGGATTCTCAATTGTGAGGTTTGTTTCAAAAAATGGATTATCGGAAATTTGAACTGAAGTACTTGGTCGACTGGATGACGATTCTAAAGAAAAATCAACGGCGGTTATATTTGTTAAACGATGTCTTGATCGAGTTACAGGTGGTGAACGTACAAAAGGTGGTGAACGTCTTGCTCGGTGCATTCACAGAATATCCTATTAGTTTTTAAAAGGAAAGAAAAATTATAATAAGTTATCCAATCAATAGACTTTTCTGATTTTGCCCACGTTTCGAATAGCCAAAAGATGCAGCAGAGGGGCAGGATTCGTTTGGTCTCAATATAATTGAGGACTGTTTGGCTCCAATAACCCGGTCCACGTACAAATCCAACTATTACTACGAACCAGAAAATTTTGATGTCTATTAATTTAACCACTTAAAATAAATTTTCGTAATTTTAAGAAATTTAGATAAGAAGTAGAATAAAAATCTATGTCCTAAAACTAGAATAGCGAGAAATAAGAGAGACAAAGAGTTCGTCGCAAAATGTCGAAAAAGAAATGGTTGAAAAATAAAAGGTGACGGAAAAATAAAAGGAACTTATCAAAACTTAAAAATACTTAACTAATTTAACCTTATTACTACAACTAACTTAAAATTATAATCGCAAATTGAAATTACTAATTGGAATGATAATTGGTACATAGTAAAAGGTCTCTAAAAATATTAAAGCTTACAGGAAAAACTAAATCCCAAATGGAAATAACTTAAAAAGAAACTAAAACTCAAAAAGGCGTCGCAAAATTCTAAAGCACCTAAATCTTAGTCTAAAGAAAAAGCACTTAAGGAATTCTACGGCAAAGCCTAAAAATCTAGGAGTAAAAATAACTATAGCTAAAACTAAGTTTAAAATTAAATATGAGCTAAAAAATACAAATATTACGCTACAACGATTAAAAAGGTACAAAATATAAAAATATACAAAAAGTTGTAAAAAGTACAATTTTTATAAAAATATTATTTTTATATTATTTATTTAATAAAACTATTAATTTTACAATTTTAATAAAACTAATTAAACAAAATACATATATAAAGTAAAAAGTAAAAATAAAACTAAAATTAATAATAATAATAATAATAATTAAGTTAAATAATAATAATAATAAATTAAAACTCCGTAATTAATGCAACTTTAGGGTTTTGTCCGTGTGTCAGAAGGCCTCCGCGAGTTGCGGTGAATAAAGAGGAAAACCCCGCAAGTCGCGGGGTTCAGAAAAACAGTTGACAGGTTTCACTTTTACGCGTTTTCTTTATTTTTTTTTTTTTATTTTCTTTTTTTCTGTTTTTAGTTTAAATAAACGATTTTTAATAAAATTTATATTTTTATAAGTTAAAATAAAAATAAAGAAACTTATAAAACTTAAATATTTAACAAAATCCTAAAAATACTTATATTTTTGTTTTTCTTTTTATATTTTTCAATAATTAAAACGTATTTTTACAAAAACGACTTTTAATAAAAGTAGATAAAAATCTTTTTTTTTTTTTATATTAGCGTTGCGCTTCCGGCTTTTAAGATGTAAGTTCCCCGGCAGCGGCGCCAAAAACTTGATGATGTAGCGTGAGGGTACGAAATAGTATTATTTTTTAATACAAAATACTACAAAATATGACACAAGTTTTATTAATTTACGGATGGGATATACCTAAACCTTGCTACAACACTTATAGGCAGTGTACCTAATCGTACAGTAGTGTAGTTTTTAGTAAGTCCGGTTCGTTCCACAGGGAGATCTTTAAGCAAAGCTCAACGCTATATTAGTTTACTTTTATAAAAATACAAATATATATATAAGTAATATTATTATTATAAAGGGGGGTTTTTTACCGTTTAATGACCGGTTTGTCGATTTTAAAACTTTAGTCGCAGTTAAAACCTAATGTAAAATATAAAATAAATACAAGACTTAAATTAAAGCGTAAAGTAAATAACGATAATGAAATTGCGAATAATAAAATTGCGATAATTAAAAAGTACGATAATTAAAAGTGCGATAAAATAACAATAAATAAAAGTGCGATAATTAGAAGTGCAATTAAATATAAAATAAAGGAAATTAAATATGAAATAAAAGAATTATGCTTATTTAAACTTCCGTAATCATGATGTTTGACGTGTTGATTTTAGTTTTATGCCCTTGGGTTAATTGTCCTTTGTCCTGGATTATTCAATATGTCCGTCTGGTTTTTGTCCATAACAGTCCATCAGTCATAAATATAAATTGCAAGTGTCCTTGTCAAATTATTATTATACCCGAAGATAAATATTCCAACTAATTGGGGATTCGAATTGTAACAAGGTTTTAATACTTTGTTTAATGAATACACCAGGTTATCGACTGCGTGTAAACCAAGGTTTTACTACTTTGTTAACAATTACACCAATTACCCTTGAATGTAATTTCACCCCTGTTTTGATTATTCTAGTGGCTATTAATCCATTCCCGTGTCCGGTTAAATGAACGATTATTCGTACATATAAATACCCCGCCCATCGTGTCCGATCGAGTGTATATGGTAGTTTATAGGGACGCCCAATTGTAAATCTTTATATTAACATTAACAAACTTTCATTTAGTTAAACAAATATAAAGCCCATTAATAGCCCATAGCCTAGTTTCCACAAGTGTCGTTCTTTTATCCAAACCCCAATTATGGTACAAAGCCCAATTACCCAATTTTAGTAATTAGCCCAACATCATGATTACTTCGTTTTAAACAAGCATAATAATAACTTAGCTACGAGACATTAATATAAAAAGGTTGAACATAACTTACAATGATTAAAAATAGCGTAGCGTTACACGGACAGAATTTCGACTTACACCCTTACAACATTCGCTAACATACCCTTATTATTAGAATTATAATTAAAATTAAAATATAAATTATAAATATAAATATATTACTTCGTATGAAGAGAAAAAAAAATGATGATATTTTGATCAGAATTCGGGTTGATTTATAGCCAGGAATGATTTTTGGGGCTCCGCGACTCGCGGCAAAATGGCCTTAAAACTCCGCGAGTCGCGGAGAGGTATTTTCACTTTACACCCTTGGAGTTTCTGGCTGCCGATAGTTTTTAATATATATATATAATATATATATAATTAATATAATTAATTATATATTATATTATATTTATATACATAGTTAACTTGTAATTTTTAGTCCGTTGCGTCGAGCGTTAAGAGTTGACTCTAGTCCCGGTTCCGGATTTTCGAACGTCCTCGCGTACAATTTAATATCTTGTACTTTGCGTTTTGAATCTTGTACTCTTGTGATTTCGAGACGTTTCTTATCAATAATTGGAACCTTTTTGATTGTCTTTTGTACTTTTGAGCTTTTTGGTCGTTTGCGTCTTCAATTCGTCGAATCTGTCTTTTGTCTTCACCTTTTATTATTTAAACGAATATCACTTGTAAATAGAACAATTGCAACTAAAAGCTTGTCTTTCTTGAGGAATAATGCTATGAAATATATGTTCGTTTTTAGCATTATCAACACCTTTCCAAGGTGCGACTTTTAACATTACGCGGTCACCGACTTGAAATTCAAGGTCGTTGCATCTTTTATCGGTATAGCACTTTTGACGACTCCGGGCCGTCCGAAGCCTATCTCGGATTTGAACGATCTTCTTGGTGGTTTCGTGAATGAGTTCGGGTCCGGTGATTTGTACGTCGCCTACTTCGGCCCAACAAAGAGGAGAACGGCATTTTCTGCCATATAACGCTTCGAATGGGGCGGCTTTAATACTCGCGTGATAACTATTGTTGTAAGAGAACTCGGCGAGAGGTAAGTACTTGTCCCAAGCTTTTCCAAAATCAACCATGCAAGTTCGTAACATGTCCTCTAAGGTTTGAATTGTACGTTCGCTTTGTCCATCGGTTTGAGGATGATATGCGGTGCTCATGTCTAAACGCATTCCCAACGCTTCTTGTAAAGTACGCCTAAATCTAGAAACGAAACGGCCATCTCGGTCGGAGATAATCGATAAAGGTACACCGTGTCGAGCTATGATCTCCTTAATGTAAAGTTGTGCAAGTTTATCCATTTTGTCGGTTTCTTTCATAGCGAGAAAGTGTGCGAATTTGGTGAGACGGTCAATAATAACCCAAATGGTATCATAACCGCCCGTCGTTTTTGGTAGTTTGGTGATAAAATCCATTGTTATTCTTTCCCACTTCCATTGCGGGATTTTGGGTTGTTGAAGTAGTCCGGACGGTCTCTGGTGTTCGTATTTGACTTTGGAACATGTCAAACACTTGGAAACATAAGTAGCTACGTCCCTTTTGATGTTCGGCCACCAATATTGTTGTTTAAGGTCGTGGTACATCTTATTGGCACCGGGGTGAATCGAGTATCGTGACTTATGGGCTTCATCTAAAATAAGACTTCGTAGGTTCCCATAACTAGGCACCCAAATCCTTCCGGCGAAATATCAGAGTCCGGTTTCCTTAGTTTCGAATCGAGAGACGAGAATGTTCAAGAGCTCGTGTGAAACGTTTTCATCCTTGAGAGCCTCATCTTGGGCTACCCGAATTTGGCTATTAAGGTTTGTGTGAATGGTAATGTTTAAAGCTCGTACACGAAGAGGCACCGCTCTTTCTTTTCGACTTAAGTCATCGGCTACTACATTTGCCTTTCCGGGATGGTAACGAAGCTCGCAATTGTAATCGTTTAAGGTTTCAATCCACCTTCATTGTCTCATGTTTAGTTGCTTTTGATCGAAGATGTGTTGGAGACTTTTGTGATCGGTAAAGATAGTACTCTTGGTTCCATAAATATAGTGTCTCCACATTTTAAGTGCAAAGACAATGGCTCCGAGTTCGAGATCATGTGTCGTGTAGTTTCGTTCATGAATTTTGAGTTGTCGAGAAGCATAAGAAATGACTTTCGTTTGTTGCCTCAACACACACCCAAAACCATGTTTCGAGGCATCGCAATACACAACAAAATCGTCATTGCCTTCGAGAAGTGACAAGATAGGAGCGGTGGTTAGCTTTGTTTTCAAGATTTGAAATGCGGATTCTTGTTCGGTCGCCCAATTGAATTTCTTTCCCTTGTGAGTTAAAGCGGTTAGAGGACGAGCAACCAAAGAGAAATCCTTGATGAATCTACGGTAGTATCCGGTGAGACCCAAGAATTAACGAATATGAGTAGGTATAGTAGGAGTCTCCCATTTACTAATGGCTTCGATTTTCGATGGATCGACTTTAATACCTTGGTCACTCACAACATGACCAAGAAATTGAACTTCCTTCAACCAAAATTCACACTTGGAGAATTTGGCATATAGTCGTTCTTGTCTTAAAAGTTCAAGCACAAGTCGGAGGTGTTCCTCGTGTTCTTCTTCGCTTTTAGAATAAACCAAAATATCATCGATGAACACGATAACGAATTTGTCAAGATACGGTTTGCACACGCGGTTCATAAGATCCATGAACACCGCCGGTGCATTAGTGAGACCAAATGGCATTACAAGGAATTCATAGCTACCATAACGAGTTCGGAAAGCGGTTTTGGAGACATCTTCCCCCTTAACCCTTAATTGATGATAACCCGAGCGGAGATCGATTTTCGAATATACACAAGACCCTTGTAATTGATCAAAGAGGTCATCGATGCGAGGAAGAGGATATCGGTTCTTAACCGTCAATTTGTTTAGTTCACAATAGTCAATGCACATTCGTAAGGATCCATCTTTCTTTTTAACAAACAAAATCGGAGCGCCCCAAGGTGAATGGCTAGGTTGGATAAAACCACGATCAAGTAGTTCTTGGATTTAACTTTGCAATTCTTGCATTTCGGATGGAGCGAGTCTATATGGTGCACGTGCTACGGGTGTGGCTCCCGGAATAAGATCGATTTGGAATTCAACCGGTCGATGAGGTGGAAGACCTGGCAATTCGTCGGGAAATACATCGGAATAGTCACTAACAATTGGCACATCATCGATGTGCTTCTCATCGGACTCGACTTTCTTAACGTGAGAAAGGATCGCAAAACAACCCTTACGGAGTAGTTTTCTAACTTTAATACACGAAACGAGGTTGAGTCCGGTGCAACTCTTATCGCCATAGACGATCAAAGGTTCACCATTCTCGATAGGGATTCGGATTGCGTTAAGATCATAAAGGATGTGAGATTTCGTTTTGGCTAGCCAATTCATACCGATTATTACATCGAAGCTCCCTAGTTCCATGGGTATCAAGTCAATTTCAAACTCATTACCCAAAATGTTTAACGTACACCCCCGATAATATGTGTCGGCACTCAATAGTTTTCCGTTGGCCACTTCAATGGTATAAGTGGTATCTAGTGGAAGTGGTGGAGTGTTAAAAGAATGAGTCAAAGTCTTGGATACAAAACTCTTATCGGCATCCGAATCGAATAAATAAGTAACATAAGTGTTGTTGAGGAGAAACGTACCCGTGACTAATTCATTGTCATCTCGGGCTTCCTCGGTGTTGATGTTGAAAGCTCGCCCGCGTGTGTTGGTGTTGGCTTTCTTCTTCGGACATGCATTTCTAAAATGACCCGTTTGGCCACATTCATAACAAGTACCCGGTTTTGGTGCATTGGGCACCTTTTGAGCGACGGGGGCGGCACTTCTACAATTGTTGGCCACATGACCACCCCTTTGGCACCGGTGGCAAAATAGATTGCTACATTCACCATAGTGGTGTTTGTGGCATTTGTTGCAAAAGGGTTTATTTCCGCCATAACTTTTCTTGGCGTCGGAGGTGTAAGGCTTCTTAGCAAAGTTGTTGTTGCTTGATTGGGAGGGTTCCCACTTTCTTTTGTTGCCGCCCGATTTATCCTCAGCCTTAGGTGCCGGAACTACGATTTTGTCAACCGTTTCGATCAATTGGCGGACCATGTTCGATGCTTGTTGTAGGTTAGCGGGTTTGGATGACATCACCCCTTGTTTGATGCTCTTTGGAAGACCATACATATAAAGTTCGACCCTTTGAGATTCGTGGTTCACGAGGTTTAGACACATCAAGGATAGTTCGGTGAATCGTTGATTATAGGCCTTGAGATCGTTTTCGACCGCCTCTAAGGTTCTTAGCTCTTGTTCGAGCTTTCGGGTTTCTTCGCGAGGGAAATATTCGATGACCATCTTTTCCCTTAAATCGGCCCAAGAGAGGGCGTGAGCTTCATCGGTACCCACCGATTGTACATAAGTATTCCACCATGTAAGAGCGACACCGGCGAAGGTGTGAGTGGAGTATTTGACGTTGTCTTGGTCCCGACAACCGCTTATGCTAAAGACGGCTTCCGTTTGCTCAAACCATCGGGTGAGCACAACCGGTCCCTCGGTTCCATCAAAAGTGTGAGGTTTGCACCCCATGAAGGATTTGTAGGAGCACCCTTCATTTGAGTTACCGGATCCATTGTTGTTGTTGTTGTGGTTGTTGTTATTGTTGGAGGAGTGATCGGCCATGGTCGCTTCCACGGCGGTGGCTATCATTCGTTGTAGAGCTTGTTCGGGAGTCTCATGACGTGGCACACGACGAGGAGGCATTGTTCCTTCAAAACACAAGAATACCGTTGATTAGTATTCTTAATAATACTAACCATGATATGGATTAAGGATAGAGAAGAATTTTCCTTGACTCGCCTTAAATTCTTTATGTCATAATGTCGGAATGTTCATATGAGTCACCGTAATATAATCCCGGAAATTATATTACCCTAATTCATATGTGCATTCGACACCAATTCATATAGTCAAGGTGGCGCGTCAATTAAATTAAGTAATGTGAGATTAAGGTTGAATAAGAATTAGATGTGATAGACGAGTTTGAGTATAATGCACAAGTAGTCAAGTAATTCCTACTTCAAGTCTATATGCCGGTTGTAGTCTAGACTCACCAATGTACCCTATAACTCGGGGTTGACACCAATGAACTCTAAATCCCTACAACCAACGCTCTGATACCATCTGTAGCGACCCGACCAAATCATGTTTGACGGCGCCGACTACTCCGGTCCCGTTGCGTGGTCATAAGTCTTTATTATGATGTTTGACCAAAATATGTCGTATTCATTTCATAAGTAAAAGGATGTTTCGATTTTACAAATGTAGTTCAAAAGACTAGTTACATTACAAAGTTTAACGTACGAATGAAACCTATGCGACACAATTTAAAGTAGTCAAAAGACGCTCCAACTATGCATGTATACTCGACATCCAAGCAAGTATCAAAAAGAGTGCGGAAGCATGTATCAAGTAGCTTTCAAGGACCTGAGAAAACATATAGAAAATGTCAACGAAAACGTTGGTGAAATCATAGGTGTTTTTGTAAACGTTGCATTTGAACCACAAGATTTAATATAATATGATTATCAAAATCATTTGCATTCCAAAGTTGTTATTTGTTTCGCGGGCACCCAATTATCAAACTTAACTGTTTTGCACCCTTTGCGTAGTGTTAGAACATACACTAGACCCGAAAATATATTTCATCCGCTAACGGTAGCGAACCGTCCGAATGAGGCTCGTCAAGCCCATGTGATCACATAATATAAGTTCACGTTTACACCCTGCAAGTGTAACTAATGATAATTGAATTGAGGATTTTCGTTCAAACCCGTACGTGGAATGTTCGTTTTCGTACTTGTGTTCAATGTATAAAAGTATGATACGTATATGTTTCTCATCCCATAGTTTAAAGCATAAAAGTTGTTTGAAAGATGGGACTATGATCTCACATTGAGTGCACGTATGAAAAGTACTTCACAAAGTAACGTGTGCGAAGGATAGTGCTAGTCTTGACCTAAACCAATAGGTCGTATCAATAACGGTAAACACGATAGGTCAAAGATGTTCAATTAGTCCTATGGCTCGTTACGACTCGATTATGTAGCATGTGAAATCAAATTGTCAAATTTCATGCAAGATACAAGTATAGAAACAAGTTAGGAAGGTTGCATAATCATTTGGTTAAATTTGACAAAAAGTCAAACTTTGGTCAGTCAAAGTCAACGAAAAAGTCAACACGTTCGGGTCGGGTCCCGAACTATTTTTCTGAGGTTTTTATTCATATATAAACATGTTAAAACAAGTCTCATGTGAATCGGAGGTCCATAGGGTGCCAAACATTTTTTATAAATTGACCAAGGAGGTCAGAACCTGACCACGGCTTAGGCCGCGCCGCGACCCAGGATTGTCGCGCCGCGACAATACACAGGAGCTGGTACCTGGTCAGTCTCAAATGTCCAAGTCTCAATTCCAAACACTTTCAAGCATAACTCGCAAACCGCTAATACTTAGAACTCGTATCTTATATCGTTAGAAAGGTAATTTGACAAAGAACACAACTAAATACATTTCACCAACCAAAAACGTTATTTGTAACAATCGACTTTCCAAAGTAAATGATCAATTAATGCACACATTTAATACTCAAATTTGATAAGTGCACATTTATGATTTGAGCATTTAATGCATACTTACAACATGCCGTTTTATAGGTAATCGAGCATACAATACAACTAACTACTTACTAACAATAATTCATGGCATTCAATGCATCAAATATTCATTTCAAGCTTATCAAACCCTAACTCAATTTCACCAAAATCACTAATCAAGTTTATGGAGTTTTCTCAAGCAACCTATACATCAAATTGAAGCTAGTGATACTAGGAATACATTTAATACATGCATTTATAACATTTAACAACATTACAACAACTAAATCACCAAATCAAACATACCAAAGTTCATACTCAAGCTAGTTACTTCAAATAATGAAATCGAGCATATAAATCATATATTCATGTTAGACTTGAGCCATAGACACTAATTAACAACTTTATAAGTTCAAAATATCAAGAACACAAAATCTAGTGATTTTAGAAAGTTACCCAAACTTGATGAAGTCGGTGTGGAACCGAAGAGGAAGTTGCAAGGATTCCAAATATGTAATTTGTTTTGCAAGATACCCGCTAGCTTGGATTTAGATGATGATTCTTTGATATGGAGTTTGAGAGAAAATTGGAAAGTAGTAAAGAAAAAGACAAATGAAATGAAAAAGGTGGGAGGAAGGGGTTGACTAGTCAAAAGCTAGTCACCTCTTTGGCACTTTGGCTAAACTAGTCCCTCAAGTTCGGTTGCGGGTGCGTGAATTACCTAAACGAGATATTTTAAAACGCGTATTAACGGGAGATGTTATAAACATATAACGGGATTTAAATAGTTAAACAGAAAAGTAAACGGAAAAAGGCGGGATGTTACATTAATCAAGATCATAAGTTGTAGAACATAGTTCTTAGTTAGATCTTGAAGATCCAAGACCCAAAAGTCTAGATCTAAAGTTACTAAGTTAAATCCTAAGTCATAACACTTGAATCTTTACTTTAATGAAACTATAAGTTATGAAACTTAGATTTTCATCTTGTAAAGTGTATGTAAGCTTATAAGCTCTTGTTTACAACAAAATAAGTAGACCATAAGCTATAGAAACTTAGATCTTTCATAAGTATATGAAGTTATAACTTGAAAGTTATACTTCCATGTTCTTGAACTTATAAAGTTAACTTTTAGTTTCAAGATGTATGAGATCAAGATTAACTTGTAATACTTGACCATTAAACCAACAAACACGAATTTAAAGTGCATAATATGAAGAAATAAACTAAATAAACAAGTAACAAGTTCATGGTTGTTCATACTTTTAAAGATTCAAGCCAAGGCTTTGATCTTTATGAAAGTAAACTTTAAGTTCACAACATGAACTTCAAGTAATGATTTTACAACTCATGAACTTTAAATCTTTGAAACATTAAGTGTAGAACCATAAACTAGAAAGCTTGGGTCCTTGTATGTTCTTGTATGAACAAGATAAAATGAAGAACAAACTAGAGAGTTTGTTTCTTAATAACTAGTAAGTAAATAACAATAACAAAAGAATAAGTAATTAATCAACAAAAAAAAAACAAGTAACAAAACAACAAGTAAGAATGATGATGATGAGTGTTTTAAGTTTCGGTTTTGGACAAGAAAAAAAGAAGAAGAGAAGCTCACGTTACTTACAATATTTGAGAGAGAAGAAATGAGAGAAAGTTGAGAGGAAAATGCAAGTTTGTGTGTGTGAAGAAATGAGATGGAATACAAGTAAATAAGTGAACAAAAATTGAAAACAAAACCACCCTCCAAGACCCTTTAGGCCAAAGGTTTCAAAAGAAAAGGGGGAGGGAAAAGTCCACAAGTTACTTCATGTATTTGGCTCAAAGAAATGGTAATAAGGTTGCATGGTGTTGGAACAAGGTGTAAGTATGTAGTAACTAGATTCCATATGTACTAATCAATCTAGTTAAGCCTTAAAGTAATACTTGCATAATGAGGTGGGCTAATTAGTCCATTAAGATAAGTAGGGTGGGCTTCTAAGTCCATTAACATTAATAAAAGCCCAAGTTCAAGTAATTAACAAATTAATCCAACAAGGCCCAAGTAATTAACTAGTAACCTTAGTTAATTAAAAATGATTAATAAAACTTAATCATGAATGTAAATAATATCCGAAATATTATTCGTGAAAAGTTCGTGTGTCACAAAGACGTGTCGGGCATTTAAAAGTCATGTATGGTAACAAGTAAATGCAATAAAATACATTTATTAAATCACAAGTATTAATAATAAATATTAATAAGTAAATGTTGGAAAATTCCGGGTTGTTACATAACATCTTCGAGAAACTCCGCTTTTTGACGTTTAAAGATGGCCTCAACTTTGACCGTGAACTCAACATCCTCACTCGTACCTCCATCATTGTTCTCGGGTCCGTTTCTCATCTTCATACTATAAAACGGAAATAGATTAAACAACGAAATGTGAGGACAAGACACAAATATACATATACACCTCACCGCCCCATCTTGCTCAACAATCGTCGTACATCGCTCGTTTGACACAATTTGAACCCGTAACAATGGTAGCTAATCATTGTTAAGCAAGCACGTCGCATTAACTTGCTAGTACAGCGTCTATCTCGTTTGATGATCGCAAAACACAACACAAAACAATTAGCGCATAGTTAGTTCACCTAAACCTAGGCACTAACAAATTCCCGGTTCGACCGGTCCCCTACAAGTCCCGCATAACGCGCATATACAATAAAGTCTAAGTCTAGGTACCTATCTCAAGTCGCCTAAATCCCTTAGACCATGCTCTGATACCACTTGTAATGACCCAACCCAATAACCAAATGAATACGCAAATTTTTTTTATATATAAAGAACAGTGCGTGCGCACAGGCCATTCCAGCTTCTGTCCGGTTTGGTCATTTTTCAAATAAAGATGTCCCACTTCCCGACGTATTTAGACGAAACGCTTTTCACAATCTGCTCAAATATGTAAAACTAACACATTTCAATGATAAAACAAGTTTTACGAACCCGGGCCCACATATGGCCGAAATACGAGTTTCGTACAAAATATATAAGTTTCAACCGAATTAGTTTAAATTCCAAACGACACTAGAACATGATGTTTGGGGGTTAAACTACCCAACTCTCAGTCAAACTTCAAAAGCTAACACATCCAAAAGCGTCCCCTATCAAAACAAAGCGGGATCTCTAATCCAATCTAACGTCCTTACCCTTGTCAACGTCCGAGCCTATAAAAAGGTAAACAACGAGAAGGTAAGCAAAGCTTAGTGAATGCAATAATTATACATATACATATATAATATACCTACTTGCATACACTTACATACACCGTATAATCGCTAGCAATAACAATTAGCATACAAACTCCGAGTAAAAGCTAATAACCTCCAAATACCGCAACTAGCGTAATCAATAGCATATTCACCGAAATAATATATTATGCTATACAACGACACATACACAAACTATATGGTTAACCATACACACGTCATGGTGCAACCGGCTCCGTGGTTCACACCATACGTAATGCTATGACGCTACCGGCTCCGTGGTTCACGTCACTACGCATTTGAGTCATACTCTTTTATAGTGCTACCGGCTCCGTGGTTCACACTTCGGTGTTACCAACTCCGTGGTTCATACCTCATTTTATAGTGATACCGGCTCCGTGGTTCACACTTAGATGCTACCGGCTCCGTGGTTCGCATCTCATTTTATAGTGCTACCGGTTCCGTAGTTCACACTTTGATGCTACCGGCTCTTTGGTTCACATCACAACACATGCACCATGATGCTACCGGCTCCGTGGTTCACATCATAGTATACTCGCACACACTATGGTACTCCCGGCTCCATGGGTCATACCGTAGCATACAAATAAATACACTATATACATACATGTAAAATTACTCCACTCACCTTAACGATTCGGCGACGGTTTTACACTTCCGCAAGCTTCAAAGCAAAGTACCTATTACAATAAGTACTCGATCAACACACAAACTAGTTGGACTAAACACCAACCATTCACTAATGTGCATTTAATGACTTAATGCATTAAACCACCCATTTACTTCAAAACCGTCCATTTAAGGTCAAGACCATCACGAACCACTAAAAGCTAGTGATTAAGGTTCAACAACCCTAACTAATACACAATTAGGGTATTTCATACCCATCTTTCCCAACTAGGTCAATTATTACCCATTTGACCATTTTAAGGTCAACACACCCATTTCGGGTCATCCACAAACCCACTTAACACCCATTTACGAAACAACTAGGTGTGCTAGTAATTAACTAACCAATTAAGGCTCATAAACACCAATTAACACTTTGAAACCCTAGGTTAGTTGCTATTGAGTCTTCATAACTCAATCTTACCCAAGAACACCCAAAAATCACCAAATATGGGTTTTATGTTAATCACTAACCCAAACTCTAACCCTTAGACAAATTAAAATAGGGAATTCGAGGTTAGAACATACCACCACAACCGAAACGTAGCTAAAGGCAAGATGAACAACTTTAATACTTGAGCTTTAACCCGGATCAAGCTTCTTCCTCCTTGATTCAAGCTTTCTCTCTCTTAAAGGGTTTCTCTCTCTAGATTAAAGTAGAATTGAAGATGGTGTTGGTGGTTGTGCTTCAACCACCACAAATCTGGCCATAAGTGCCCTAAAACCGGCCCCATGTGAAAGGACCATAATGCCCCTCATTAAACTTTAATTCAAATGATGGAATCTGCCAACAGTACAGGAGCGCGGCGCGCACACCTATACCTGCGCTGCGCGCATACTAGCCTGAGCAGGCTCTGACCTCTGTTTAGCTGTACAATGTCACTCACACTCCATGTACCATATTTACACCACTGTACACTAATTATTCGGGTCTTACAAGCCAATAAATGGAAACTCCACCGATATAAAGTGGCACGTTGAGGTATGCTCGCATAATCAATCCAAACATTTGTGATTAGGTTGAGGATCTCCTTTTCGAGGTCGTCCGGGGTAATTTTATCATTCGCATGGGCGTCAATCTCGGTGCACCAGGCTTTCGCGATGTTGCTGTTGCCATGAGCGGTGTTGTTTATAAAGAAAAAAGAACTGCGCCAGTTTCTAATTGAATCTTTAGGAGTGGTCATGATGCCAAGGCGGCCGCGGAATGAATACCACCCCGCATCATGTGGCGTTAGACTGTTGAAAGCGCGAAACACGTTAAGTAGTGGTTGCTTATTGAGAGCGTTGCAATACATCTCAAATAAAAAAAATTTGTTGACAGCGTTTGGATGCAATTGAGCCATTGCAACCTTATAATGCTCACATACGCTGCGAAAGAAGGGCGTAAGTGGCAGTCGTAGGTTGCCGTGTGAAATAGCAGCCTCATAAATGGTAATCATATCCTTTGGAGGAGCATTAGCCCTATCCTCTGCTGCTGGTGCAGTAGGAGAAAACTGCGCTAACAGTGGATAGTGCTGTTGTAGGGTTTCGATTTTCGTTGCTGTCATATAAGAAACGAAGGCGTTAGGAGTGTTCGCGGAAGATGATGATGCCATTTTTTGATTATACGAATTAATCTGGTAATGATTTGGAAAACGACAAAGTATGAATTGATTAATTGCAGTTTTGAATTGCTAAAGGGTAAGTATGGATTTCGATAAATTGTGCTTAAAAAGAAATTGATGATGAAAGCGTAAAGTTGTTAATGCGAGTTGTTGTGCTATTTATAATTAAAATTCAAGCGAGGAAGTGGAAAAGGTAATGATTAAATTTTAACGGCTAAAATTACCGCAACGTAGCAACGGTAATTAAATAGCCGTTACATCGTTTTCTGATTTGACAGCTTTTCAGAGTTACTGCTGTTATTACGCGTATCATTGCGAAAATCAACGGTAATAAATTAACGTTGAAAAATTATTAACAACTTGTTATAAACATATTTTAAATAGCATTTTTTATTTTTTTTTAGAGTTTATCATGATACATTTGCTACGCGAAATATACTATAATAAACTGGGGGGACTTGATCATATACATAGCATTGTATATGTATATTTTATTTGTTGAAGGCTAAAAATAGAAGTTGAGCGAAGTATATTCAAGAGACCGGACATATCCGCTATAAGTTAAGTCTGCGGATTATGGCGTTTTAATAAAAGGCTGCGGATTATCTTCGCTAAGTTATTGCGGACATCAGTTAAAATCCGCACACCGCGAATATTTCGAATACTATAAATAGAGAGTTTGGCCTCTCATTTATAGGTTGTTGATTCTCTGCCATTTGCCCAGACCTTTGTAATTTTCACTTGTGACTTTGCCCAAGGAAGATTTACATCGAGTTAAGGTGAATTATGCTAATTAACAATCAAGACCGGGTCGAGGTGGTTGATCACTTGATTGAAAAGTGAAATACGGTCATCATGGTGCAAAATAATCATCAAACATCCCATCCTCCATCTTTATCATTGCACTCAATCTTTAATTAAGTAACTCATTAATATAGGATTGATCACGAGTCACTTGGACTTCAAAATAAGCTTTAAGCCTATCTGCATCATAAAATCCTTTTGAACATTTCAAGTCCTTGTAAATGCTTTTATGATCAGAAACACCCTCAACTTAGCAAGAAGATACACCAGGATACCTACAAAACATCAACACAATAACTAAAAGGAACAAATCATGTTTTATGCTAGATTACTAAAATTAACATTCTCCCTTAATCTAGGCATGAAACATGTTAACAAAACAAAAATTATCACAAAGATAATTGTGTTGATTAATACCCAACCTCCTTGTTAAAATGTCATTAGTTTGTTCTTCAGAATCAATTTGAATAATATCAATAACACCATAAGTACATTTGTTTCTTACAAGATGTAAGTCAATTTCAAAGTATTTTGACCTTTCATGGAAAACATGAATTGATGCAAGTAGAATTGCAGACCTATTATCACAGTCTGGAACTGGTAAAAGATTTTTATAATTTTTATCATTTAACACTTTGAGAATCTATAAAATTTCACATGTATTAACACTTTTGAGCCGGATTCAGGTATTGGATTCTTGTATTAAAAATAAAGATGATCCTGTACTTTTGGGTCGGGTTCGAGTATTCGGGTCTTTAATTACACCATATACTCATAGTGACCCTCTGTATTCAAACCAAACGTCTCTAACTTGCATACATTATTAATGTAATTATGCTCAAGAAGTATATTAAAAGGAAAAATAGAGGAATAAAAGAAATAGTAGGTGGGAAGGATCACATGATTTGGATTACACGAAGTCGTATCTGTTGTGTCACGGTTGAAAACTATAGAGACCATGAAAAAACTCGACAACTCACACAACGACAAATTTCTCATTCATTGTCCTATTTAGTGGTTGATTTTTTGGATAACTCCTTTGATATAAGTACTTTTTTTTATAAGGCAAACTAACAAACTAGAATTCATCACGAAAGATATATACAAATTCTCCTAAACATGATTCGAATTTGTTGGTGATTTTAGCATGATTCAACGTCATTTTAGTTGATTGGATTGCTAAGTTGAAAGTGCTCGAACCATTGAAACGCTACACGAATTTGAGGAGTGTGGAGTACACGTTCGTAATGCGTAAAATGGTTTGAGGTTATAGTAGTGAGCTTGGAAATAGCATTTGGAACTTAAGGAATGCGAAACGAGGCTTGAAAATGCCATACGCACGAAAAACCTTAAAGTGAAAATTTGAGCTGCTGGGCAGGTTTAGGCCGCGGCGCGACCTCGACACCCGCGGCGCGGCTTAAGGCACATTTTCAATGTCGAGGTTTTTTGGCCTGATTTAAAGTCTGGTTCTTTGTTAGCCCGTGGCGCGGCTCTCAGGCCCGCGACGCGGCTTAACACTGGTTCGCTGAAAAGGTGCATTTTCAACCCAAAAGGCACATTTGAACCCCAAACGTTATGGGGTTGTTCCAGGACATTTATGAACGGTTTTTTCATGTATTTGGACTTGTTTAAGCACAAATACATGGGTGTGACATTCCAAACATTATGTGGGTTCATATGAAAATGTGTGACTCTTCAAATACACTTTTTGACCCATTATAAATATATGGATTCATTTCCATATGAATGGTTAGACACTTTACACAATGTTCCAGATTTTTATGAATCTAACCACACTTTCAACACAAAACTTACAGATTATACTTTCTAGAATTGCAAGGAACACATATTCTTTTGGTCAAGAAAAAGTGTTCATACTAGTCTTATCCTAATAGTGATTTCGTATAACCCGTGACCAAGTGGGTCGAAATACTCTATTAAGAAAGTGTTCACACGATTCTAGTATCAATCCGGTGACAGATTCTTTACCCACTAATCCAATATTTTCCAACAGAACTCTCAACTTCCTAGTTGAAGGGCTACCTCGATACCGCTGGACCAATAACCCTTTGGTATTCTAATACTCGGTAATTACTAACGATGATTACTTTTGTCTCTAAAATTCGTTTTTAATAAAGAGCATTTTTTTATGTATAATGTTTGTACCTAATATGTTGTAAATAATATTATGTGTTGAAAAATCGGCTAACTAACCAAAATCTTCAAAGAACTTTTATGGGAGTTTATACGAACTTGAGTTTATGATTTAATAAACTCCAAGTCATGAGCTCCATTTATTTAACATAAAAAGCAGAACTCATGAAAATCACAAGCTTTTAAAAAATAAGCTCTTCACAATGGCTTACGAAAAAATAGACTTTATGAATTGAAAAATAAGCTCCAACTAGTTTACAAAAACACTTATATAAAAATAATAAGCTTCAGCTACCAGATTCAAAAATAAGTTCCAGCTTCAATTATAGGCTATAAGCTCCAGCTCGAGCTATTTCCATTCAAACACACACCAAGTAATTAAATGTAGTTATGTCAATAGTTTTGTAAAAAGTCATGACATATTTTTATGAGATGTTATCAGTGAGTTAATTTACGATTAGGCAAATAAACGTATTAAAATTCAAAATACTTAAAAACCTACTAAATTAAATTAAGTAATGTATGTATTAATTACATAAAAACAAGAGAGGCTATTTGATACGGAGTATTATATACGTAGTATATTTTGATGATGACATGTTACGATCAATGAGCTAATTTCACAGGTTGTGATTAGGCAACTAAAACCTCTTAAGTATGCTTAATGTGAAACGACTTGACCTATTTCGAGAATTAAACTTGCAAGCTGGCCAATTCGTCGAAGACAGTGCAATCGTGCCGAATTTTAAATTATTATTTTTAACAAAGAAAGGTTTACTGAAAATGTGGTCCAAACCAATGTCAAAAAGTTAGTTTTGCGACAGTCCCTCAAGTTTATTCTAATTACGGAAATTAACATTATATAAAAAGTACTCCGTAAATAATGAAATGAATCCATTCTACATTACAGTGGAGTAAAATTGAAATATTAAAATGGTGGGGCTAATATGCTATAATGTCCAATTAACACCTTTGGATGTGAAGTTAATCTTGTTTATTAATTAAAAATAATTAATGGTTGGTGGAGCAAACGGTTGGTAACATTTAGCAAATCGAGTGTTTCTAAACTTTCTAATGACCCCATAACCCATTATGAATGTGACTCTCTTTCCTCTTGGTCTCCATAATTTTGGGTTTGATTTGTTGACATACTTAATTACAAACAAATTAAGATAAAGTATAATTTGTTTCAAATAGTTAAGATTAAGGAAGATAATTAATAAAAATATATGTTTTAATCTTGTAAAGTAGGTTGGGTGGTTATCTACCTTTGTACTCTTTTGTAACGTATATTAAGCATTTTCTGACATGGTGTAAAGAATAACAGTACTTAGAATAGATTAGATCTAATACATAAAAATGCACAACAATATGCTAGTATTTTATGAGGCCTTGTTCTATTTCTGGTTTGTTGTAAGCTTGTAATCGTAGCTTAATCTAGGTTATGAGGCCTTAGTTTCGTTGTAACGGGAACATAAGGTCATGCTTTAATCGACTAATTTTTGTTTTTTAGATCTAAATCTTTATGTTTTTATCACACCTATGTTACTTTACATGTAAGTTGTAATAGGTGAGGGAGAAACCAGAGATTGTTAACTCTCCATAAATGTGAAGGCTACAATGGAGATCTTAAAATTTTCGAAGGTGATTAAGCAATCAATCATCAAATTCAATTAGGGGGATGATTCTCACACACACTTTTTTGATCCTCACACACCAATTGAGTATTATTAGAAGAGTAAAAGGTTAAAATAGGTGTGTGAGGATCAAAAAAGTGTGTGTGAGAATCATCCCCCATTCAATTAGGATGTGAATTGGCAAAGTGTACTTTGAGTAGGGTATGGAAGAGTGTGTAGCCTTTGTAAATGACAAGTATGATATAGTATTTATAGGTAAGTGTAAAGCGTAAAATAATGAAAACTCCTTTTAGTTCTAACTAGTAAGATAGGCTCGCACGATGCGACGGAGCCTTTCGGGTTGCATATCATATTTAACTTAGTGTTATATAATTACAGAATTAACAACGCGTTGATACGGGTATGTTTGAATGCACGTGGTTAGTGCCTAATGGTCTACGCGTTTTTAACGCCAGAAAAACCGCGTTAAAAAGGGGGACGAAACCATCAATATAATGTAGTTAGTTTGGGTCGTTTATTATACGTGTATATATATGTATAAAAGATAGGCTGAAATGTTTAGCGTTTTTTTAAAATGCGTCCGTTTCGCTTATAGTTAGTTGCGTTGTGTTCGTAAAATTATTTCGAGTTGAACGGTGGTGTCGGAAAGATACGGCCCGTTATAAATTTTGGTGGAGTTTGTTTAAAGTTTTTTAATAAAATAATAATTTTACGTGTTATACCCGTGAAGAAGTTGTAGAGTGTATCATAGTTTATGGGTCAGTTTTATAAGTTTTTGTTGATGGTCTTTTAATAAAGTGAAAATGTCCATAACAACCAAAATTTTGACCACAATTAATATATAGGATTAATGTTATATTAATTATAACTAGTTATAAGAGACGATACAAATGATAATGGAAACCTTAATACTAAAACCTAAAGCCATATATAAGATTGGGCCGGACTACATAATGTTTATACTTTCATGCAGTTTGAACGGTGTAATAGCGAAAATTCGAGATTGAAAAAGAACGTTTAATACCAAAAAATAAAAATAAAAATAAAAGATAAGTAACTATCATTTTTTCTGTTATTTGTTTCGCTCATATAGTTTCTTATTAAACCTGCGTTACACATCGAATAAAGAACATGCAGCAACGTGGAGCAAACGGCAACAAAGAACCCTAAATTTTTTTTTTATCAAGAAGATCAATTAAAAATGTGACAACCCGGAAATTTCCAACCAAATTGAAACTTTATCTTTATATTATTCCGACACGATAAGCAAAGTTTGTTAAGTTAAATCTCAATAATTTTAAACTGTGTTCATATATTCATTATAACCTCGACCAAATTCCGACGATTCACGAACAGTTATATATAAATAGATATGTATATATATGTATATATATATTATAACTTGAGAATATTAATAAAGTATTAAACGTATAATACTTTACACGAACGTATTTGTTTCAATATGTTTATCGATGGAATTAGAAGGTAATATCAAATGATTAATTTATCAGATACATTGTGATATGGTTACGGGTCTATATTATGAGGTCCACTGTGATTTAAGAAATCTATTCTTTTTGACAACATTCAGAAAATGGTAAAGTGATTTATAAGTAAGAAAGTAGAGTGTAAATAACTTAGATGTTGGATATCGACAAGTTAAGTAACTCGACATTTTTCATTAAGATGATTTCATACGTTTATTTAACCTTTGGACTTTATCACATGATTCACCAACAGACTGTAATTTAAAAACTTGAAACCAATTATGAATATATATGATTATACTTCTCTAAAACGTTTTATGATATAACGATTTTCATTATTTTAACCTTTAAACAAAAATAATTTTTAAATATATTTAGTTTTGGAAAATAAAATTATCATATTTATTTGATTTAGTTTCAAACGTACAAAAACATTTTCAGTTTAAAAAGAACTTTATTATTAAAACATATATAACTTTTATAAATATCTAGAACCACTTTTGACAACTCATTACTTAACCAGTATGATAAAGATAACGATATTTATATTTTATTTTATTAAATATATATAACGATTTAAATTAATATTATATATATATTTATACGCGTATTATACATACATAGTTTTATACTTTTACTATACTTAAACTTTACCTTTACTTTATTTTTACTTTACTTTAACTTTAATAATTTATACTTTAATAATTCACTTTAATAATTCATACTTTAATAATTCACTTTAATAATTCATACTTTAATAATTCACTTTAATAATTCATACTTTAATAATTCACTTTAATAATTCAAAAATCTATTATAAATAGAATTCAATAGGTTTCATTATTTCATAGAAACTTGAAAATATTTTTCTCTAAACTCTCTCAATCGATTTATATATATATATTTACTCCGTATTATTTCAAGATATTATTAGTATACATAATATATTACGACGGAGTGCTGTCCGAGTGATTTCGAAATTATTTTTTTCGAGCGGGATAGAGCTAAGAAAATTATGGGTTATAGCTATGGAGGTTATGGGTATGGTTCGGGAGTATTGCTCGTGAGTGTTTATCATCTCCGTTGCGTCTACGTACTTTTCCTGCAATATTGAATCTTAATATTGATACGTGAGCACTCATAACTTAACTTTTATATATTATTAGTGTATCCCTGACTAGTGCTCGAGTATATAGGATTATGCATGCTTATACGTTCGTTATTGTCGTTAGATAGGTTATGTCGAATCTTGAATTAAATACATATGCTATTAAGATAAGGTATATGATATGCATGTCGTTGGAAAGCTAGCGAACAATTGAGAACTTTTCATTTAGATATCGAATGGTTTCGATGAACGGTTTAGAAGTTATAGTCAATTGAATTTTTGTATTATTATTAAAAATGATTATTATTATCGTCGTTATTATCGTCGTTCCAGTTTTATCTTATTATTATTATTATTATTATCTTTATCAATAAAAGGATTTATCATTAAAAATTGTTATTTTTATTATTATTACTATCGTTATTATCGTTAAAATTATAATTAGTATTATTATCTAATTATTGTTATTATTATTATTATTATTATCATTATTAATATATATATATATATATATATATCATTATTTAAAAATGGTTATTGTTATTGTTATTATTATTATGATATTATCATTAAAATAATTATTAGTATTATCGTTAATAATGTCATAGTAATTATCATTATTAGTATTATTGTAATTAAAACTAATATTAGTAACACCTAATTAAATTGATTACTATTATTATCACTATTATGAACACGATATAAAAGACGATTAAAAGCTATTAAGCGAAATGATTAGGAAATAATGAGTAAGAGTATCTTGATGAAATTAAAATATTATATGATATTGATTTAGATAAAATTATCGTTCTTATTATTTTTATCATTACTATTATTATTAAAAGTATCGTTAGTATTAAAACTATCATTTTAACAAAAATTATCATTTTAATAGAAATCTCATTGTTATTATAAAATGCCACTATTATTATCATTTTAAATAGAATTATTATTTTAAAGATAATATTAAAAAGTGTCGTAAATATTAAAGTTATCATAATTAGAATTATCATTTTATCATAATGTTATCTTAGTAATTATAAATATTGACATTTTTATTAATAAAATAATAATAATTATTATTACAAAATAATTCAACTTTTACTTACTATTATTATGGATATTATTTTATCAAATAAATATGTGATACAAATATATTTTACTACGTGTAATAAAATTTCTTTAATAATACCTATCATATTATCTTTATGATATTAAATGAACTCTATAAATCTTATTACTTAATATATATAAAAGTATATCTTATTATATAAATTTTAATATAAAATTTTATTTATTAATAAATGAATTATATTATATACTCTAATAAATTTTTTTAAAATATTTAAAAATATAAAACGACGACATTTAAACTATATATTAATTATGTATAGATTTTGGAAATCATTTTGAGTCAAATTGACTTTTGTTGACCTATGCATATTAGTCTCGAGCATTAGGATTATGGTACACTATGACTTGACCTAATTTGTTAGACAAACATTGACCAACACATAAATATATATAATTAATATAGGTTCGTGAATCCGAGGCCAACCCTGCACTTATTCAATGACGTTATATGTATTTTTACTACGAAATACAATATGGTGAGTTTCATTTGCCTTTTTACCCTTTATATTTTTGGGCTGAGAATACATGCGCAATTTTTATAAATGTTTTACGAAATAGACACAAGTAATCAAAACTACATTATATGGGTGAATGATCGAAGCCGAATATGTCCCTTTTGCTTGGTAACCTAAGAATTAGTAAACCGATCTACTAATTAACGCGAATCCTAAAGATAGATCTATTGGGCCTAACGAACCTCATCCAAAGTACCGGATGCTTTAGTACTTCGAATTCGTTTTTATCATGTCCGAAGGATTTTCTGGAATGATAGGGGATATTCTTATATGCATCTTGTTAATGTCGGTTACCAGGTGTTCACCATATGAATGATTTTTGTCTCTATGCATGGGACGCATATTTATGAGAACTGGAAATGAAATTCTTGTGGTCTATTAAAATAATGGAAATGAATGATTATGATAAACTAATGAACTAATCAACCTTTTGGTTGACACTTTAAAGCATGTTTATTCTCAGGTGTTAAAGAAATCTTCCGCTGTGCATTTGCTCATTTTAGAGATATTACTTGGAGTCATTCATGGCATATTTTGAAAGACGTTGCATTCGAGTCGTTGAAATTCATTAAGATTATTATTAAGTCAATTATAGTTGGATGTATTATGAAATGGTATGCATGCCGTCAACTTTCGTTGTAAAGAAAGTTTGTTTTTTAGATACGAATGCAATGTTTGTAAAATGTATCATATAGAGGTCAAATACCTCGCGATGTAATCAACTATTGTGAATATTTTATAATGTATATGAATGGGTCCTTTCAGTTTGTATCAGAGCGGTGGTCTTAGCGAACCAGGTCTGCATTAGTGAGTCTAACTGATAGTTGTTAGGATGCATTAGTGAGTCTGGACTTTGACCGTGTCTGCATGTCAAAATTTTTGCTTATCATTTTTGTCAAAAATTGCCTGCTTATCATTCTTAGTCTAGACACGTCTTACTCCATTGATTGCATGAATAGTGTATACACAAAATTCATATCTTAGCGTATCTGCTAAATCATATCTTATCGTATCTGTTACTTTAAACTTTGCCTGACATATCCCGTAAATTCCTCCGTAATCTACGAAATCTTTTGTTCTATATCTATGGATATTCTATGTAATTAGAATACCATCCGATAACCAAAAATCATTTCATATCGAACAATCCTTATTCAATCGTACAAAATGGAATTCATCATTAATTCAAGTTCCTCGGATTCCGAAATGGAATCCCACTCCAGCTCCGGAAGCAGTGTGACCGGAATGGATCAACCAATTAGCCATCATCTATTCTGGATGAATTGGGGATGGGTTCGTAGCCTCCTTAATCATTGGAGACAAGAAGAAGGTGATCCCTTCCATCCACCACATTGCCCTCTTGGTGAAGAACCTGAAGCACTTACCGACAAACTTGTTTGAGACACCATTTTCTCTCTCATTTCCAGAGTATCTCGTAACGATTACATACTACATCAAATTTTAGATTTTATTTATCCGCTCGTCCGAACCGACAATCACCCCGGTGTAATAGAAGAAGTCAACGAGCTTCGTGCTCGGGTAGTGGCTTTAGAGAATATGGTTCAAAGATTACAAACACCAGCAGCAGCACCAGCAGCATAACCAGTACCACCATCATGAACGCCAACAGTACCATTACCACCTCCAACCACAACCACGTCGTAAACCTCAACTTCACAATCTGTCCCACGAGCATCAACGTCATACGCTTTGTAGATACCAAGAGATACCACGAGATACCACCAACAACAAACGATGAAGTGTTGATTCATAACTTCATTGAAGAAACATTTTGCAACGATTATATAATCTCTAAAGTCTTAGAGATTATCTATTCTAACCCTAACCAAAAATCATATGAGTGAACCAAAATGATAGAAGGAAAAGTAGAAACCCTGACAAGAATGATGCGTGATTCACAAGCTAGACTTGTTTTACCAACATCATCAACAATACCGTAGCATCACCAGCACCATCAGTATCGTCAGCTTCATCAGCCCTAGCAGCACCTATAACATCACAAGCTCCGACAGTTCAAGAATCAGCATGGACATTATTACAAATCAATAACAAGTATGTCATATCAACAAGATATGAAGTATTAACTCATTTCCACTGAAGGATTTATTTGTATATCTTATATATATAAATTTCCAAATCATAATAAATCTTTCCGTACTAAGCTATTATGTGTGAATCTTAACTACACGGTTAATTCATATTACAAATATGCAATAATGTACGTCCTTCGCCCGCAACTTAACCATCGTTAACTACAATATCTGTCTCAATTCAACAAATTCCAATTCATAATAAATCAAGTATATATTTGATTTTACACTTTCATCATCGATGTACCCAAAACTTTTCAGATAATATCATTCGTACTTTGCAAAGTTCACAAGAATTTAACGAAAACCAACATCACGCCTCAACAAATAACGAAGTATTGATTCATAATTATTGAAGAAATACTTATGTAATCTCTAAAGCCTTCAAGAGATTATTCAATTCTAGTTCCAACCGTAAATCGAATGAGTTTAATTTAGTATTAACTCATTAAAATCTATGTTACATCTGAAGAGAATATATACATGTATATTTTCATAAAATCTATAATAAAATTATTTTGTACAAAATATTAATTGTGAATTTTTTTTTAACGGGTAGGTAATACCCGAGAGATACATATATATTCACAATTAATATGTTACATTCTTCGAATCTGATTAAGCAAATTATCCACTATATGCGTTTTCAAAACAAGTTTGCATTCATGATAAAAGGTGACGTCATAACTAACGTCGAATGTTTTACATCAAAAGTATGCTCCTATGAATAGAAGCAAAGATAATAGTACGTGACCCTTAGGTTTTTACAAATCATAGTTCTAAAATTAATAAAGTTTATGAATGCAAGATAACGGTCATGCGGTGACATCTCTAAAGCAGCGGGTGTCTACAGCAAGACTAGTACACAGCGGAAGCAGCTAACCTTAAGCACCTGAGAAAAACATGCTTAACAACGTCAACACAAAGGTTGGTGAGCTATAGTTTAAGTATAACAGTATGTAAGGTAGGCCACGAGATTTTAGTGCTACAAAGAGCGTTTCAAAACAGTATGATAAAGTATATGTTTAACCGTGGGCACTTGGTAACTAACTTAACGTTTATACCCCATGAAAGTACACTTGGCAAGTGCGTATATTTACGAAGTATTAAACACTCGTTAAATGCTAGCGCGACTAGCCCGAGTGGGGATGTCAAACCCTATGGATCCATATCTAAGATTCGCTTTCACCGGTTCAAAAACCAATGACTAAACGTTACCGAGCTAAAGGGAATGTTTATGCCGTTGTATAACCCACACATATATAAGTTTAAGTACTCGTGCCTAGTATGTAAAACGTAAAATGCGCATGTATTCTCAGTTCTCAAAATAGTTAAAGTAAAAAGGGATGCTATAACTCACAGTGGTAAAGTAGTGGTAAAGTCGAGTCGGGAAATAAGCAAGTATGTAGGTCCGGAAAGTCCTCAACCTAAGTCAAATAGTACTAAGTCAGTAAATAGTTCCAATAGGTTTAAATGTATATAAATTAGGTCTTAAAGGTCATCTTCATTCATCATCAAATAAAAGGTGTAAAGTAAGTTTCGTTCATGAAAAGAGTTTAAAACAAAGGCTGACTTCGGTCAGTCACCACGGCCTCTATACCTACTGAAATAAGGTGAGACCAGTGGCCATGGCTCCGTATATGAGTTCTTTAGTTGTGGTAAAATCCCAGAAGCAAAATAGTCTTTGTTTGACCGTGGCGACGGTCTAAGTGCGAGTAGGTCAGAATTTTCAGCACAACGTTAAAAGGACATAGTGACGATCGGAGGGCCATAAATCCTAAACCGTAACTCGGATTAAGACGAGTCCTAAATGAAAAGTTATCTACTCGAACAGAGATAACTTAAAATCATCTTTAAAGTAGCCCAGGTTGTAGAGATCAGACCCATAAATAGTAAAATAGTAGGTTCCGGTGGGTTTCTTGGTACTCGATGCTTATCACGGTTCTCATCCTTGATGCATATAGCTTCAAGTGTACAACTCGTTGATGGGTTTACATCATCTTTACCAAGGTTTCACCATCATAACACTTGTTTAAGTCCAAGACATGTAGCACAACTCAATTAAGTGTTGTATGTAGTTTGATGAACCAAGGTTTCATCAAAGTCTTAGATTTAACACATACATGAACTATAAAAGTAATATTGAACTACAAACTTGAAAGTAAACTAACTAATCAAGATCTTAAGATATAGAACATAGTTCTTAGTTAGATCTTGAAGATCCAAGACCCAAAGGCCTAGATCTAAAGTTATTAAGTTAAATCCTAAGTAATAACACTTGAATCTTTACTTTGATAAAACCATAAGTTACAAAACTTAGATTATCATCTTGTAAAGTGTATGTAAGCTTACAAGCTTTTGTCAATGACAAAATAAGTAGACCATAAGCTATAGAACTTAGATCCATCACAAGTATATGAAGTTATAACTAAAGAGTTACACTTCCATGTTCTTGAACTTTCAAGTTAACTTTTGTTCAAGAAAAATGAGATCAAAGTTAACTACTAACACTTGACCATTATAACATCAAACATGAATTTAAAAGATGCAAGAAATGAAGAAACAATCTAAATAAACAAGTAACTAGTTCATTGTTGTTCATACTTTAAAGATTCAAACCAAGGCTAGATCTTTAAGAAAAGTAAACTTTAAGTTTACAATCATGAATCACAGGTATGGTTTACAACACATGAACTTTAATCTTTGAAAAACATTAAGTGTAGAACCAAAACTAGAGAGTTTTGTTCTTGTATGTCTTGTAAGAACAAGATGATATGAAGAATCAAACTAAAGAGTTTGATTCTTAGTAACTAGTAAGTAACAACAACAAGTAAGTAACAATAATCAAAGACAAGTAACAACAAACAAAAGAATGATGATGATGAAGGTGTTTTTGGCCACGGTTTTAGAAGAAGAAAAAGAGAGGAAAATGTCTCATGTTACTTACAAGAATGTAGAGAAAAGAGAGAAAAGTTTGAGAGAGATTTGCAAGTAAAAGTGTGTAAATGAGAAGTGTAATGAGAGAGCTAGTAAATAAGTTACAAAAAAAAAAAAAAAAAAAAAAAAAAAACTTGAACCCTTTGATCCTCTAAATGCCGACGGTTCAATAAAGGGGAGGGAGAGGGAGTTTGTCCACAAGATTACTTCATGTAAAGGCTTCAAAAGTTGGTTACAAGGTGTTTGTTCATGGGGACATGGTGTAACTAGATTCTTTAAGCACTAAACCAACTAGTTTCATCTTAAGTAACACTTACATAAATTAGTGGGCTAGCTAGTCCATTAAAGAAGTAGGGTGGGCTCTTTAAGTCCATTAACACTAATAAAAGTCCAAGTTCCATTAATTTACAAATCAATCCAATAAAGCTCAAGTAATTAACTAATAACCTTAGTTAATTAAAATGATTAATAAAACTTAATCATGAATGTAAATAATACTTGAAAATATTATTCGTGTAAGTTTCGCGTGTCACAAAGATGTTTCGGGCATTCAAAAGTTAATCGCGGTAACAAGTAAATGTATATAAACAATACATTCAATAAAACACAAGTATTAATAATAAATATTAATAAATAAACGTTGGAAAATCCAGGGTCGTTACACTACTTTCACAATAATATACATTATTTCGTAGAAATCAAAACAACCATATTCATTCAAACTCAATTCTGATTTTGAAACCTCAGAATTCAATTCGAGATATAACCGGTACCATCACTTTTAGATTCCTACATCTTTCAAAGCTATATTTTGACTTCAAAACTGTGCTAGAACATCAAATGTATATTAACGATTACAATCTGTGTTCAAACCCTTCGAAAATTTCTGAAGACACTTCAAATAATGAGCAATCGAGATGATGATCCAACCACATGTTACCCACAGTTATGTACCCAAAAAACTCTTGAAACCAAAGTAAAAGTTTAAACAACGTATCCGCGTCAGATTCTTTGACATTTATTAGCAAAAAAAAATAACTTTGCGATTCCTTTTCAAAGCAGCCAGTTTTGTCCCAGCTCCAGCAAGTCAACTTCGACTTTTCAGTCAGACTAACCTTATTATAACCTTGAGATATACACCATCGTTACCGGGGAACCTTTTACATTCCACCATATTATCAGCAGATGTACCAACAAACTTCATTACCCTTTGACTTTAGCCTCTCCAAAAAGTCATTATAGTTATTCATTGAAATCCCATCATTTACTCATTTCCATCTTGTAACAAGAATTTCCATATAAATCATCGGGAATTAGCAATCAGTATTTTGAAATCTCGCAGCATGTCTACGCCAACAGTTATATGTGTATATATAACATCTATCTTCTGGACTTAATTTGAATGTGAAGTTTCTGAAAAACACTCTGAACTACGAATTGGTTCTCCGAAAATGGAAAAATGCTGATAAAGCAGCAAAAACTATAAACAACTTTAACAGTAAGAGTTTGATGATAATGAATAAGTGTGCTGGCAAGGCGCAGAAAAAGAGAAGTCTTGGAACTGGAAACCGGATTGAGCAAAGTATGAAGGAGGCTGTGGACAAATCACAAAGACTGAACCTGACTTCAAAGAATCTAAATGATTCAGTACCTGCTGAAGTCATTAACGAATACCTTGCTCCTTTCCATAAAACCCTTGCGGACAATATTCTTCATCATCCTCTTATCTTTAATATTCTAAGATATCATCGTATCTTCCATTATAAATATCCTCCATATTTCTGAAGATATTTTCATAACCATTCTTATCTGAAATCATTTATTCCCTCGCGTTATCTGCATCACATCATAAAGGAAACTGTTATAGTTTCTAAAATCTGAAACCTTCGAGTATAAAGTATGAAAGTTTTGAAGTAGTGTTGGGAACTGAAGCATGAATTAGTATAATATAATGACACTTGATCAACGTGATTATATTACAGTAAGTCATGCTGAGTTTCTAAATAGAACGTGATGATTCACAGATCATAACATCATCATGTGCCATGTTACACGACTCTTGTATTCTATTTAACCTCTAAAATATCAAGAAAATATTTCTTGATGATTCGGTCTTTTTCCGGGTATTCTGGTAATTTAACAAATCAAGACCGTGCCATTACCATTTCCTTCTTAGAACATTAACAATGTTCATTCCGAAATTTATATCTGCGAATTCTGGACCATTACAAGCGGTGCTTAATCGAAAGAAGAAGAAACGAAAGAACAAAGCTCCAAAATAGAAATTGGAGTATAAATTGAAGCAAATAGGAGGGAGTATTAAATGTGGATGACAATGATTATAGAAGACAGAAGCAGAGACTTTGAAGTATAAGGGAAGATATAAAACCCAACAACAACCCAGAAATTACAAACCATATATATCGATGCATATAGCAATATAAAGACACGGGAGAACTAAAAACACTATAAAACCAAGAGTATAGTAGAAGTAAATCGATTCTTCTGGCGGCAGATGAAAAAGAAGAATGACAGATATGAAAGTTAGGAGTATATCAAGAATCAGAATTGGATGGAGCATATTAGCGAATGCTATAAAGTATGAATTGAGGGAGAAAGAATAAAAGGTGTGAGTTGTGGAAATAAGGAAACGAAGGGGGTTGGATATATAGGAAAATATCCGACAGAGCAATCAAAACAGATTATCGCATTTAATCAAAGCGGATCCTAACTTCCTTAATTACCGAAGAACAAAATCTTATTACGAAGATTTTCTCTAAATTCCTTGAATTCCGAAAATCAACCGTGACTATGTCATTGGTTAAAAAGAGCGTGCATTTACTCATTTCATTCTTTTGTGCTAACTTCACTCGTACTCTTCACAAAAATCAAATTGCTTTATCTATATTCTATATTATTTGATGATAATAAAACTCTAATTTCCAACTCGTATACGTCATGAAAACATACTTATTGTCAGCCATGACCATCTCATTCAAATTTCGGGACGAAATTTCTTTAACGGGTAGGTACTGTGACAATCCGAAAATTTCCAACCAAATTGAAACTTTATCTTTATATTATTCCGACACGATAAGCAAAGTTTGTTAAGTTAAATCTCAAGAATTTTAAACTGTGTTCATATATTCATTATAACCTCGACCAAATTCCGACGATTCACGAACCGTTATATATAAATAGATATGTATGTATATATATATATATATATATTATAACTTGAGAATATTAATAAAGTATTAAACGTATAATACTTTACACGAACGTATTTGTTTCAATATGTTTATCGATGGAATTAGAAGATAATATCAAATGATTAATTTATCAGATACATTGTGATATGATTACGGGTCTATATTATGAGGTCCACTGTGATTTAAGAAATCTATTCTTTTTGACAACATTCGGAAAATGGTAAAGTGATTTATAAGTAAGAAAGTAGAGTGTAAATAACTTAGATGTTGGATATCGACAAGTTAAGTAACTCGACATTTTTCATTAAGATGATTTCATACGATTATTTAACCTTTGGACTTTAACCCATGCTTCACCAACAGACTGTAATTTAAAAACTTGAAACCAATTATGAATATATATATATGATTATACTTTTCTAAAATGTTTTATGATATAACGATTTTCATTATTTTAACCTTTAAACAAAAATAATTTTTAAATATATTTAGTTTTGGAAAACAAAATTATCATATTTATTTGATTTAGTTTCAAACGTACAAAAACGTTTTCAGTTTAAAAAGAACTTTATTATTAAAACATATATAACTTTTATAAATATCTAGAACCACTTTTGACAACTCATTACTTAACCAGTATGATAAAGATAACGATATTTATATTTTATTTTATTAAATATATATAACGATTTAAATTAATATTATATATATATTTATACGCATATTATACATACATATTTGTATACTTTTACTATACTTAAACTTTACCTTTACTTTATTTTTACTTTACTTTAACTTTAATAATTCACTTTAATAATTCATACTTTAATAATTCACTTTAATAATTCATACTTTAATAATTCACTTTAATAATTCATACTTTAATAATTCACTTTAATAATTCATACTTTAATAATTCACTTTAATAATTCAAAAATCTATTATAAATAGAATTCAATAGGTTTCATTATTTCATAGAAATTTGAAAATATTTTTCTCTAAACTCTCTCAATCGATTTACATATATATATTTACTCCGTATTATTTCAAGATATTATTAGTATACATAATATAGTACGACGGAGTGCTGTCCGAGTGATTTCGAAATTGTTTTTTTCGAGCGAGATAGAACTAAGAAAATTATGGGTTATAGCTATGGAGGTTATGGGTATGGTTCGGGAGTATTGCTCTTGAGTCAAACTAGTGTTTATCATCTCCGTTGCGTCTACGTACTTTTCCTGCAATATTGAATCTCAATATTGATACGTGAGCACTCATAACTTAACTTTTATATATTATTAGTGTATCCCTGACTAGTGCTCGAGTATATAGGATTATGCATACTTATACGTTCGTTATTGTCGTTAGATAGGTTATGTCGAATCTTGAATTAAATACATATGCTATTAAGATAAGGTATATGATATGCATGTCGTTGGAAAGCTAGCGAAAAATTGAGAACTTTTCATTTAGATATCGAATGGTTTCGATGAACGGTTTAGAAGTTATAGTCAATTGAATTTTTGTATTATTATTAAAAATGATTATTATTATCGTCGTTATTATCATCGTTCTAGTTTTATCTTATTATTATTATTATTATTATTATTATTATTATTATTATTATTATTATTATTATTATTATTATTATTATTATTATTATTATTATTATTATTATCTTTATCAATAAAAGGATTTATTATTAAAAATTGTTATTTTTATTATTATTACTATCGTTATTATCGTTAAAATTATAATTAGTATTATTATTATTATTATCTAATTATTATTATTATTATTATTATTATTATTATTATTATTATCATTATTAATATATATATCATTATTTAAAAATGGTTATTGTTAATATTATTATGATATTATCATTAAAATAATTATTAGTATTATCGTTAATAATGTCATAGTAATTATCATTATTAGTATTATTGTAATTAAAACTAATATTAGTAACACCTAATTAAATTGATTACTATTATTATCATTATTATGAACACGATATAAAAGACGATTAAAAGCTATTAAGCGAAATGATTAGGAAATAATGAGTAAGAGTATCTTGATGAAATTAAAATATTGTAAGATATTGATTTAGATAAAATTATCGTTCTTATTATTTTTATCATTACTATTATTATTAGAAGTATCGTTAGTATTAAAACTATCATTTTAACAAAAATTATCATTTTAATAGAAATCTCATTGTTATTATAAAATACCACTATTATTATCATTTTAAATAGAATTATTATTTTAAAGATAATATTAAAAAGTGTCGTAAATATTAAAGTTATCATAATTAGAATCATCATTTTATCATAATGTTATCTTAGTAATTATAAATATTGACATTTTTATTAATAAAATAATAATAATTATTATTACAAAATAATTCAACTTTTACTTACTATTATTATGGATATTATTTTATCAACTAAATATGTGATACAAACATATTTTACTACGTGTAATAAAATTTCTTTAATAATACCTATCATATTATCGTTATGATATTAAATGAACTCTATAAATCTTATTACTTAATAAATATAAAAGTATATTTTATTATATAAATTTTAATATAAAATTTTATTTATTAATAAATGAATTATATTATTTACTCTAATAATTTTTTTTAAAATATTTAAAAATATAAAACGACGACATTTAAACTATATATTAATTATGTATAGATTTTGGAAATCATTTTGAGTCAAATTGACTTTTGTTGACCTATGCATATTAGTCTCGAGCATTAGGATTATGGTACACTATGACTTGACCTAATTTGTTAAACAAACATTGACCAACACATAAATATATATAATTAATATAGGTTCGTGAATCCGAGGCCAACCTTGCACTTGTTCAATGACGTTATATGTATTTTACTACGAAATACAGTATGGTGAGTTTCATTTACCTTTTTACCCTTTATATTTTTGAGCTGAGAATACATGCGCAATTTTTATAAATGTTTTACGAAATAAACACAAGTAATCGAAACTACATTATATGGGTGAATGATCGAAGCCGAATATGCCCCTTTTGCTTGGTAACCTAAGAATTAGTAAACCGATCTACTAATTGACGCGAATCCTAAAGATAGATCTATTGGGCCTAACGAACTCCATCCAAAGTACCGGATGCTTTAGTACTTCGAATTCGTTTTTATCATGTCCGAAGGATTTTCTGGAATGATAGGGGATATTCTTATATGCATCATGTTAATGTAGGTTACCAGGTGTTCACCATATGAATGATTTTTGTCTCTATGCATGGGACGTATATTTATGAGAACTGGAAATGAAATTTTTGTGGTCTATTAAAATAATGGAAATGAATGATTATGATAAACTAATGAACTCACCAACCTTTTGGTTGACACTTTAAAGTATGTTTATTCTCAGGTGTTAAAGAAATCTTCCGCTGTGCATTTGCTCATTTTAGAGATATTACTTGGAGTCATTCATGGCATATTTTGAAAGACGTTGCATTCGAGTCGTTGAAATTCATTAAGATTATTATTAAGTCAATTATAGTTGGATGTATTATGAAATGGTATGCATGCCGTCAACTTTCGTTGTAAAGAAAGCTTGTTTTTTAGATACGAATGGAATGTTTGTAAAATGTATCATATAGAGGTCAAATACCTCGCGATGTAACAACTATTGTGAATCGTTTATAATGTATATGAACGGGTCCTTTCAAAAAAAGGGCAAAGAGGTATATCAAAGAAGTATAAGCGTAATTATCATTCATCTACATCAAATCGTTAAATCGCTCTTCATCACCACCGCAAAAGGCGGTGATGCCGGTAACAAAATCTAGAACCCAAATTTATGCATCTAAAAAAGGATCAAGTATATTTACATAATCGGAGTAGATAGCGGTGAAGTTCTTGAAGAAAAAACACGTCACAGATCACCACCCTGTTTTTTATTTATTTTGGTGAAAATTTAAATACAAAATTTTATTAGGCATAAAATGAGTTCTCGTAGGATACACGTGTAGTTACGTGCGCCAATTAATAAAAACGGGTGAATTAAAAGTACATATAAATTACTAGTGAAATGACATGTGGAATCACGGGTTTATTTAAACGAAACAGTTTAATTATATGTTTTATGTATTAAGTAAATGTATATGTTAAAGTCATTTACTTTAATGACCCGTAGAACCAGATTTCGACTAAGAAACTTGTCGTTGCATTTACAATGAGACATGTATTTCGCATACATATGTAACATAATTAATTTTTTTTTTTGAAAAGCAGCCATCTCATTAAAAAAAAACATAGTACAAAGAGGATCCAAAAGGCATGGATCAACAGAGTTCACAGCCTACGCTATACAAATGCCAATCACGAAACAAAAAACACGAAACCAACAAATATAGAGACACTCGACCAAATCAGACTCGATCTTAACCAATATTGAGATAGACAATCGGATTCGAGAGCCACGTTTGCCACTCCAACTTCTTGTTCTTAATCCTATTTGAGATCCAATCAAATGTTATAGTTTGTATTTCATTGAGAGCCATCAGAGTACTCTAAGATTTGTTACAGAATACGGTGTTATTAAGGTTTTTCCAAATGAAATACGCCCCAATCTACTTAACTGCTACCCAAATAGATTTGCCCAAGTCCGACATAGGAGTTGTTGGATTATCAATTCTGAGTAAATCAGTAACGTTTAGATTGTCGTTCAAGCCCACGTTCCACCACTTGAATATACGAACCCAAATCTCCTTCGCACTTTTACAAGAGACAAGAACATGATCCACCGACTCTAAGTGTTCATCACATACGAGACAACGAGAGCTATGAAGGTCTATACCCCGCTTATCTAGTTCCAATCTTACGGGCAATCGCTTCATTAACGCCCGCCAAGCAAAAATTTCAATTTTTTTCGGTACTAAGTAGTTGCGAACAGTACTTTGAGCTGAAGAATGAACATGTAGAATTTTATCATCGATAGCATGAGAAAGCAGACTGACTTTAAACAGCCCGTTAGTAGCTAATGCCCATTTGATTGAGTCTGTTCTGTTGCTGTTAATTGCCATCGAGGAAAGCAGACCCTTTAGCTTGGCGAATTCTTGTAATGCTCTGCCCGGAATTTCCCGCCTCCAACACCAGTTTTCAGACGACCCGATCCCGCCATCACCCAATCTGTCTTTGACTAAAGCAACAGGGAATAGTTCCAACCTATATAATCTTGGAAAAAGATTACACAGCTTGTCACTACCCACCCAATGCTCATTCCAAAAAAGCGTAGAACCACCATTGCCTAAAATTTTTTCAAAAGAATTTTTGAAAGGAACCTGCAATTCTTCAATATCTTTTCCTGCATTGATAATGTTAGACCAAACCCCACAAGAATGAGGCGACAGGTTATCCATAAGTAACCCACCGCAGACGCCATGGATACTTCGAATGACTTTGACCCAAAGAGCTTCGGTTTCGGTTTTAAACCTCCACCACCATTTCCCCAATAAAGAAAGATCTTTACTTTTAAGAGACCCAACGTTTAACCCCCCTTTCCCGTAAAAATTTAGAATTTGTTCCCATTTGACCCACGACATTTTTGACCCCGACCCATCCCCACCCCAAAAGAAAGACCGTCTTACACTCTCAAGTAGTTTTAACACGCATGGCGGAGCACGATAGATCGAGAAATAGTATAATGGCAAACTCGATAGAACCGATTTAATCAACACTAGTCTTCCACCAAACGACATCGAACGCATTTTCCACCTCGAAAGTCTCGACTTGAATTTATCTATAACCGGCTTCCAGTCTTTTAACTTACTCATTTTCGCACCGATTGGAAGCCCTAGATACACAAAGGGGAATTTACCTACTTGGCATCCCATAAGTTGAGCAACCGTACTAACTTCTGCCTCTTCGACCCCTACCCCAAAAACATTACTCTTGTGGAAATTTACTTTTAAACCCGAAGCGAGTTCATAACACTTGAGTAGATTTCGAAGATTGAAGGCATTGGTTCGGTTCCATTCACGAAAGAAGAGAGTATCATCCGCATATTGGAGATGAGAAACCTCCACTTTATCTTTTCCAACCTCGACCCCTCTAAATAACCCCTTATCTAATGCCGCTTTAGTAAGGATATTTAACCCCTCGGCCACCAAAATAAAAAGGAAAGGCGAGAGTGGGTCGCCTTGCCTTACACCCCTTCCAAGTCTGAATTCGGAAGTGGGCGACCCGTTTACCAAGATCGAAATAGAAGCCGACTTTAGACAAGTAAGAATCCAACTCCTCCATTTAACCCCAAAACCCATTGACTTCATAACTTCAAGAAGAAAGTTCCAGTTTGAACTATCGAATGCCTTTTCAAAGTCCGCTTTTAGAATAAACCCTTTTCGTCGGTTGGCCTTGAGAAAGTCAATTGTCTCGTTAACAATTAGTGCACCATCAAGGATATAACGCCCTTTTAAAAAGGCACTTTGCTCTAGACCTATCAGCGAGGCTAATACTTTCCTAAGATGATTCGAAAGCTATGACGATCGCACCAAATCCATATGGACAAAAACGTCATTCATTGATTTCATTGCGAGGTATTTGACCTCTATATGATACGTTTTGTAAACATTGCATTCTTTTGAAAAGGCACACCATAAATGTATATTTAAATCAAAGGTTTTCGACATCTGATGATTTCTGCATATAGACAATCACCGTATATAATAGTTTACAATAGTACTTCCGTTGACAATGCAGTTAAAATAAGGTACATGGTGATGACTTGGTGAATGCAACGTTTTCTTGAAAAATATGCCATGTAAGACTCCATGCATATAGCTTGTCTATCATATAAGTAAACAGCGGAAGGCTTCTAGGGAACCTGAGAATAAACATGCTAACAAGTGTCAACACAAAGGTTGGTGAGTTCATAGTTTTAGTATTGCGCATAATCTGTATATAAAAGTGGATCACAAGATTTCTGTTGTTTCATCCAGAAACGTTTATCAAAATGTTCTACAAAATTGAGCACCCTGGTAACTAAACTTAACGTATATATAATTTATACCCTTTGTATAATCATCTTAATAATACACGCAAACCAACGTGTACGCTTCTCAAATAGCATACGTCCGTTAAAAGGCTAGTGCTCTAGCTCGGACGGGGATATCAAGCCCTATGGATCCATATACTACTACTCGCGCCCACCAGTTCTTATAACTGGCAGTTAACAGTTACCAAAGCTAAGGGATTTTTGGTTCAAACTCAGTGTAGAATTTAGTATGTACTTGTATCCATTGCATTTAAAATAAAGTGCATATATTCTCAGCCCAAAAATATATATTGCAAAAGCAATTAAAAAGGGAGCAAATGAAACTCACGCATATAAATCTAGTATTTTCAGTATGTATAAACAGTTGCATGTATTCTCAGCCCAAAAATATATTGAGTAAAAGGGATCATATGAAACTCACCTTAGCAGCACATATAGTTGTTCATCGTATTGTGACCGAAACTCGGAATATCAAATAATCGTAGTTCTCAACCTAGAGAACATATGTTGGTCAATAAATGTCTATCAAGCTAGGTCAGGTCATAGTGTATCACAATCCTAATGCTCGAGATCGACATACAAAAGTTATCCAAAGTCGTTTCAAAAGTCAATTTTGACAATAGTTTAACAAAACGAGACTTACCTTATATAAGGATTCATTTACTCGGTTGGTAATATTAAAAAATTTAATTTATCAATCTTATAAACAAGTTGTTTAAATCTTAATTGCAGATTCAAAAGCAATTCCAATTAACGTCAATCATAATTCAGTTGATCATATATTTTAATCCGTTCATCGAAACTATTCGATATCTAAATGAAAAGTTATCGATTTTTCGTTAGCTTCCCAAAAACATGTATATCATATACCTTTTACCAGTAATATATGTATTTAATTTGTGATTGATTATAAACAGTTTAATGATGAAATTTAGTATACAAGCATGTATAAATATATACACTCGAGCACTAGTATGTATACACTATTAATTTATAAAAGATAAAATATGAGTGCTTACGTATCAATATTGAGATTCAATATTGTAGAAAAGTACGTAGACGTAACAGAGATGATAAACACTAGGTTTGATTCACAAATATACCCCCGAACATTACCCATAACCTCCTTGGCAATAACCCATTATTTCCTTAGCTCTAGCTTGCTCGAAAACTCGTTTTGAAATCATTTGGTCATCACTCCGTCGTAATATTTTATGTATAAATAATACTAATAATAATAATCATAGGATTATTAATAATAATATTAATATTAATAATAATAATAATAATAATAATAATATAAATAATAATAATAATAATAATAATAATAATAATAATAATAATAATAATAATATAATATAAGTAGAGAGGATAGAGAAAACGATGGATAAATTTGGCCATAAACCTAGGCTATTTATAGAAGAATTCTGATTTCTGACCCCCGTGCGATCGCATGGGTTTTGTGCCTATATGCCATGCGATCGCATGGCCCTCTGATCCAGCTCACAAACTTTTGTTTTCTTGTTTGTCGACATAATATTTAATTATATATATATATATATATATATATATATATATATATATATATATATATAATTTATATAATTAATTATATATTATATTAAATTCATGTGCATAGTTGACTTGTAATTTTTGTCCCGATAAGTCGTACGTCGTCACTCGACTTAAGTCCCGGTTCCGGTTTTTCGAACGCATTTTCGTACGCTGAGAAAACTAGTACTTTACATTTTGTGACACGTACCTTTGTCAAAAATTAGTCTTAAATTAATGTAAAATTAACCCACTCAAAGTGTAACTTAATCTTTTGAGTGTTTTGGTCATTTACTTTTATAAATCAAAGTTTCATTATTTAATCAAGTATATTCAAATCCAAAACGTTTTATATCTAGTTAAATATTATATTTAATCATATTATTAAATATATATTTTCAATATTGATAAACACGTTTTAAAATACACATCGCAAGTTATTCATGTATCCAATTCTAACAGTTAATATTCCTTATTATTGTATGTGTCCAAATTACGTTATTTAAACAAACAATTTACCATTTATTCCGGATACCGTTAAAATGAATGATTTCTCAAATCAACGTGGACCTCACCATAGAGACCCGTAATAATATCATAATCATTAAAAGACCTGATAAATATACTTTAATTCAATCGTTTAGCATTATCTTTTAACTCCATAGTTAAATATATCAATCAGATAATCAAACCAATTAGGTTAATGCACAATATCATATACGCAACACTTTGATACGTTTTCAAGTTATAGTATATACATATGTATCTATTTTCATATAATCGTTCGCGAATCGTTGAGAACAATCGAAGAGTATTTGAATAGTTCAAGAATTTTGAGATTTAACTTCATGAACTTTGTTTATCGTGTCGAAAACGTTAATCATACAAGATTAAGTTTAAATTTGGTCAGAATTTTCCGGGTCATCACAGTACCTACCCGTTAAAGAAATTTCGTCCCGAAATTTGTGTGAGGTCGTCATGGCTAATAATAAAAATGTTTTCATGACGAATATGAGTCGATAAATAGAGTTTTATTACCATTTGAATAATATGGATAAAACAATCCAATTATTCGAAGCGTATGAGAGAAGTTATCGTAATCGAGTGAAATGGAGAATAGAGATGTGTCTTATCTCTTGACGTGGCAACGATTGATTTCCGGAATTTAAGGAATAGAAAATCTTCATAATCTAAATAAGATTTGATTCTTCGAGAATTAAGGAGATTTTGCGTAATCTGCCTCGATTGCTATGTCTGGTCTTTTGCTATAAATTCTTCTGTTTCATTATTTTCACCACTCCTACATCTTCTTCCTCGCTTCATACTTTCACAAGATTGTGAAAATGCTTCATCCAGTTCTGATTCTTGATATTATTCTGACTACCACCACAATCTTCCTTCTATTCCAACTCCCATCGGAGGAATCTGTTTACTTTTACTTCGCTCTTGGGGTAGTGGTTTTCATAATCCTTCCTTGCATTTGTCTTTCCATAATTATTGACATCTACGGTTAATGATCTCTTCTATTTGCTGTGATTTATACTCCTCTTTATATTTAGAAGCTGTGTTATTATTTTCTCTTCTCGACCTTAAGATAAGCGGATAATGGTCCAGAATTCGTAGGTACGAAGTTTTGAATAAACATAGTTAATGTTCTGAGAAGGAATTCGTAATGGCACGATCTTGATTTGGTAAATTGCCAAAATATCCGAAAAGATAGAACTATCAAGAAGATATGTTCTTAATATGTTTGGAAATTGGGTAGAATGTAAGAGTCGTGTAAATGGTACATGATAATGGTATGTTCTGTGAATCATCACATTCCATTAGAAACTCAACATGACTTACTGTAATATAATCACGTTGGCCTGACGTCATTATATTATACTAATTCATGCTTCAGTTCCCAACACTACTTCAAAACATTCATATTTTAAACTTGAATTTTTCAGGATTTAGAAACTAACACAGTTTCTTTTATGATGTAACACAGATAGCATGAAGGAATGAATAATTTCAGATAATCACGAAATTATCCTCAGAAATATTGAGGATATTTATAATGAAAGATACGATGATATCTTAGAATATTCAAGATAAGATGATGATGAAGAATATTATCCGTAAGGGTTTTAGAGTAAGGAGTAAGGTATTCGTTAATGACTTCAGCAGACACTGAATCATTTGTATTCTTTGAAGGCAGGTTCAGTCTTTGTGATTTATCCACAGCCTCCTTCATACTTTGCCCAATCCATTTTTCAGTTCCAAACCTTCTCTTTTTCTCAGCTTTACCACCATACTATTCCTTATCATCAAACTTTTGACTGTTAAGGCCGTTTACAGTTTTTGCTACTTCATCAGCATTGTTCCAAAATTCGGAGAGCTAGTTTTGCAGTTTGGGTGTTTTTCAGAAACTTCACATTCGAAGTATACGAGTCTAGGAGATAGACATTATATGTATATATATAACTGTTGGCGTAGAATTGTTGCGAGATTCAAAATACTGATTGCTAATTCCCAGTAATTAGTATGGTAATTCTTGTTACAAGATGCGGATGAGTACACGATAGAGTTTCAATGAGTATAAGGATTTTTCGGAAGATCATGGATAAATGAAGTTGTTGGTAAATTTACTGCTAATGTGGTGGAACATGAAAGGTTCCCCAGTATCAAGAACGTATAAGTCAAGGTTATAATAAGGCTAATCTGAAAAATCGAAGTTGACTGGTTGGAAGTGTGATAAAACTGGATACTTTGAAAAGGATTGCAACATTATTTTCGATATTAACAACGCTAAAGGATCTTGCACAGTTTTGAAGTCAAAGTATAGCTTTGAAAGATGTAGAGATCTAAGAATGATGTCACCGGTTCAGTGTTATGACTTGGATTCTGATCTGTCAATATCAGAATATGTAATTGAATTTGTATGAAAACGATTGTATATCGTGGTAAAGATAGTGAGTATAGTTAATGATTTTTGAATCAAAATTGAAGAATATACAGTGTAACATATTAATTGTGAACTTATATATTTCCCGAGTATTACCTACCCGTTAAAGATTTCACAATTAATATTTTGTACAAAAGAATTTTTATTACCGTCTTTATGAAAATATATGTATGTATATTTTCTTCAAATGTAATACAGATTTAATGAGTTAATATCATATTAAGCTCATTTGATTTTTGGCTTGAATTAGAAATGAATAATCTCTAAAACATTAGAGACTTCATAATCTTTGCGGAGTATTTCGCTAATGAAATTAATACTTCATTATATATTCTTATTGCTATTCCTTGGTAAAGGATGTTGATTTTCGTGGAATTCTTGCAAACTTCGCAAGGTGCAAATGATGTTTTCTAGAGAGTTTCGAGTGCATCGAAGATGAAAGTGTAAAATCAACCATGTTATTGAATAATACACTTGGTTTATTATGAAATGGAATTCATTGAGTTGAAACAGAGATTGTAGTTAACGATGATTAAGTTGCTAACGAAGAATGTACTTCATAGCATATTATGAATTTAATCGAGTAATATTTACCCTTTTTCAATTCATACATAATAGCTTAGTACGAAAAGATTTATGATGGTTTTAAAATTTATATATACAAGATATACATATAAATTCTTCAGGGGAAATGAGTTAATATTTCATAACTCATTGATACAATATACGCGTTATTGATTCGTAATGATGTCCACGGTGTTTTTCTTGAACTGGCGGAGCTTGTGATATTAGAGGTGCCGATGATTCTAATGATGTTGACAGCACCGACTGCTGGTGAGGCTAAGGGTATTGTTGATGTTGTGATATAACAAGTCTAGCTTATAAATCATACACCATTCCGATCAGGGTTTCTACTTTATCTGATTTATGGTTAAGGCTAGAATAGATAATCTCTAAGATTACAGATTATATAATCGCCGTAGGATATTTCTCCGATGAAGTTATGAATCCATACTTCATTGTTTGCTGTTGTTGATACTCCTTGGTATCTATGGTGCGTATGATGTTGATGTTCTAGGTACAAATCGTGATGTTGAGGCGTGTGATGTGGATGTTGGTGGTGGTGGTAATGGTACTGTTGGTGTTATTGTCAGTGGTACTAGTGCTGTTGGTGCTGAGGATGGTGATGTTACTGGTGTTGGTGATATTGCTGGTGTTTGTAAATTGTGTACTGTGCTCTCTAAAGTTGACACTCGAGCTCGAAGTTCTTTAACTTCTTCTACTAACCCTGGTTGGTTATTGGTGTGAGGTAGAGGTCGGATATCTTTTCTAGTTCCGTTAATGGTAGCTTCAAGATGAAAAATTCTCGCAAAAAGAGTATAAACGGTGTTGCGAACAGGTTCGCCGGTAAGCGGATCGAGTACTCCGACGTTAGGCGGTAAGTTCGGCTCGTGGTATGGAGTACCTTCTTCATTTCTCCATAGGGTAAGTATTTCGCGAACCCATCCCCATTTTCTAAAGAAATCACGGTAGTTGATCGGTCGGTGCGGTCCCGTCACGCTGTCTTCGGAGTTGGAGGGACTTGGTCTATTCGAGGAGACCATCTTACGTGTTCACATAAAGTTATGAAATGATTCTTGGTATGAATTGAGGGTTAAATACTGGATGATACCTTCGTCTTCTCGCATACGTATATATAGTAAAAGGATTCCGTAATTTACGGAGGAAATTTCAAAAAAGGCCAAATAAGATTCACTGTAGTAGATATGATTGGATATGATTTGTCTATACACCGTGTATGCAATAAATGCAAAAACACGTGTCAAGACGTAAGATTGATAAACATGTAATTTTCGACAAGAGTTGATAAGCAAAACTTTTGACATGCAGACACAGTCAAAGCCCAGACTTACGAATGCATCCTAACATCTATCAGTTAGACACATTAATGCAAGACCTGATTCGCTAAGACCAACGCTCTAATACCAACTATGATGATCGCACCAAATCCATATGGACGAAAACGTCATTCATTGATTTCATTGCGAGGTATTTGACCTCTATATGATACGTTTTGTAAACATTGCATTCTTTTGAAAAGGCACACCATAAATGTATATTTAAATCAAAGGTTTTCGACATCTGATGATTTCTGCATATAGACAATCACCGTATATAATAGTTTACAATAGTACTTCCGTTGACAATGCAGTTAAAATAAGGTACATGGTGATGACTTGGTGAATGCAACGTTTTCTTGAAAAATATGCCATGTAAGACTCCATGCATATAGCTTGTCTATCATATAAGCAAACAGCGGAAGGCTTCTAGGGAACCTGAGAATAAACATGCTAACAAGTGTCAACACAAAGGTTGGTGAGTTCATAGTTTTAGTATTGCGCATAATCTGTATATAAAAGTGGATCACAAGATTTCCGTTGTTTCATCCAGAAACGTTTATCAAAATGTTCTACAAAATTGAGCACCCTGGTAACTAAACTTAACGTATATATAATTTATACCCTTTGTATAATCATCTTAATAATACACGCAAACCAACGTGTACGCTTCTCAAATAGCATACGTCCGTTAAAAGGCTAGTGCTCTAGCTCGGACGGGGATATCAAGCCCTATGGATCCATATACTACTACTCGCGCCCACCAGTTCTTATAACTGGCAGTTAACAGTTACCAAAGCTAAGGGATTTTTGGTTCAAACTCAGTGTAGAATTTAGTATGTACTTGTATCCATTGCGTTTAAAATAAAGTGCATATATTCTCAGCCCAAAAATATATATTGCAAAAGCAATTAAAAAGGGAGCAAATGAAACTCACGCATATAAATCTAGTATTTTCAGTATGTATAAACAGTTGCATGTATTCTCAGCCCAAAAATATATTGAGTAAAAGGGATCATATGAAACTCACCTTAGCAGCACATATAGTTGTTCATCGTATTGTGACCGAAACTCGGAATATCAAATAATCGTAGTTCTCAACCTAGAGAACATATGTTGGTCAATAAATGTCTATCAAGCTAGGTCAGGTCATAGTGTATCACAATCCTAATGCTCGAGATCGACATACAAAAGTTATCCAAAGTCGTTTCAAAAGTCAATTTTGACAATAGTTTAACAAAACGAGACTTACCTTATATAAGGATTCATTTACTCGGTTGGTAATATTAAAAAATTTAATTTATCAATCTTATAAACAAGTTGTTTAAATCTTAATTGCAGATTCAAAAGCAATTCCAATTAACGTCAATCATAATTCAGTTGATCATATCTTTTAATCCGTTCATCGAAACTATTCGATATCTAAATGAAAAGTTATCGATTTTTCGTTAGCTTCCCAAAAACATGTATATCATATACCTTTTACCAGTAATATATGTATTTAATTTGTGATTGATTATAAACAGTTTAACGACGAAATTTAGTATACAAGCATGTATAAATATATACACTCGAGCACTAGTATGTATACACTATTAATTTATAAAAGATAAAATATGAGTGCTTACGTATCAATATTGAGATTCAATATTGTAGAAAAGTACGTAGACGTAACAGAGATGATAAACACTAGGTTTGATTCACAAATATACCCCCGAACATTACCCATAACCTCCTTGGCAATAACCCATTATTTCCTTAGCTCTAGCTTGCTCGAAAACACGTTTTGAAATCATTTGGTCATCATTCAGTAGTAATATTTTATGTATAAATAATACTAATAATAATAATCATAGGATTATTAATAATAATATTAATTTTAATTTTAATAATAATAATAATAATAATATAAATAATAATAATAATAATAATAATAATAATAATAATAATAATAATAATAATAATAATAATAATAATAATAATAATAATAATAATAATAATAATATAAGTAGAGAGGATAGAGAAAAAGATGGATAAATTCGGCCATAAACCTGGGCTATTTATAGAAGAATTCTGATTTCTGACCCCCATGCGATCGCATGGGTTTTGTGCCTATATGCCATGCGATCGCATGGCCCTCTGATCCAGCTCACAAACTTTTGTTTTCTTGTTTGTCGACATAATATTTAATTATATATATATATATATATATATATATATATAATTTATATAATTAATTATATATTATATTAAATTCATATGCATAGTTGACTTGTAATTTTTGTCCCGATAAGTCGTACGTCGTCACTCGACTTAAGTCCCGGTTCCGGTTTTTCGAACGCATTTTCGTACGCTGAGAAAACTAGTACTTTACATTTTGTGACACGTACCTTTGTCAAAAATTAGTCTTAAATTAATGTAAAATTAACCCACTCAAAGTGTAACTTAATCTTTTGAGTGTTTTGGTCATTTACTTTTATAAATCAAAGTTTCATTATTTAATCAAGTATATTCAAATCCAAAACGTTTTATATCTAGTTAAATATTATATTTAATCATATTATTAAATATATATTTTCAATATTGATAAACACGTTTTAAAATACACATCGCAAGTTATTCATGTATTCAATTCTAACAGTTAATATTCCTTATTATTGTATGTGTCCAAATTACGTTATTTAAACAAACAATTTACCATTTATTCCGGATACCGTTAAAATGAATGATTTCTCAAATCAACGTGGACCTCACCATAGAGACCCGTAATAATATCATAATCATTAAAAGACCTGATAAATATACTTTAATTCAATCGTTTAGCATTATCTTTTAACTCCATAGTTAAATATATCAATCAGATAATCAAACCAATTAGGTTAATGCACAATATCATATACGCAACACTTTGATATGTTTTCAAGTTATAGTATATACATATGTATCTATTTTCATATAATCGTTCGCGAATCGTTGAGAACAATCGAAGAGTATTTGAATAGTTCAAGAATTTTGAGATTTAACTTCATGAACTTTGTTTATCGTGTCGAAAACGTTAATCATACAAGATTAAGTTTAAATTTGGTCAGAATTTTCCGGGTCATCACAAAAGCAATTTGGCAACTATTTTATAATAGCTACCAATGAGACTGATGGGTCTATAGTCGTCTAGTGAAAGTGGATCGTCTTTTTTAGGTATAATAATAATAATTATTATTATTAAATTATTATTATTATTATAAATAATAATAATAATAATAATAATAATAATAATAATAAAGTTTGCTCAAAAAGTATTTATATTTTTAATAATAAAATAATAATTAGTAATAACAAATGCCTCTTGAATTTAAAAAAAAAATTAAAATACAATTATTATATGATGGTTGTACAATATGCTTCAAAGTTTGTACATGTGTTCATGAGCTGTTTTGTAAAAGATTGTATAATTTGTTTTTAAAATTTGTATATATGATTATTATGATGTTTTATCATAAAGTTGTACATAATGCTTCAAATTTTGTACATATGGTCAAGAGGGTGTTTTATCATAAGGTTGTACATAATGCTTCAAATACTATACATATGGTCATGAGAGTGTTTTATTATAAAGTTGTACACAATGCTTCATATATTATACGATTAACATCCCCGTTTTCACATTTTCACAAATCAATCTTCATTTTCTCAAATTACTACTCTCCAAATTTTTTTTATTAAAAGATGATTAACTCAAGGATGATTTTTCCTACTGTATTGGTCATAATAGCTATCATCCTTGTTGCTTGTACACCACTAGATGAACCTATATTCTATCCTTCCCTTATCGTTTTATTATTTGTAATCATACCATTATTCCTTTGTTTGCTACTTATGAATCTAAACTAATTCTAATTTCATGTTGTTATTTGTCTATGAAAAAAAATTTGATTATGATTATGATTATGATTTATGTTGTTCATCTTTCTGAAAATAGAAAATGTCAAGCTTATCAAAGCTTGAGTTTGATGCCTTAGACGTATCGGGAACAAACTACACATCATGGGTTATGGACGTAGAAATAAATCTTGGATCATTGGGTATTCTAGAAACTTTAAAAGAAAACAATACTTGTTCCGATCAAGATAAATTAAAATCAATTGCTTTTATTCGCAAACATATTGATACCACCTTAAAACATATGTTTCTCACTATCAAAGATCCACATGTTTTATGGGAAAGTATCAAGAGTAGATTCGATAATCAAAAGGAAATATTACTCCCAGCTGTGAGGGAAGAATGGAGAAATCTAAGGTTTCAAGATTTCAAAAAGGTAAGTGAATACAGCTCGGTCATGTTCAAGATCCGTTCAAAGCTTTAATTCTGTGGTCAAGAAATAAGTGATGCTGATATGATGGAGAAAACTTTCTCCACAATGCATTCGGCAAACATAACTGTGCAAGAAAATTTAAGATTGCAGAATTATAAAACTTTTTCCAAACTTCAAACTTATCTCTTAGTTGCAGAAGTTAATAAAGAATTACTGATGAAAAATCAAGAATCTCGTCCCACCGGTGCGCTAGCATTTCCTGAAGCTAATGCTATTAACAATAATAATAATAATAAAAGAAGAAATGCACATGGACGAGGGCGTGGACAAGGTAGTGGCCATATTGGCCAAAACCATCATCATGGAAATTACCATAACAATAATAAAAATCATAACTATTTTCGAAATCACCCTTATGGTAATGGTCGTGGTGGTGGTGGTGGTCGTGGTGATCGTGGTCGTGGACAAAGAAATAATAATCCACAAAATTATAAAATTCAAACACCATACAATCCCACAAATCACAATGTTGAAGAAGGCTCTTCAAAGAATGTTGAAGATTCTTGTTACCGATGTGATAAAATTGGCCACTGGTGTAGTGACTCGAACTTTTCCATGTTTATATATATTAATTGAGATTGATATTTACATGATTAAATGTTTCCAACATGTTAAGCAATCAAACTTGTTAAGACTTGATTAATTGAAATATGTTTCATATAGACAATTGACCACCCAAGTTGACCGGCGATTCACGAACGTTAAAACTTGTAAAAACGACATGACGATATATATATGGATATGAATATGGTTAACATGAGATTATGATAAGTAAGTATCTCCATAAGTATATTAACAATGAGTTATATACATATAAACAAGACTACTAACTTAAGGATTTCGAAACGAGACATATATGTAACGATTATCGTTGTAACGACATTTAAATGTATATATATCATATTAAGATATATTAATATATCATAATATCATGATAATATAATAATTTAACATCTCATTAGATATAATAAACAATGGGTTAACAACATTAATTGAGATCGTTAACTTAAAGGTTTCAAAACAACACTTACATGTAACGACTAACGATGACTTAACGACTCAGTTAAAATGTATATACATGTAGTGTATTTAGATGTATTAAAATACTTTTGGAAGACTTCAAGACATATATCAAAACACTCATACTTAACAAAAATGGTTACAGTTACTTTTCCATTCTTTTCTTTCATCAAGAATTCTAGTCGTATTCTTATCCGTATTATACACAGCTTCAAAACGTACTTACTATGAGTATATACCAATAGGAACTAGCATGGGATTCCACTCTTGATTATGTCATGTATGACTAATCAATTTTAACTTCTACCATAAGCTAGTCAACTAACTAGAACTCCTTTTAACCCCACTCACCACTCACCAATTACCACTCATCATTCACTCCATTTCACTTTCAATTCTCTTTCTAATTCTCTCTCAACACACACACACACACACTATTATGAACGTATTTTTCCAGTAGTTAATCATCATCTTCATCAAAAATCACTTCAAGAATCAAGCTATAATCATCATAGGAAGAACACTTCAAGAACACTTCAAAAATCCCTTCAAGTTTACTAATTTACTTCCAAGCTTTCTAATCCATTCCAAGTAATCATCTAAGATCAAGAAACCTTTGTTATATACAGTAGGTTATCTTTATTATTCAAGGTAATATTCATATTCAAACTTTGATTCAATTTCTATAACTATAAACTATCTTAATAAAAGTAAAAATCTTACTTGAACTTGTTTTTGTGTCATGATCCTACTTCAAGAACTTTCAAGCCATCCAAGATCCTTTGAAGCTAGATCATTTATTGTCACTTCCAGTAGGTTTACCTACTAAACTTGAGGTAGTAATGATGTTCATAACATCATTCGATTCATATATATAAAACTATCTTATTCGAAGGTTTAAACTCGTAATCACTAGAACATAGTTTAGTTAATTCTAAACTTGTTCGCAAACAAAAGTTAATCCTTCTAACTTGACTTTTAAAATTAACTACACACATGTTCTATATCTATATGATATGCTAACTTAATGATTTAAAACCTGGAAACACAAAAAACACCGTAAAACCGGATTTACGCCGTCGTAGTAACACCGCGGGCTGTTTTGGGTTAGTTAATTAAAAACTATGATAAACTTTGATTTAAAAGTTTTTATTCTGAGAAAATGATTTTTATTATGAACATGAAACTATATCCAAAAATTATGGTTAAACTCAAAGTGGAAGTATGTTTTCTAAAATGGTCATCTAGACGTCGTTCTTTCGACTGAAATGACTACCTTTACAAAAATGACTTGTAACTTATTTTTCTGACTATAAACCTATACTTTTTATGTTTAGATTCATAAAATAGAGTTCAATATGAAACCATAGTAATTTGATTCACTCAAAACAGATTTAAAATGAAGAAGTTATGGGTAAAACAAGATTGGATAATTTTTCTCATTTTAGCTACGTGAAAATTGGTAACAAATCTATTCCAACCATAACTTAATCAACTTGTATTGTATATTATGTAATCTTGAGATACCATAGACACGTATACAATGTTTCGACCTATCATGTCGACACATCTATATATATTTCGGAACAATCATAGACACTCTATATGTGAATGTTGGAGTTAGCTATACAGGGTTGAGGTTGATTCCAAAATATATATAGTTTGAGTTGTGATCAATACTGAGATACGTATACACTGGGTCGTGGATTGATTTAAGATAATATTTATCGATTTATTTCTGTACATCTAACTGTGGACAACTAGTTGTAGGTTACTAACGAGGACAGCTGACTTAATAAACTTAAAACATCAAAATATATTAAAAGTATTGTAAATATATTTTAAACATACTTTGATATATATGTATATATTGTTATAGGTTCGTGAATCAACTAGTGGCCAAGTCTTACTTCCCGACGAAGTAAAAATCTGTGAAAGTGAGTTATAGTCCCACTTTTAAAATCTAATATTTTTGGGATGAGAATACATGCAGGTTTTATAAATGATTTACAAAATAGACACAAGTACGTGAAACTACATTCTATGGTTGAATTATCGAAATCGAATATGCCCCTTTTTATTAAGTCTGGTAATCTAAGAATTAGGGAACAGACACCCTAATTGACGCGAACTCTAAAGATAGATCTATCGGGCCCAACAAGCCCCATCCAAAGTACCGGATGCTTTAGTACTTCGAAATTTATATCATGTCCGAAGGAGGATCCCGGAATGATGGGGATATTCTTATATGTATATTGTGAATGTCGATTACCAGGTGTTCAATCCATATGAATGATTTTTATCTCTATGTATGGGATGTGTATTGAAATATGAAATCTTGTGGTCTATTGTTATGATTTGATATATATAGGTTAAACCTATAACTCACCAACATTTTTGTTGACGTTTAAAGCATGTTTATTCTCAGGTGAATACTAAGAGCTTCCGCTGTTGCTTACTAAAATAAGGACAAGATTTGGAGTCCATGTTTGTATGATATTGTGTAAAAACTGCATTCAAGAAACTGATTTCGATGTAACATATTTGTATTGTAAACCATTATGTAATGGTCGTGTGTAAACAAGATATTTTAGATTATCATTATTTGATAATCTACGTAAAGCTTTTTAAACCTTTATTTATGAAATAAAGGTTATGGTTTGTTTTAAAAATGAATGCAGTCTTTTAAAAACGTCTCATATAGAGGTCAAAACCTCGCAACGAAATCAATTAATATGGAACGTTTTTAATCAATAAGAACGGGACATTTCAGTTGGTATCAGAGCTGGTATAACGCCGTCCATGTGTGGCGGTTTAGTCGTAAAGGAGGTTCTCACAGTGTTACCTGTGACGAAGCATTGGCTCTTACTCCTTGCGATCCCTTACGAGGGTTGGCAGTAGTCGAGAGGTAGGCCCTAAAATCAGTATCTGAGGTACACTCAGTGGTCACCAGGCGGTTAGCTGGGAAGGCACTGGGTGGGACGGTGGTTGTCCCCACTGTAATTTCAGTTGGTATCCGAGCGTTGGTCTTAGAGAATCAGAAAATTTGCATTTGTGTGTCTTATCGAGTTTGTTAGGATGCATTAGTGAGTCTGGACTTCGACCGTGTTTTCTTTAAAAATGATTGCTTAACATTTTTGTTGGAAACTATATATTTTTAACATATGAATATTATGTGATATATTAATCTCTTAACGTGTTTGATATTATGTGATAAATGTCTACCTCTAGAACAAGTCCCATTGACTCACCTAATAATAATGAAGAGTCAAATGTAAATTGGAATGATTCGTGGACTGATTCACAAGTTCCCGAAGAGGAACCGGAAGAAGAGTCGGAACCGGAAGAAGAATCAGAACCAGAAGAAGAATCGGAACCGGAAGAAGAAATAGAACCGGTGGGGGAAATAATAAAACGGTTAAGTAAAAGAGAATCCTCAACCAACCGACCAAGGTTAATTATGGTCAATGGTGTTTCCGCCAAGGAAGCAAAATATTGGGAGGATTACCAATTCTCCGATGAATCGGATTCCGACGAGAATTCCGATGATGTTATAGAAATTACCCCAACTGAATTTAAAAAGGCAAAAGAAAATAATAAGGGAAAGGGCATAAAAATAGAGAAATCTAATTCCAACCCCGATGAACTTTATATGTATCGTCAACCCCCGAAGTCCTTAAGTTGTAACAATGACCCGGGAACCTCTAAACCACCAGGTTTTTCTAAACCAATGTGGACAACGACGGCTCGTATTAGGGGAACATCATATATCCCTAGAAACTTGGCAAAACGAACCAAAACCGAACAAGAAGAAACGAGCGAGTCGGAATAAGATAGTTGTATTAGTGTGGTGTAATATATGTAATATAGTGTGCTTATGCTTTATGATATATGTAAAAATTGCTTGTATTAATAAGTATTTTTTTATGAATCTAACTCTTGTCTATTTTATAGTATAAAAACACAAAATGGATAGACAACCCAATATTTTAAGAGACCTATCCGGAGACATGATTGATGAAATCTTGTCTAGAGTCGGTCAGAATTCCTCGGCACAACTATTTAAGGCGAGATCAGTTTGTAAGACATTCGAAGAACGTTCCAAGAATGCCTTGGTTTATAAAAGGCTTTCGTTCGAAAGATGGGGGATATCACATTGGGAAATCCATAAGTTACGATGTGTTTACTTTGACGCATATATTACGGGGAACCCAAATGCTATTTTACGCAACGGGTTAAGAAATTATTTTGACTCAGTATATCCGAATATAGGACTTCGTGATTTAGAAAAAGCGGCTAACATGCAACATAAAGAAGCATGTTATGCTTACGGGTTAGTAATGTTCGCTTCTCACCAAAGTGAGAACAAGAACATCGGGCTACAACTATTAAACAAAACGTTCCCACAAGTGACGGAGTCGGTAATTGGGGTAAGAAATGAGGTTTTTAGGTTATTACGAGACTGTTGGTCATTACGTAACCCTCGTCCCTTTGACGACGTTACAACACGCTGTCTTATCAACGGCCATAACGGTTATGTTCCACAAGACCAAGGATGGGAAGTAGTCCTAGTAAAACCAGAATGCATGACTTGTTTCTGGACGTATGAATTACGTGTATTTATTGCCTTTACTGAACGACTTGTGTACTAGCTAGAATTATCTTCACAACTATCTTGTATCAAAGTTATTGTGTGCTATATTTCATGCTTTATGTAAAATAAGCGGTATTGTAAGTTTGTAAAATATTGTATAAAAGTTTGAACGCGAAATATTATTACAATCAGTTTTTCATATAGAATTGTAGTAGTTGAATTGTATATTAGCTACTAAGTATGAACTTAACGGGTAGGTACTACCCGAATTTAAACTTATAAAACGCTAATATGAAGAAAAAGCTTTTATAAATGAGTTCATATTATGCTACGAAATACTATTAACTACTCTTAATATTCTGTATGATTAACTTGTTCCATTTGACTATTTTGAAGGAAATGGCACCGACTACTCGACACACCGTGAATATGAATGAAGAAGAATTCCGTACTTTTCTAGCTTCAAACATAGCCGCAGTACAGGCTGCGCTACATACCAACAATAACCTTGGATCTGGCAGTACAGGAAATCGTGTAGGATGCACCTACAAAGAATTCACTGCCTGCAAACCTTTGGAATTTGATGGAACCGAAGGACCGATCGGATTGAAACGGTGGACCGAGAAGGTCGAATCGGTGTTTGCCATAAGTAAGTGTACTGAAGAGGACAAAGTGAAGTACACTACGCATGCCTTCACAGGTTCTGTGTTAACATGGTGGAATACTGTAACATCCCGCCTTTTTCCGTTTACTTTCCCGTTTAACTATTTTAAACTCCGTTATATGTTTATAACATCTCCCGTTAATACGCGTTTCAAATTATCTCGTTTAGGTAATTTAATGCACCCGACTACGACTTGAGGGACTTGTTTTGCCAAAACCCTAAAATGGTGACTAGCACTTGACTAGTCAACCATCTTCCACCTCCATTTTTCATTTTCTTTTCTCTTTTTATTCTCTACTTTCATATTTTCTTTAAATTCATCAAAAAGCAAATCTTCATCCATATTCAATCGATCAAGCTTCGGGCCAAACAAATTACATATTTGAACTCATCGTGATCTCCTCTTCGATTCCATACCAATCTCATTGCATTTGGGTAACTTTCTAAAATCACTAATTTTATGTGTTCTTGAGATTTTTGAGTTAAAAGGTTGTTAATTAGTGTCTATGGCTCAAGTCCAGTATGATTATGTGATTTGTATGTTTGTTCTTGCTATTTTGATGTAACTAGTTCATATTGAAAGTTCACATGCTTAATCTTGAGTTTTGAGTGTTCATATGTTGTTTGATGCTAAGAGTTCATGTTTTAATCTTATTCCTAGTGTTACTAGCTTCGTTATGATGTATGGTTTGGTTAAAGAAACCTTCTAAACTTGATTATGAAATTTGGTGAATTTGAGTTAGGGTTTCATGAACTAGAAATGGACTTTTGATGCTTTAAATGACACGAAATGCTAATTGTAAGTGTTAGGTTGTGTTGTATGCTTAATTACCTTCGAAACGGCATATTGTTCATGTAATTTGGTTACCGAATCATTAAATGGCATTTATGACTTGTATGCATTGAATGAGGAACATTAATTGCGGTTTTTGGTTGTTATAAGTGGAAGTTTGATTGATGATATGTGTTTAGTTGCATTCCTCGCCAAAACACCTTTCCAACGATGTATGATAAGCGTTATAAGTATTTGCGGGTCAAGTGTTGTGTTAGAATTGGTTTTGGTTCGTGCATATCTTTGAAAAACAGGAAAATAGCTGAACAGCAGGTGGCGCGGCGCGCACCTCACCCCGCGCGGCGCGCAGAACAACCTGGACAGATTCTGACCTCCGTGTCCCATTTCACGTGAAATGTTTGACTAGCTACCGACCTCCGATTCACATGAAACTTGTTTTAATATACTTATATATGAATAATTAGCATAGAAAATTTGTTCGGGACAAGACCCGAACATGTTGACTTTTTCGTTGACTTTGACCGACCAAAGTTTGACTTTTTGTCAAACTTAACCAATTGATTATGCAATCTTTCTAACTTGTTTCTATACATGTATCTTGCATGAAACTTGACTATTTGCTTCACATGCTTCATAATCGAGTCGTGTTGAGCCATAGGACTAATTGAGCAACTTTGACCCTTCGTGACTATCGTTATTGATACAACCTATTTGTTTATGTCGAGGCTAGCATTGTCCATTGCGCACATTACTTGTTGAAGTACTTATTTACTCTTGCAATCAAAGGTGAGATCATAGTCCCACTTTTACTCTTTTATACTTATATTTGGGATGAGAAAACATAAACGTTTCATTTTACAAAGTGAACACAAGTACGAAAACAAACATTCTACGTACGAGTTAGAACAAAAAGCCTTAATTCAATTATCATTAGTTACACTTGCAGGGTGTAAGTGAGAACTTATGTTGTGTGGCCATACGGGTTTGACAAACCCTCATTCGAACGGTTCGCTACCGTTAATCGGATGAAATATATTTTCGGGGATAAGTGTATGTTCTGACACTATATTAATGGGGTTTCGTGATAGTTAAGCCTTGATAATTGGGTGCTCGTGATATCAACTTTTAGAATGGTTTATTATTATTTCAACGTGACAACACTTGTGGTTCAACTTACTTACTCACTTACTTACTTACTAAACCTATGATTTCACCAACATTTTCGTTGACAGATTCTCTATGTTTTTCTCAGGTCCTTGAACTTAGGTGATACATGCTTCCGCACATACTTTTGATACTTGCATTGGATGTCGAGTATACTTGCATACGTGGAGCGTCTTTTTGGCTACTTTAAACTATGTCGCACGTGTTTCATATGAACTATAACTTTTGATATGTACTTGTCTTGGGAATTACTTTTGTAAACGTTGAAACCTCCTTTTATGAAATGAATGCGACATATTTTCGGTCAAACTTTGTTATAAATGCTTATGACCATGTAATGGGACCATACGTAGACGACGCCGTCACTTGACGATTTGTCGGGGTCTCTACAAGTGGTATCAGAGCCTTGGTTGTAGGGATTTAGAGTTCATTGGTGTCGACCCCGAGTCATAGGGTACATTGATGAGTCTAGACTACAACCGGCATATAGACTTGACATAGGAATTACTTGACTACTTGTGCATTATACTCGAACTCTCTTACTCATATCTACTCTTATTCTATCTTACTCTTGAGTTGTATAATTTAATTGACACGCCACCTTGACTATATGTAGTAATGTCGAATGCACATATGAATTAGGGTAATATAATTTCCGGGATTATATTACGGTGACTCATATGAACATACCGACATTATGACATAAAGAATTTAAGGCGAGTCAAGGATAATTTTCTCTTTATCTTTATTCCATATCACGGTTAGTATTATTTAGAATACTAACCAACGGTATTCTTTTGTTTTGAAGGAACAATGCCTCCTCGCCGTGTACGACGCAATGAAACTCCCGAACAAGCTTTGCAACGCATGATAGCCACCGCCGTAGATGCGGCCATGGCCGGTCACTCGTCCAACAACAACAATAATAACAATAACAACAACAATAACCAAGGAGCCGGTAACTCTTGCGAAGGGTGCTCCTACAAAGCTTTCACGGGGTGCAAACCTCACACTTATGATGGAACCGGGGGACCGGTTGTGCTTACTCGTTGGTTTGAACAAACCGAGGCCGTCTTTAGCATAAGCGGTTGTCGGGACCAAGATAAGGTCAAATACTCCACCCACACTTTCTCCGGTGTTGCTCTCACGTGGTGGAACACCTATGTTCAATCGGTGGGAACCGATGAAGCTCATGCCCTTTCTTGGGCCGATTTGAAGGAAAAGATGATTGTTGAATATTTTCCGCGTGAAGAAACCCGCAAGCTTGAGCAAGAGTTAAGAGCTTTGAAGGCGGTCGGAAACGACCTCAAGGCTTACAATCTACGCTTCGCCGAACTATCTTTGATGTGTCCCAATCTCGTTAGCCCCGAATCTCAAAGGATTGAGCTCTACATGCACGGTCTTCCAAAAAGCATCAAACAAGGGGTGATGTCATCCAAACCCACTACTCATCAAGCCGCTATGAACATGGCCCGCCAATTAATTGAGACGGTTGACGAAATTGTAGTGCCGGCTCCTAAGGCCGAGGACAAGTCGGGTGGCAACAAAAGGAAATGGTAAGCCACTCCATCAACCAATTACAACAACAACACCTTCACCAAAAAGCCTTTCAACAATGACGGCAAGAAAATTTATGGTGGAAATAAACCCTTTTGCAACAAATGTCACAAACATCATTACGGGGAATGTGGCAATTTATTTTGTCACCGGTGCCAAAAGAATGGTCATGTGGCCAATGATTGTAGAAGTGCCGCCCCCGTCGGTCGAAAGGGGCCCAATCCTCCAAGGACGGTCACTTGTTATGAATGTGGCCAAACGGGCCATTATAAGAACGAATGCCCAAAAAAGAAAGCCAACCCTAACAACCGAGGCTGAGCCTTTAACATCAACACCGAGGAAGCCCGAGATGACAATGAACTAGTCACGGGTACGTTTCTTCTCAACAACACTTATGTTACTTGCTTATTTGATTCGGGTGCCGATAAATGTTTTGTGTCTAAGACTTTGGCTCCTACTCTTTCCACTCCACCACACCCTTTAGATACTACTTACTCCATCGAGGTGGCCGATGGAAAACTCTTAAGTGCCGACACATATTACCGGGGGTGTACTTTAAATATTTTGGGTAATGAATTTGAAATTGACTTGATACCCATGGAACTAGGGAGTTTTGATGTAATAATCGGTATGAATTGGATGGTCAAAAATAAATCTCACATTCTTTGCGATCTTCACGCAATCCGAATTCCTATCGAGAATGGTGAACCATTGATTGTCTATGGCGACAAGAATTGCACCGGACTCAATCTCGTTTCGTGCCTTAAAGTTCGAAAGCTACTTCGCAAGGGTTGTTTTGCGATTCTTGCTCACGTTAAGAAAGTCGAGGCCGACGAAAAGCGCATCGATGATGTGCCAATTGTTAGTGACTTTTCCGATGTATTTCCCGACGAATTACCGGGTCTTCCACCTCATCGACCGGTTGAATTTCAAATCGATCTTATACCGGGAGCCGCACCCGTAGCGCGTGCACCATATAGACTCGCTCCATCCGAAATGCACGAAATTGCAAAGTCAAATCCAAGAGTTACTTGACCGTGGTTTCATTCAACCTAGCCATTCACCATGGGGCGCTCCGATTTTGTTCGTCAAGAAGAAAGACGGATCCCTACGAATGTGCATCGATTATCGTGAATTGAACAAATTAACGATTAAAAACCGATATCCTCTTCCGCGCATTGATGACCTCTTTGATCAACTACAAGGTTCTCGTGTATATTCAAAAATCGATCTCCGTTCGGGTTATCATCAACTATGGGTTAAGGAGGAAGATGTCTCCAAAACCGCCTTCCGGACTCGTTATGGTAGTTATGAATTCCTTGTCATGCCTTTCGGTCTCACTAACGCACCGGCGGTGTTTATGGATCTCATGAACCGCGTGTGCAAACCTTACCTCGACAAATTCGTTATCGTGTTCATCGACGATATTTTGGTCTATTCTAAAAGCGAAGAGGAACACAAAGAACATCTCCGACTCGTGCTTGAACTCTTGAGAAAAGAACAACTCTATGCCAAGTTCTCCAAGTGTGAATTTTGGTTGAAGGAAGTTCAATTCCTCGGTCACGTTGTAAGTGATCAAGGCATTAAAGTCGATCCCGCAAAAATCGAAGCCATTAGTAAATGGGAGACTCCTACTACTCCTACTCAAATTCGTCAATTCTTAGGTCTCGCCGGATACTATCGTAAATTCATCAAGGATTTCTCCTTAATCGCTCGCCCTCTAACCGCGTTAACTCACAAGGAACGAAAGTTCATTTGGTCATTCGAACAAGAAACCGCTTTCCAAATCTTGAAAACTAAGCTAACCACCGCTCCTATCTTGTCGCTTCCCGAAGGCAATGATGATTTTGTCGTATATTGCGATGCCTCGAAAAACGGTTATGGGTGCGTATTAATGCAACGAAAGAAAGTCATTGCTTATGCATCTCGACAACTCAAGGTTCACGAACGAAACTACACGACACATGATCTTGAACTCGGAGCCGTCATCTTTGCACTTAAGTTATGGAGACATCATCTTCTTGGTACCAAGAGTACTATCTTTACCGATCACAAAAGTCTCCAACATATCTTCGATCAAAAGCAACTAAACATGAGACAACGACGGTGGATTGAAACCTTGAACGATTATAATTGTGATCTTCGTTACCACCCCGGAAAGGCAAATGTAGTGGCCGATGCCTTAAGTCGAAAGGAAAGAACGGTACCTCTTCGCGTCCGAGCATTAAACATCACCATCCACTCCAACCTTAATAGCCAAATTCGTGTAGCTCAAGAGGAGGCTCTTAAGGACAACCACATCGGACGTGAACTTTTAAACATCCTCGTCTCTTGATTCGAAGTTAAGGAGAACGGACTTCGATATTACGCCGGAAGAATTTGGGTGCCTAGATATGGCGATTTACGAAACCTCATCTTAGACGAAGCCCACAAATCACGATACTCGATTCATCCCGGCACCAATAAGATGTACCATGACCTTAAAGAACAATATTGGTGGCCGAACATCAAAAAGGAAGTTGCTAGATACGTTACCAAATGTTTGACTTGCGCAAAAGTCAAAGCCGAACACCAAAGACCGTCCGGGTTACTTCAACAACCCGAGATCCCGCAATGGAAGTGGGAAAGGATCACGATGGATTTTATCACCAAACTACCAAAAACGTCGGGCGGTTATGATACTATTTGGGTCATTGTCGATCGCCTCACCAAATCCGCGCACTTTCTCGCCATGAAAGAGACCGACAAAATGGAGAAACTTGCACGACTTTACATTAAGGAGATTGTAGCCCGACACGGTGTACCTTTATCGATTATCTCCGACCGAGATGGTCGTTTCGTTTCTAGATTTTTCCGTACTTTACAAGAAGCGTTGGGAACGCGTTTGGACATGAGCACCGCATATCATCCTCAAACCGATGGGTAAAGTGAACGTACAATACAAACCTTGGAAGATATGCTACGAGCTTGTGTTGTTGATTTTGGAAAAGCTTGGGACAAGCACTTACCTCTCGCCGAGTTCTCTTATAACAATAGTTATCACGCGAGTATTAAGGCCGCACCTTTTGAAGCATTATATGGCCGAAAATGTCGCTCTCCTCTTTGTTGGGCTGAAGTGGGTGACGTGCAAATTTTCGGGCCCGAACTCATTCATGAAACCACCGAGAAGATCCTTCAAATCCGAGATAGGCTTCGGACGGCCCGGAGTCGTCAAAAATGCTATACCGACAAAAGACGCAAAGACCTTGAATTTCAAGTCGGTGACCACGTCATGTTAAAAGTCGCACCTTGGAAAGGTGTCATCCGTTTTGGGAAACGTGGGAAACTAAATCCGCGGTATGTTGGTCCTTTCGAAATCTTAGAGCGTGTTGGAACCGTTGCGTATCGTTTGGATCTTCCGCCTCAACTAAGCTCCGTCCATCCTACTTTTCATGTATCTAACTTGAAGAAATGTCTTGCCGAGCCCGATATCGTCGTCCCTCTCGAGGAACTTACTATTAATGACAAACTTCATTTTGTGGAGGAACCGGTTGAAGTTGTGGACTACGTCGAGAAGGAATTAAAACAGAGTCGGATCCCGATTGTTAAGGTCCGATGGAACGCCAAAAGAGGACCCGAGTTTACTTGGGAAAGGGAAGATCAAATGCGAAAGAAATACCCTCATCTATTTCTGATTCCGGAACCGTCGGATTCAGAGGAAGAGACAACGATTACTACGCATGCTTAATTTCGGGACGAAATTTCTTTTAAGGAGTAGGTAATGTAACATCCCGCCTTTTTCCGTTTACTTTCCCGTTTAACTATTTTAAACTCCGTTATATGTTTATAACATCTCCCGTTAATACGCGTTTCAAATTATCTCGTTAAGGTAATTTAACGCACCCGACTACGACTTGAGGGACTTGTTTTGCCAAAACCCCAAAATGGTGACTAGCACTTGACTAGTCAACCATCTTCCACCTCCATTTTTCATTTTCTTTTCTCTTTTTATTCTCTACTTTCATATTTTCTTTAAATTCATCAAAAAGCAAATCTTCATCCATATTCAATCGATCAAGCTTCGGGCCAAACAAATTACATATTTAAACTCCTCATGATCTCCTCTTCGATTCCATACCAATCTCATTGCATTTGGGTAACTTTCTAAAATCACTAATTTTATGTGTTCTTGAGATTTTTGAGTTAAAAGGTTGTTAATTAGTGTCTATGGCTCAAGTCTAGTATGATTATGTGATTTGTATGTTTGTTCTTGCTATTTTGATGTAACTAGTTCATATTGAAAGTTCACATGCTTAATCTTGAGTTTTGAGTGTTTATATGTTGTTTGATGCTAAGAGTTCATGTTTTAATCTTATTCCTAGTGTTACTAGCTTCGTTATGATGTATGGTTTGGTTAAAGAAACCTTCTAAACTTGATTATGAAATTTGGTGAATTTGAGTTAGGGTTTCATGAACTAGAAATGGACTTTTGATGCTTTAAATGACACGAAATGCTAATTGTAAGTGTTAGGTTGTGTTGTATGCTTAATTACCTTCGAAACGGCATATTGTTCATGTAATTTGGTTACCGAATCATTAAATGGCATTTATGACTTGTATGCATTGAATGAGGAACATTAATTGCGGTTTTTGGTTGTTATAAGTGGAAGTTTGATTGATGATATGTGTTTAGTTGCATTCCTCGTCAAAACACCTTTCCAACGATGTATGATAAGCGTTATAAGTATTTGCGGGTCAAGTGTTGTGTTAGAATTGGTTTTGGTTCGTGCATATCTTTGAAAAACAGGAAAATAGCTGAACAGCAGGTGGCGCGGCGCGCACCTCACCCCACGCGGCGCGCAGAACAACCTGGACAGATTCTGACCTCCGTGTCCCATTTCACGTGAAATGTTTGACTAGCTACCGACCTCCGATTCACATGAAACTTGTTTTAATATACTTATATATGAATAATTAGCATAGAAAATTTGTTCGGGACCCGACCCGAACATGTTGACTTTTTCGTTGACTTTGACCGACCAAAGTTTGACTTTTTGTCAAACTTAACCAATTGATTATGCAATCTTTCTAACTTGTTTCTATACATGTATCTTGCATGAAACTTGACTATTTGCTTCACATGCTTCATAATCGAGTCGTGTTGAGCCATAGGACTAATTGAGCAACTTTGACCCTTCGTGACTATCGTTATTGATACAACCTATTTGTTTAGGTCGAGGCTAGCGTTGTCCTTTGCGCACATTACTTGTTGAAGTACTTATTTACTCTTGCAATCAAAGGTGAGATCATAGTCCCACTTTTACTCTTTTATACTTATATTTGGGATGAGAAAACATAAACGTTTCATTTTACAAAGTGAACACAAGTACGAAAACAAACATTCTACGTACGAGTTAGAACAAAAAGCCTCAATTCAATTATCATTAGTTACACTTGCAGGGTGTAAGCGAGAACTTATGTTGTGTGGCCATACGGGTTTGACAAACCCTCATTCGGACGGTTCGCTACCGTTAATCGGATGAAATATATTTTCGGGGATAAGTGTATGTTCTGACACTATATTAATGGGGTTTCGTGATAGTTAAGCCTTGATAATTAGGTGCTCGTAATATCAACTTTTAGAATGGTTTATTATTATTTCAACGTGACAACACTTGTGGTTCAACTTACTTACTCACTTACTTACTTACTAAACCTATGATTTCACCAACGTTTTCGTTGACAGATTCTCTATGTTTTTCTCAGGTCCTTGAACTTAGGTGATACATGCTTCCACACATACTTTTGATACTTGCATTGGATGTCGAGTATACTTGCATACGTGGAGCGTCTTTTTGGCTACTTTAAACTATGTCGCACGTGTTTCATATGAACTATAACTTTTGATATGTACTTGTCTTGGGAATTACTTTTGTAAACGTTGAAACCTCCTTTTATGAAATGAATGCGACATATTTTCGGTCAAACTTTGTTATAAATGCTTATGACCATGTAATGGGACCATACGTAGACGACGCCGTCACTTGACGATTTGTCGGGGTCTCTACAAATACCTATCTAGAGCAAGTGGGACAAGATGATGCGTACGCACTACCGTGGTCAGCATTCAAGCACTTGATGAACGAGAAGTACCGTCCCAGAACCGAGGTCAATAAGCTCAAGACAGAACTTAGAGGGTTACGAACCCAAGGATTTGATATTACCACGTACGAAAGACGATTCACAGAATTGTGCCTATTGTGTCCGGGAGCATTCGAAGATGAGGAAGAGAAGATCGACGTGTTTGTGAAAGGATTACCGGAAAGAATCCAAGAAGATATAAGTTCACACGAGCCCACCTCCATACAACAGGCATGTAGAATGGCTCACAAACTAGTGAACCAGATTGAAGAAAGAATTAAAGAACAGACTGGTGAAGAGGCCAATGTGAAGCAAGTTAAAAGAAAGTGGGAGGAAAACGGTGATAAGAATCACCAATACAACAACAACAGCAATTACAATAATAATCGCAACAATTATCCCAACAATCGCAACATTAATCGCAACTACAACAAACGGCCCAACAACAACAACAACAACAACAACAACAACAACTACAACAATCATCCCAACAACAATAACAACCGCAACAACAACAACAATCAGAAGCAGCTATGCCAAAGGTGTGAAAAGTATCACTCGGGGTTCTGCACCAAATTTTGCAACAAGTGTAAAAGAAATGGTCATAGCGCGGCGAAGTGTGAGGTCTACGGACCAGGGGTTAATAGAACGAAAGGAACAAATGGTGTCGGAACGAGTAATGGCGGAGCAAGTAGTGTCGAAGCAAGTTATGCCAATGTAGTTTGTTATAAATGTGGAAAACCGGGCCACATTATTAGAAATTTCCCGAACCAGGAGAACACGAATGGACAAGGCCGCGGAAGAGTTTTCAATATTAATGCGGCAGAGGCACAGGAAGACCCGGAGCTTGTTACGGGTACGTTTCTTATTGACAATAAATCTGCCTACGTTTTATTTGATTCGGGTGCGGATAGAAGCTATATGAGTAGAGATTTTTGTGCTAAATTAAGTTGTCCATTGACGCCTTTGGATAGTAAATTTTTACTCGAATTAGCAAATGGTAAATTAATTTCAGCAGATAATATATGTCGGAATCGAGAAATTAAACTGGTTAGCGAAACATTTAAGATTGATTTGATACCCGTAGAGTTAGGGAGTTTTGATGTGATAATCGGTATGGACTGGTTGAAAGAAGTGAAAGCAGAGATCGTTTGTTACAAAAATGCAATTCGCATTATACGAGAAAAAGGAAAACCCTTAATGGTGTACGGAGAAAAGGGCAACACGAAGCTACATATTATTAGTAATTTGAAGGCACAAAAACTAATAAGAAAAGGTTGCTATGCTGTTCTAGCACACGTCGAGAAAGTACAAACTGAAGAAAAGAGCATCAATGATGTTCTCATTGCAAAAGAATTTCCCGATGTATTTTCGAAAGAATTACCGGGATTACCCCCACAGCGATCTGTTGAATTTCAAATAGATCTTGTACCAGGAGCTGCACCAATAGCTCGTGCTCCTTACAGACTCGCACCCAGCGAGATGAAAGAACTGCAAAGCCAATTACAAGAACTTTTAGAGCGTGGTTTCATTCGACCAAGTACATCACCGTGGGGAGCTCCTGTTTTGTTTGTCAAGAAGAAAGATGGTACATTCAGGTTGTGTATCGACTACCGAGAGTTGAACAAACTTACCATCAAGAACCGCTACCCACTACCGAGAATCGACGACTTATTTGATCAACTACAAGGCTCGTCTGTTTATTCAAAGATTGACTTACGTTCCGGGTATCATCAAATGCGGGTGAAAGAAGATGATATTCCAAAGACTGCTTTCAGAACACGTTACGGTCATTACGAGTTTATGGTCATGCCGTTTGGTTTAACTAATGCACCAGCTGTGTTCATGGACCTTATGAACCGAGTGTGTGGACCATACCTTGACAAGTTTGTCATTGTTTTCATTGATGACATACTTATTTACTCAAAGAATGACCAAGAACATGGTGAACATTTGAGAAAGGTGTTAGAAGTATTGAGGAAGGAAGAATTGTACGCTAAGTTTTCAAAGTGTGCATTTTGGTTGGAAGAAGTTCAATTCCTCGGTCACATAGTGAACAAAGAAGGTATTAAGGTGGATCCGGCAAAGATAGAAACTGTTGAAAAGTGGGAAACCCCGAAAACTTCGAAACACATACGCCAGTTTTTAGGACTAGCTGGTTACTACAGAAGGTTCATCCAAGACTTTTCCAGAATAGTAAAACCCTTGACTGCATTAACGCATAAAGGGAAGAAATTTGAATGGAATGATGAACAAGAGAAAGCGTTTCAGTTATTGAAGAAAAAGCTAACTACGGCACCTATATTGTCATTGCCTGAAGGGAATGATGATTTTGTGATTTATTGTGACGCATCAAAACAAGGTCTCAGTTGTGTATTAATGCAACGAACGAAGGTGATTGCTTATGCGTCTAGACAATTGAAGATTCACGAACAAAATTATACGACGCATGATTTGGAATTAGGCGCGGTTGTTTTTGCATTAAAGACTTGGAGGCACTACTTATATGGGGTCAAAAGTATTATATATACCGACCACAAAAGTCTTCAACACATATTTAATCAGAAACAACTGAATATGAGGCAGCGTAGGTGGATTGAATTATTGAATGATTACGACTTTGAGATTCGTTACCACCCGGGAAAGGCAAATGTAGTAGCCGATGCCTTGAGCAGGAAGGACAGAGAACCCATTCGAGTAAAATCTATGAATATAATAATTCATAATAATCTTACTACTCAAATAAAGGAGGCGTAACAAGGAGTTTTAAAAGAGGGAAATTTAAAGGATGAAATACCCAAAGGATCGGAGAAACATCTTAATATTAGGGAAGACGGAACCCGGTATAGGGCTGAAAGGATTTGGGTACCAAAATTTGGAGATATGAGAGAAATGGTACTTAGAGAAGCTCATAAAACCAGATACTCAATACATCCTGGAACGGGGAAGATGTACAAGGATCTCAGGAAATATTTTTGGTGGCCGGGTATGAAAGCTGATGTTGCTAAATACGTAGGAGAATGTTTGACGTGTTCTAAGGTCAAAGCTGAGCATCAGAAACCATCAGGTCTACTTCAACAACCCGAAATCCCGGAATGGAAATGGGAAAACATTACCATGGATTTCATCACTAAATTGCCAAGGACTGCAAGTGGTTTTGATACTATTTGGGTAATAGTTGATCGTCTCACCAAATCAGCACATTTCCTGCCAATAAGAGAAGATGACAAGATGGAGAAGTTAGCACGACTGTATTTGAAGGAAGTCGTCTCCAGACATGGAATACCAATCTCTATTATCTCTGATAGGGATGGCAGATTTATTTCAAGATTCTGGCATACATTACAGCAAGCATTAGGAACTCGTCTAGACATGAGTACTGCCTATCATCCACAAACTGATGGGCAGAGCGAAAGGACGATACAAACGCTTGAAGACATGCTACGAGCATGTGTTATTGATTTCGGAAACAGTTGGGATCGACATCTACCATTAGTAGAATTTTCCTACAACAACAGCTACCATTCAAGCATTGAGATGGCGCCGTTTGAAGCACTTTATGGTAGAAAGTGCAGGTCTCCGATTTGTTGGAGTGAAGTGGGGGATAGACAGATTACGGGTCCGGAGATTATACAAGAAACTACCGAGAAGATCATCCAAATTCAACAACGGTTGAAAACCGCCCAAAGTCGACAAAAGAGCTACGCTGACATTAAAAGAAAAGATATAGAATTTGAAATTGGAGAGATGGTCATGCTTAAAGTTGCACCTTGGAAAGGCGTTGTTCGATTTGGTAAATGAGGGAAATTAAATCCAAGGTATATTGGACCATTCAAGATTATTGATCGTGTCGGACCAGTAGCTTACCGACTTGAGTTACCTCAACAACTCGCAGCTGTACATAACACTTTCCACGTCTCGAATTTGAAGAAATGTTTTGCTAAAGAAGATCTCACTATTCCGTTAGATGAAATCCAACTCAACGAAAAACTCCAATTCATCGAAGAACCCGTCGAAATAATGGATCATGAGGTTAAAAGACTTAAGCAAAACAAGATACCAATTGTTAAGGTTCGATGGAATGCTCGTAGAGGACCTGAGTTCACCTGGGAGCATGAAGATCAGATGAAGAAGAAATACCCGCATCTATTTCCAGAAGATTCGTCAACACCTTCAACAGCTTAAAATTTCGGGACGAAATTTATTTAACGGGTAGGTACTGTAGTGACCCGAACTTTTCCATGTTTATATATATTAATTGAGATTGATATTTACATGATTAAATGTTTCCAACATGTTAAGCAATCAAACTTGTTAAGACTTGATTAATTGAAATATGTTTCATATAGACAATTGACCACCCAAGTTGACCGGCGATTCACGAACGTTAAAACTTGTAAAAATGACATGACGATATATATATATATATGGATATACATATGGTTAACATGAGATTATGATAAGTAAGTATCTCCATAAGTATATTAACAATGAGTTATATACATATAAACAAGACTACTAACTTAAGGATTTCGAAACGAGACATATATGTAACGATTATCGTTGTAACGACATTTAAATGTATATATATCATATTAAGATATATTAATATATCATAATATCATGATAATATAATAATTTAATATCTCATTAGATATAATAAACAATGGGTTAACAACATTAATTGAGATCTTTAACTTAAAGGTTTCAAAACAACACTTACATGTAACGACTAACGATGACTTAACGAATCAGTTAAAATGTATATACATGTAGTGTATTTAGATGTATTAAAATACTTTTGGAAGACTTCAAGACATATATCAAAACACTCATACTTAACGAAAATGGTTACAGTTACTTTTCCATTCTTTTCTTTCATCAAGAATTCTAGTCGTATTCTTATCCGTATTATACACAGCTTCAAAACGTACTTACTATGAGTATATACCAATAGGAACTAGCATGGGATTCCACTCTTGATTATGTCATGTATGACTAATCAATTTTAACTTCTACCATAAGCTAGTCAACTAACTAGAACTCCTTTTAACCCCACTCACCACTCACCAATTACCACTCATCATTCACTCCATTTCACTTCCAATTCTCTTTCTAATTCTCTCTCAACACACACACACTACTATGAACGTATTTTTCCAGTAGTTAATCATCATCTTCATCAAAAATCACTTCAAGAATCAAGCTATAATCATCATAGGAAGAACACTTCAAGAACACTTAAAAAATCCCTTCAAGTTTACTAATTTACTTCCAAGCTTTCTAATCCATTCCAAGTAATCATCTAAGATCAAGAAACCTTTGTTATATACAGTAGGTTATCTTTCTTATTCAAGGTAATATTCATATTCAAACTTTGATTCAATTTCAATAACTATAAACTATCTTAATTCGAGTAAAAATCTTACTTGAACTTGTTTTTGTGTCATGATCCTACTTCAAGAACTTTCAAGCCATCCAAGATCCTTTGAAGCTAGATCATTTCTTGTTACTTCCAGTAGGTTTACCTACTAAACTTGAGGTAGTAATGATGTTCATAACATCATTCGATTCATATATATAAAACTATCTTATTCGAAGGTTTAAACTCGTAATCACTAGAACATAGTTTAGTTAATTCTAAACTTGTTCGCAAACAAAAGTTAATCCTTCTAACTTGACTTTTAAAATTAACTACACACATGTTCTATATTTATATGATATGCTAACTTAATGATTTAAAACCTGGAAACACGAAAAACACCGTAAAACCGGATTTACGCCGTCGTAGTAACACCGCGGGCTGTTTTGGGTTAGTTAATTAAAAACTATGATAAACTTTGATTTAAAAGTTGTTATTCTGAGAAAATGATTTTTATTATGAACATGAAACTATATCCAAAAATTATGGTTAAACTCAAAGTGGAAGTATGTTTTCTAAAATGGTCATCTAGACGTCGTTCTTTCGACTGAAATGACTACCTTTACAAAAACGACTTGTAACTTATTTTTCCGACTATAAACCTATACTTTTTCTATTTAGATTCATAAAATAGAGTTCAATATGAAACCATAGCAATTTGATTCACTCAAAACAGATTTAAAATGAAGAAGTTATGGGTAAAACAAGATTGGATAATTTTTCTCATTTTAGCTACGTGAAAATTGGTAACAAATCTATTCCAACCATAACTTAATCAACTTGTATTGTATATTATGTAATCTTGAGATACCATAGACACGTATACAATGTTTCAACCTATCATGTCGACACATCTATATATATTTCGGAACAACCATAGACACTCTATATGTGAATGTTGGAGTTAGCTATACAGGGTTGAGGTTGATTCCAAAATATATATAGTTTGAGTTGTGATCAATACTGAGATACGTATACACTGGGTCGAGGATTGATTTAAGATAATATTTATCGATTTATTTCTGTACATCTAACTGTGGACAACTAGTTGTAGGTTACTAACGAGGACAGCTGACTTAATAAACTTAAAACATCAAAATATATTGTTATAGGTTCGTGAATCAACCAGTGGCCAAGTCTTACTTCCCGACGAAGTAAAAATCTGTGAAAGTGAGTTATAGTCCCACTTTTAAAATCTAATATTTTTGGGATGAGAATACATGCAGGTTTTATAAATGATTTACAAAATAGACACAAGTACGTGAAACTACATTCTATGGTTGAATTATCGAAATCGAATATGCCCCTTTTTATTAAGTCTGGTAATCTAAGAATTAGGGAACAGACACCCTAATTGACGCGAACTCTAAAGATAGATCTATCGGGCCCAACAAGCCCCATCCAAAGTACCGGATGCTTTAGTACTTCGAAATTTATATCATGTCCGAAGGAGGATCCCGGAATGATGGGGATATTCTTATATGTATATTGTGAATGTCGATTACCAGGTGTTCAATCCATATGAATGATTTTTATCTCTATGTATGGGATGTGTATTGAAATATGAAATCTTGTGGTCTATTGTTACGATTTGATATATATAGGTTAAACCTATAACTCACCAACATTTTTGTTGACGTTTAAAGCATGTTTATTCTCAGGTGAATACTAAGAGCTTCCGCTGTTGCTTACTAAAATAAGGACAAGATTTGGAGTCCATGTTTGTATGATATTGTGTAAAAACTGCATTCAAGAAACTGATTTCGATGTAACATATTTGTATTGTAAACCATTATGTAATGGTCGTGTGTAAACAGGATATTTTAGATTATCATTATTTGATAATCTACGTAAAGCTTTTTAAACCTTTATTTATGAAATAAAGGTTATGGTTTGTTTTAAAAATGAATGCAGTCTTTGAAAAACGTCTCATATAGAGGTCAAAACCTCGCAACGAAATCAATTAATATGGAACGTTTTTAATCAATAAGAACGGGACATTTCAACTGGTCTAAAAATTGTCGAACAAATCAGCATTCTGTTAATCGGTATCAAGAATCCCTAAAGGGAAAACGAAAAGAAGCAAATCTTGTGGATGACCTTGATAAAAAAATCACTGAGCCAACTTGTGACTACTTTAATGAATAAATTTCTAATATCTATATATATAGATATCCTATTATATGTTCTCGTTAAATAATTGGTTGTAGATTTTCAATCTACACCATATCTAGTTTACTACATATTTCCTTATTATGTGCTATCGTTTGTAACATGTTTTGAATGTAATATATTGATGAATTATGTACTCATTATTTGTTTCTCATATTTTTTTTTGAAGTTCATGATGTATATTGCTGGAGTAAAAAATCAGTCAAATGGTGGAGATATTTGTATTGCAGACAGTGGTGCCACTCACACCATACTCAAATCTAAAAAATATTTCACAGACTTGAAAGCAACGGAAGGAACTATACATACTATATCAGGTCCTGTGGACTTAATAAAAGGAATGGGAAAGGCAAAATTCATGTTAACAAATGGTACGAATTTTCTGATAAATAATGCCTTATTTTCTCCCATGTCAAAGAGAAATTTGTTAAGTTTCTCTGACATATACCAAAATGGATATGATTATCAGTCAGTGACAACAGAAAATGAAAAATATTTAAGTATCACTGATAAGAATCGTGTAATTGAAAAACTACCAAGACTTCATTCTAGTTTACATTATACACATATAAATGTACCTGAAGTAAATGTGGTAGTTAAAGAAAAATCATATGATCCTGTAATGATCAGTTTGTGGCATGAGAGATTAGGCCACCCAGGATCAACAATGATGAAAAGAATAATACAAAATACACATGGACATCCATTGGCGGATCAAAGAATCCCTCATGATGCACTTATTCCATGTACATCATGCTCACTTGAAAATTTGATAATAAGACCATCACCTCTTAAGGTTGAAAAAGAATCACCAATGTTTCTTAAAAGAATTCAAGGTGATATATGTGGACCAATTCATCCACCATGTGGACCATTTAGATATTTTATGACTCTAATAGACGCATCTAGTAGATGGTCTCATGTTTATCTATTATCAAGTCGAAATATGGCATTTGCAAAATTTCTTGCTCAAATTATTAAATTGAGAGCACATTTCCCTGATTATACTATTAAAAGGGTGAGACTAGATAATGCCGGTGAGTTTACGTCTCAAGCATTTAATAACTTTTGCATGTCTATTGGGATTATTGTTGAACATCCCGTTGCCCATGTGCATACACAAAATGGTTTAGCTGAATCATTAATTAAACGATTGCAGCTAATAGCTAGACCATTGATAATGCGAACAAAACTCCCAGTATCTGTATGGGGCCATGCAATTTTGCATGCTGCATCATTGATTCGTATTAGACCAAGCGCAAGTCATACATATTCTCCCTTGCAACTTGCTTTTGGCCATCAGCCAAATATTTCCCACCTTAGAACATTTGGTTGTGCGGTTTATGTCCCTATCACACCACCACAACGCACTAAAATGGGTCCTCAAAGAAGGATGGGAATATATGTTGGATATGAAATATCTTCAATAATAAGATATATTGAACCCATGACGGGTGATGTTTTTACAGCACGTTTTGCTGATTGTCACTTTAATGAAACATTATTCCTTAGATTAGGGGGAGAAATAAAAAATAAAGAAAATGATGTTTCATGGTGTGAACCTCAATTAATGTATCTTGATCCTCGCACAAAAGAATGCGAGACCGAAGTTCAAAAAATAATGCATATGCAAGAACTTGCGAATAAATTGCCTGATGCATTTACAGATACAAAAAGAGTGACTAAATCATATATACCAGCAGCAAATGCTCCAGCTCAAATTGAAATTCTAAAAACTGGCAATAATGTCATTCTTGAGTCTTTTCCACGCCAGAAACGTGGGAGACCAATTGGTTCCAAAGATAAAAATCCTCGAAAAAGAAAATCAACTGATAATGAGGTAAAAGAAAGTGTTCAAGAAGAACTCCAAATCAATACTCCTTCTGCAGAGGAGATTGATGATGTCATTACGGAATTTTCAATCAATTATGCACATTCAAAAATATTATGGAACCGAAATGAAATGAAAAATCTTGATGAGATATTTTCATATAATGTTGCATATGACATCATGAATGATGATGATGATGATGATCCAGAACCAAAATCTGTCATGGAATGTCAAAATAGACATGATTGGGATCATTGGAAAGGAGCAATACGAGCTGAATTTGAATCGCTCAATAAAAGAAAAGTTTTCGGATCTATCATTCTCACACCGAAAGATGTGAAACCTGTGGGATATAGATGGGTTTTTGTGCGAAAAAGAAATGAGAAAAATGAAGTTACAAGGTATAAAGCTAGACTTGTAGCTCAAGGTTTTTCTCAAAGACCAGGAATTGATTATGAGGAAACTTATTCTCCTGTTATGGATGCAATTACTTTTAGATACTTAATCAGCCTGGCAGTTTTTAAAAATTTAGAAATGCATCTCATGGATGTTGTGACTGCTTATCTTTATGGATCACTTGATAGTGATATATATATGAAGATACCTGAAGGATTTAAGGTATCAGAAGCAACCAATGCAAAACCCAAAGAAATGTACTCAATCAAGTTACAAAGGTCTTTATATGTGAAATGTCCCGTTCTTATTGATTAAAAACGTTCCATATTAATTGATTTCGTTGCGAGGTTTTGACCTCTATATGAGACGTTTTTCAAAGACTGCATTCATTTTAAAACAAACCATAACCTTTATTTCATCAATAAAGGTTTAAAAAGCTTTACGTAGATTATCAAATAATGATAATCTAAAATATCCTGTTTACACACGACCATTACATAATGGTTTACAATACAAATATGTTACAACAAAATAAGTTTCTTGAATACAGTTTTTACACAATATCATACAAGCATGGACTCCAATTCTCGTCCTTATTTAAGTATGCGACAGTGGAAGCTCTTAATAATCACCTGAGAATAAACATGCTTAAAACGTCAACAAAAATGTTGGTGAGTTATAGGTTTAACCTATATATATCAAATCATAATAATAGACCACAAGATTTCATATTTCAATACACATCCCATACATAGAGATAAAAATCATTCATATGGTGAACACCTGGTAACCGACAATGACAAGATGCATATATAAGAATATCCCCATCATTCCGGGACACCCTTCGGATATGATATAAATTTCGAAGTACTAAAGCATCCGGTACTTTGGATGGGGTTTGTTAGGCCCAATAGATCTATCTTTAGAATTCGCGTCAATTAGGGTGTCTGTTCCCTAATTCTTAGATTACCAGACTTAATAAAAAGGGGCATATTCGATTTCGATAATTCAACCATAGAATGTAGTTTCACGTACTTGTGTCTATTTTGTAAATCATTTATAAAACCTGCATGTATTCTCATCCCAAAAATATTAGATTTTAAAAGTGGGACTATAACTCACTTTCACAGATTTTTACTTCGTCGGGAAGTAAGACTTGGCCACTAGTTGATTCACGAACCTATTACAATATATACATATATATATATCAAAGTATGTTCAAAATATATTTACAACACTTTTAATATATTTTGATGTTTTAAGTTTATTAAGTCAGCTGTCCTCGTTAGTAACCTACAACTAGTTGTCCACAGTTAGATGTACAGAAATAAATTGATAAATATTATCTTGAATCAATCCACGACCCAGTGTATACGTATCTCAGTATTGATCACAACTCAAACTATATATATTTTGGAATCAACCTCAACCCTGTATAGCTAACTCCAACATTCACATATAGAGTGTCTATGGTTGTTCCGAAATATATATAGATGTGTCGACATGATAGGTCGAAACATTGTATACGTGTCTATGGTATCTCAAGATTACATAATATACAATACAAGTTGATTAAGTTATGGTTGGAATAGATTTGTTACCAATTTTCACGTAGCTAAAATGAGAAAAATTATCCAATCTTGTTTTACCCATAACTTCTTCATTTTAAATCCGTTTTGAGTGAATCAAATTGCTATGGTTTCATATTGAAATCTATTTTATGAATCTAAACAGAAAAAGTATAGGTTTATAGTTGGAAAAATAAGTTACAAGTCGTTTTTGTAAAGGTAGTCATTTCAGTCGAAAGAACGACGTCTAGATGACCATTTTAGAAAACATACTTCCACTTTGAGTTTAACCATAATTTTGGATATAGTTTCATGTTCATAATAAAAATCATTTTCTCAGAATAACAACTTTTAAATCAAAGTTTATCATAGTTTTTAATTAACTAACCCAAAACAGCCCGCGGTGTTACTACGACGGCGTAAATCCGGTTTTACGGTGTTTTTCGTGTTTCCAGGTTTTAAATCATTAAGTTAGCATATCATATAGATATAGAACATGTGTTTAGTTGATTTTAAAAGTCAAGTTAGAAGGATTAACTTTTGTTTGTGAACAAGTTTAGAATTAACTAAACTATGTTCTAGTGATTACAAGTTTAAACCTTCGAATAAGATAGCTTTATATATATGAATCGAATGATGTTATGAACATCATTACTACCTTAAGTTCCTTGGATAAACCTACTGGAAAAGAGAAAAATGGATCTAGCTTCAACGGATCCTTGGATGGCTCGAAGTTCTTGAAGCAGAATCATGACACGAAAACAAGTTCAAGTAAGATCATCACTTGAAATAAGATTGTTATAGTTATAGAAATTGAACCAAAGTTTGAATATGATTATTACCTTGTATTAGAATGATAACCTACTGTAAGAAACAAAGATTTCTTGAGGTTGGATGATCACCTTACAAGATTGGAAGTGAGCTAGCAAACTTGAAAGTATTCTTGATTTTATGAAACTAGAACTTTTGGAATTTATGAAGAACACTTAGAACTTGAAGATAGAACTTGAGAGAGATCAATTAGATGAAGAAAATTGAAGAATGAAAGTGTTTGTAGGTGTTTTTGGTCGTTGGTGTATGGATTAGATATAAAGGATATGTAATTTTGTTTTCATGTAAATAAGTCATGAATGATTACTCATATTTTTGTAATTTTATGAGATATTTCATGCTAGTTGCCAAATGATGGTTCCCACATGTGTTAGGTGACTCACATGGGCTGCTAAGAGCTGATCATTGGAGTGTATATACCAATAGTACATACATCTAAAAGCTGTGTATTGTACGAGTACGAATACGGGTGCATACGAGTAGAATTGTTGATGAAACTGAACGAGGATGTAATTGTAAGCATTTTTGTTAAGTAGAAGTATTTTGATAAGTGTCTTGAAGTCTTTCAAAAGTGTATGAATACATATTAAAACACTACATGTATATACATTTTAACTGAGTCGTTAAGTCATCGTTAGTCGTTACATGTAAATGTTGTTTTGAAACCTTTAGGTTAACGATCTTGTTAAATGTTGTTAACCCAATGTTTATAATATCAAAAGAGATTTTAAATTATTATATTATCATGATATTATGATGTACAAATATCTCTTAATATGATATATATACATTAAATGTCGTTACAACGATAATCGTTACATATATGTCTCGTTTCAAAATCATTAAGTTAGTAGTCTTGTTTTTACATATGTAGTTCATTGTTAATATACTTAATGATATGTTTACTTATCATAATATCATGTTAACTATATATATAACCATATATATGTCATCATATAGTTTTTACAAGTTTTAACGTTCGTGAATCACCGGTCAACTTGGGTAGTCAATTGTCTATATGAAACCTATTTCAATTAATCAAGTCTTAACAAGTTTGATTGCTTAATATGTTGGAAACATTTAATCATGTAAATATCAATCTCAATTAATATATATAAACATGGAAAAGTTCGGGTCACTACAGTACCTACCCGTTAAATAAATTTCGTCCCGAAAGTTTAAGCTGTTGAAGGTGTTGACGAATCTTCTGGAAAGAGATGCGGGTATTTCTTCTTCATCTGATCTTCACGCTCCCAGGTGAACTCGGGTCCTCTACGAGCATTCCATCAAACCTTAACAATTGGTATCTTGTTTTGCTTAAGTCTTTTAACCTCACGATCCATTATTTCGACGGGTTCTTCGATGAATTGAAGTTTTTCGTTGATTTGGATTTCATCTAACGGAATAGTGAGATCTTCTTTAGCAAAACATTTCTTCAAATTCGAGACGTGGAAAGTGTTATGTACAGCCGCGAGTTGTTGAGGTAACTCAAGTCGGTAAGCTACTGGTCCGACACGATCAATAATCTTGAATGGTCCAATATACCTTGGATTTAATTTCTCTCGTTTACCAAATCGAACAACGCCTTTCCAAGGTGCAACTTTAAGCATGACCATCTCTCCAATTTCAAATTCTATATCTTTTCTTTTAATGTCAGCGTAGCTCTTTTGTCGACTTTGGGCAGTTTTCAACCGTTGTTGAATTTGGATGATCTTCTCGGTAGTTTCTTGTATAATCTCCGGACCCGTAATCTGTCTATCCCCCACTTCACTCCAACAAATCGGAGACCTGCACTTTCTACCATAAAGTGCTTCAAACGGCGCCATCTCAATGCTTGAATGGTAGCTGTTGTTGTAGGAAAATTCTGCTAACGGTAGATGTCGATCCCAACTGTTTTCAAAATCAATAACACATGCTCGTAGCATGTCTTCAAGCGTTTGTATCGTCCTTTCGCTCTGCCCATCAGTTTGTGGATGATAGGCAGTACTCATGTCTAGACGAGTTCCTAATGCTTGCTGTAATGTCTGCCAGAATCTTGAAATAAATCTACCATCCCTATCAGAGATAATAGAGATTGGTATTCCATGTCTGGAGACGACTTCCTTCAAATACAGTCGTGCTAACTTCTCCATCTTGTCATCTTCTCTTATTGGCAGGAAGTGTGCTGATTTGGTGAGACGATCAACTATTACCCAAATAGTATCAAAACTACTTGCAGTCCTTGGCAATTTAGTGATGAAATCCATGGTAATGTTTTCCCATTTCCATTCCGGGATTTCGGGTTGTTGAAGTAGACCTGATGGTTTCTGATGCTCAGCTTTGACCTTAGAACACGTCAAACATTCTCCTACGTATTTAGCAACATCGACTTTCATACCCGGCCACCAAAAATGTTTCTTGAGATCCTTGTACATCTTTCCCGTTCCAGGATGTATTGAGTATCTGGTTTTATGAGCTTCTCTAAGTACCATTTCTCTCATATCTCCAAATTTTGGTACCTAAATCCTTTCAGCCCTATACCGGGTTCCGTCTTCCCGAATATTAAGATGCTTCTCCGATCCTTTGGGTATTTCATCCTTTAAATTTCCCTCTTTTAAAACTCCTTGTTGCGCCTCCTTTATTTGAGTAGTAAGGTTATTATGAATCATTATATTCATAGATTTTACTCGAATGGGTTCTCTGTCCTTCCTGCTCAAGGCATCGGCTACCACATTTGCCTTCCCCGGGTGGTAACGAATCTCAAAGTCGTAATCATTCAATAATTCAATCCACCTACACTGCCTCATATTCAGTTGTTTCTGATTAAATATGTGTTGAAGACTTTTGTGGTCGGTATATATAATACTTTTGACCCCATATAAGTAGTGCCTCCAAGTCTTTAATGCAAACACAACCGCGCCTAATTCCAAATCATGCGTCGTATAATTTTGTTCGTGAATCTTCAATTGTCTAGACGCATAAGCAATCACCTTCGTTCGTTGCATTAATACACAACCGAGACCTTGCTTTGATGCGTCACAATAAATCACAAAATCATCATTCCCTTCACCCAATGACAATATAGGTGCCGTAGTTAGCTTTTTCTTCAATAAATGAAAAGCTTTCTCTTGTTCATCATTCCATTCAAATTTCTTCCCTTTATGCGTTAATGCAGTCAAGGGTTTTGCTATTCTGGAAAAGTCTTGGATGAACCTTCTGTAGTAACCAGCTAGTCCTAAAAACTGGCGTATGTGTTTCGGAGTTTTCGGGGTTTCCCACTTTTTAACAGTTTCTATCTTTGCAGGATCCACCTTAATACCTTCTTTGTTCACTATGTGACCGAGGAATTGAACTTCTTCTAACCAAAATGCACACTTTGAAAACTTAGCGTACATTTTTTCCTTCCTCAATACTTCTAACACCTTTCTCAAATGTTCACCGTGTTCTTGGTCATTCTTTGAGTAAATAAGTATGTCATCAATGAAAACAATGACAAACTTGTCAAGGTATGGTCCACACACTCGGTTCATAAGGTCTATGAACATAGCTGGTGCATTAGTTAAACCAAACGGCATGACCATAAACTCGTAATGACCGTAACGTGTTCTGAAAGCAGTCTTTGGAATATCATCTTCTTTCACCCGCATTTGATGATACCCGGAACGTAAGTCAATCTTTGAATAAACAGACGAGCCTTGTAGTTGATCAAATAAGTCATCGATTCTCGGTAGTGGGTAGCGGTTCTTGATGGTAAGTTTGTTCAACTCTCGGTAGTCGATACACAACCTGAATGTACCATCTTTCTTCTTGACAAACAAAACAGGAGCTCCCCACGGTGATGTGCTTGGTCGAATGAAACCACGCTCTAAAAGTTCTTGTAATTGGCTTTGCAGTTCTTTCATCTCGCTGGGTGCGAGTCTGTAAGGAGCACGAGCTATTGGTGCAGCTCCTGGTACAAGATCTATTTGTAATTCAACGGATCGATGTGGGGGTAATCCCGGTAATTCTTTCGGAAATACATCGGGAAATTCTTTTGCAATGGGAACATCATTGATGCTCTTTTCTTCAGTTTGTACTTTCTCGACGTGTGCTAGAACAGCATAGCAACCTTTTCTTATTAGTTTTTGTGCCTTCAAATTACTAATAAGATGTAGCTTCGTGTTGCCCTTTTCTCCGTACACCATTAAGGGTTTTCCTTTTTCTCGTATAATGCGAATTGCATTTTTGTAACAAACGATCTCTGCTTTCACTTCTTTCAACCAGTCCATACCGATTATCACATCAAAACTCCCTAACTCTACTGGTATCAAATCAATCTTAAATGTTTCGCTAACCAGTTTAATTTCTCGATTCCGACATATATTATCTGCTGAAATTAATTTACCATTTGCTAATTCGAGTAAAAATTTACTATCCAAAGGCGTCAATGGACAACTTAATTTAGCACAAAAATCTCTACTCATATAGCTTCTATCCGCACCCGAATCAAATAAAACGTAAGCAGATTTATTGTCAATAAGAAACGTACCCGTAACAAGCTCCGAGTCTTCTTGTGCCTCTGCCGCATTAATATTGAAAACTCTTCCGCGGCCTTGTCCATTCGTGTTCTCCTGGTTCGGGCAATTTCTAATAATGTGGCCCGGTTTTCCACATTTATAACAAACTACATTGGCATAACTTGCTCCGACACTACTTGCTCCGCCATTACTCGTTCTGACACCATTTGTTCCTTTCGTTCTATTAACCCCTGGTCCGTAGACCTCACACTTCGCCGCGCTATGACCATTTCTTTTACACTTGTTGCAAAATTTGGTTCAGAACCCCGAGTGATACTTTTCACACCTTTGGCATAGCTGCTTCTGATTGTTGTTGTTGTTGCGGTTATTATTGTTATTGGGATGATTGTTGTAGTTGCTGTTGCTGTTGTTGTTGTTGTTGTTGTTGTTGTTGTTGGGCCGTTTGTTGTAGTTGCGATTGATGTTGCGATTGTTGGGATAATTGTTGCGATTATTGTTGTAATTGCTGTTGTTGTTGTATTGGTGATTCTTATCACCGTTTTCCTCCCACTTTCTTTTGACTTGCTTCACATTGGCCTCTTCAGCAGTCTGTTCTTTAATTCTTTCTTCAATCTGGCTCACTAGTTTGTGAGCCATTCTACATGCCTGTTGTATGGAGGCGGGCTCGTGTGAACTTATATCTTCTTGGATTCTTTCCGGTAATCCTTTCACAAATGCGTCGATCTTCTCTTCCTCATCTTCGTATGCACCCGGACACAATAGGCACAATTCTGTGAATCGTCTTTCGTACGTGGTAATATCAAATCCTTGGGTTCGTAACCCTCTAAGTTCTGTCTTGAGCTTATTGACCTCGGTTCTAGGACGGTACTTCTCGTTCATCAAGTGCTTGAATGCTGACCACGGTAGTGCGTACGCATCGTCTTGTCCCACTTGCTCTAGATAGGTATTCCACCATGTTAACGCAGAACCTGTGAAGGTATGCGTAGCGTACTTCACTTTGTCCTCTTCAGTACACTTACTTATGGCAAACACCGATTCGACCTTCTCGGTCCACCGTTTCAATCCGATCGGTCCTTCGGTTCCATCAAATTCCAAAGGTTTGCAGGCAGTGAATTCTTTGTAGGTGCATCCTACACGATTTCCTGTACTGCTAGATCCAAGGTTATTGTTGGTATGTAGCGCAGCCTGTACTGCGGCTATGTTTGAAGCTAGAAAAGTACGGAATTCCTCTTCATTCATATTCACGGTGTGTCGAGTAGTCGGTGCCATTTCCTTCAAAATAGTCAAATGGAACAAGTTAATCATACAGAATATTAAGAGTAGTTAATAGTATTTCGTAGCATAATATGAACTCATTTATAAAAGCTTTTTCTTCATATTAGCGTTTTATAAGTTTAAATTCGGGTAGTACCTACCCGTTAAGTTCATACTTAGTAGCTAATATACAATTCAACTACTACAATTCTATATGAAAAACTGATTATAATAATATTTCGCGTTCAAACTTTTATACAATATTTTACAAACTTACAATACCGCTTATTTTACATAAAGCATGAAATATAGCACACAATAACTTTGATACAAGATAGTTGTGAAGATAATTCTAGCTAGTACACAAGTCGTTCAGCAAAGACAATAAAGACACGTAATTCATACGTCCAGAAACAAGTCATGCATTCTTGTTTTACTAGGATTACTTCCCATCCTTGGTCTTGTGGAACATAACCGTTATGGCCGTTGATAAGACAGCGTGTTGTAACATCGTCAAAAGGACGAGGGTTACGTAATGTCCAACAGTCCCGTAACAATCTAAAAACCTCATTTCTTACCCCAATTACCGACTCCGTCACTTGTGAAAACGTTTTGTTTAATAGTTGTAGCCCGATGTTCTTGTTCTCACTTTGGTGAGAAGCGAACATTACTAATCCGTAAGCATAACATGCTTCTTTATGTTGCATGTTAGCCGCTTTTTCTAAATCACGAAGTCCAATATTCGGATATATTGAGTCAAAATAATTTCTTAACCCGTTGCGTAAAATAGCATTTGGGTTCCCCGCAATATATGCGTCAAAGTAAACACATCGTAACTTATGGGTTTCCCAATGTGCTATCCCCCATCTTTCAAACGAAAGTCTCTTATAAACCAAGACATTCTTGGAACGTTCTTCGAATGTCTTACAAACTGATCTCGCCTTAAATAGTTGTGCCGAAGAATTCTGGCCGACTCTAGACAAGATTTCATCAATCATGTCTCCGGGTAGGTCTCTTAAAATATTGGGTTGTCTATCCATTTTGTGTTTTTAAACTGTAAAATAGACAAGAGTTAGATTCATAAAAAAATACTTATTAATACAAGCAATTTTTACATATATCATAAAGCATAAGAACACTATATTACATATATTACACCACACGAATACAACTATCTTATTCCGACTCGCTCGTTTCTTCTTCTTCGGTTTTGGTTCGTTTTGCCAAGTTTCTAGGGATATATGATGTTCCCCTAATACGAGCCGTCGTTGTCCACATTGGTTTAGAAAAACCTGGTGGTTTAGAGGTTCCCGGGTCATTGTTACAACTTAAGGACTTCGGGCGTTGACGATACATATAAAGTTCATCGGGGTTGGAATTAGATTTCTCTATTTTTATGCCCTTTCCCTTATTATTTTCTTTTGCCTTTTTAAATTCAGTTGGGGTAATTTCTATAACATCATCGGAATTCTCGTCGGAATCCGATTCATCGGAGAATTGGTAATCCTCCCAATATTTTGCTTCCTTGGCGGAAACACCATTGACCATAATTAACCTTGGTCGGTTGGTTGAGGATTTTCTTTTACTTAACCGTTTTATTATTTCCCCCACCGGTTCTATTTCTTCATCCGGTTCCGATTCTTCTTCCGGTTCCGATTCTTCTTCCGGTTCCGACTCTTCTTCCGGTTCCTCTTCGGGAACTTGTGAATCAGTCCACGAATCATTCCAATTTACATTTGACTCTTCATTATTATTAGGTGAGTCAATGGGACTTGTTCTAGAGGTAGACATCTATCACATAATATCAAACGCGTTAAGAGATTAATATATCACATAATATTCACATGTTAAAAATATATAGTTTCCAACAAAATTTGTTAAGCAATCATTTTTCAAGTAAACACGGTCGAAGTCCAGACTTACTAATGCATCCTAACAAACTCGATAAGACACACTAATGCAAAATTCTGGTTCTCTAAGACCAACGCTCTGATACCAACTGAAATGTCCCGTTCTTATTGATTAAAAACGTTCCATATTAATTGATTTCGTTGCGAGGTTTTGACCTCTATATGAGACGTTTTTCAAAGACTGCATTCATTTTAAAACAAACCATAACCTTTATTTCATCAATAAAGGTTTAAAAAGCTTTACGTAGATTATCAAATAATGATAATCTAAAATATCCTGTTTACACACGACCATTACATAATGGTTTACAATACAAATATGTTACAACAAAATAAGTTTCTTGAATGCAGTTTTTACACAATATCATACAAGCATGGACTTCAATTCTCGTCCTTATTTAAGTATGCGACAGCGGAAGCTCTTAATAATCACCTGAGAATAAACATGCTTAAAACGTCAACAAAAATGTTGGTGAGTTATAGGTTTAACCTATATATATCAAATCATAATAATAGACCACAAGATTTCATATTTCAATACACATCCCATACATAGAGATAAAAATCATTCATATGGTGAACACCTGGTAACCGACAATGACAAGATGCATATATAAGAATATCCCCATCATTCCGGGACACCCTTCGGATATTATATAAATTTCGAAGTACTAAAGCATCCGGTACTTTGGATGGGGTTTGTTAGGCCCAATAGATCTATCTTTAGAATTCGCGTCAATTAGGGTGTCTGTTCCCTAATTCTTAGATTACCAGACTTAATAAAAAGGGGCATATTCGATTTCGATAATTCAACCATAGAATGTAGTTTCACGTACTTGTGTCTATTTTGTAAATCATTTATAAAACCTGCATGTATTCTCATCCCAAAAATATTAGATTTTAAAAGTGGGACTATAACTCACTTTCACAGATTTTTACTTCGTCGAGAAGTAAGACTTGGCCACTGGTTGATTCACGAACCTATAACAATATATACATATATATATATATCAAAGTATGTTCAAAATATATTTACAACACTTTTAATATATTTTGATGTTTTAAGTTTATTAAGTCAGCTGTCCTCGTTAGTAACCTACAACTAGTTGTCCACAGTTAGATGTACAGAAATAAATTGATAAATATTATCTTGAATCAATCCACGACCCAGTGTATACGTATCTCAGTATTGATCACAACTCAAACTATATATATTTTGGAATCAACCTCAACCCTGTATAGCTAACTCCAACATTCACATATAGAGTGTCTATGGTTGTTCCGAAATATATATAGATGTGTCGACATGATAGGTCGAAACATTGTATACGTGTCTATGGTATCTCAAGATTACATAATATACAATACAAGTTGATTAAGTTATGGTTGGAATAGATTTGTTACCAATTTTCACGTAGCTAAAATGAGAAAAATTATCCAATCTTGTTTTACCCATAACTTCTTCATTTTAAATCCGTTTTGAGTGAATCAAATTGCTATGGTTTCATATTGAAATCTATTTTATGAATCTAAACAGAAAAAGTATAGGTTTATAGTCGGAAAAATAAGTTACAAGTCGTTTTTGTAAAGGTAGTCATTTCAGTCGAAAGAACGACGTCTAGATGACCATTTTAGAAAACATACTTCCACTTTGAGTTTAACCATAATTTTGGATATAGTTTCATGTTCATAATAAAAATCATTTTCTCAGAATAACAACTTTTAAATCAAAGTTTATCATAGTTTTTAATTAACTAACCCAAAACAGCCCGCGGTGTTACTACGACGGCGTAAATCCGGTTTTACGGTGTTTTTCGTGTTTCCAGGTTTTAAATCATTAAGTTAGCATATCATATAGATATAGAACATGTGTTTAGTTGATTTTAAAAGTCAAGTTAGAAGGATTAACTTTTGTTTGCGAACAAGTTTAGAATTAACTAAACTATGTTCTAGTGATTACAAGTTTAAACCTTCGAATAAGATAGCTTTATATATATGAATCGAATGATGTTATGAACATCATTACTACCTTAAGTTCCTTGGATAAACCTACTGGAAAAGAGAAAAATGGATCTAGCTTCAACGGATCCTTGGATGGCTCGAAGTTCTTGAAGCAGAATCATGACACGAAAACAAGTTCAAGTAAGATCATCACTTGAAATAAGATTGTTATAGTTATAGAAATTGAACCAAAGTTTGAATATGATTATTACCTTGTATTAGAATGATAACCTACTGTAAGAAACAAAGATTTCTTGAGGTTGGATGATCACCTTACAAGATTGGAAGTGAGCTAGCAAACTTGAAAGTATTCTTGATTTTATGAAACTAGAACTTTTGGAATTTATGAAGAACACTTAGAACTTGAAGATAGAACTTGAGAGAGATCAATTAGATGAAGAAAATTGAAGAATGAAAGTGTTTGTAGGTGTTTTTGGTCGTTGGTGTATGGATTAGATATAAAGGATATGTAATTTTGTTTTCATGTAAATAAGTCATGAATGATTACTCATATTTTTGTAATTTTATGAGATATTTCATGCTAGTTGCCAAATGATGGTTCCCACATGTGTTAGGTGACTCACATGGGCTGCTAAGAGCTGATCATTGGAGTGTATATACCAATAGTACATACATCTAAAAGCTGTGTATTGTACGAGTACGAATACGGGTGCATACGAGTAGAATTGTTGATGAAACTGAACGAGGATGTAATTGTAAGCATTTTTGTTAAGTAGAAGTATTTTGATAAGTGTCTTGAAGTCTTTCAAAAGTGTATGAATACATATTAAAACACTACATGTATATACATTTTAACTGAGTCGTTAAGTCATCGTTAGTCGTTACATGTAAATGTTGTTTTGAAACCTTTAGGTTAACGATCTTGTTAAATGTTGTTAACCCAATGTTTATAATATCAAAAGAGATTTTAAATTATTATATTATCATGATATTATGATGTACAAATATCTCTTAATATGATATATATACATTAAATGTCGTTACAACGATAATCGTTACATATATGTCTCGTTTCAAAATCATTAAGTTAGTAGTCTTGTTTTTACATATGTAGTTCATTGTTAATATACTTAATGATATGTTTACTTATCATAATATCATGTTAACTATATATATAACCATATATATGTCATCATATAGTTTTTACAAGTTTTAACGTTCGTGAATCACCGGTCAACTTGGGTAGTCAATTGTCTATATGAAACCTATTTCAATTAATCAAGTCTTAACAAGTTTGATTGCTTAATATGTTGGAAACATTTAATCATGTAAATATCAATCTCAATTAATATATATAAACATGGAAAAGTTCGGGTCACTACAATATGGGTTGAAAAAATGGGGTCGCATGTGGTATAAATGATTAAGTGATTACTTGATAAGCAAAGGGTATACCAATAATCTTATTTGCCCATGTATTTTCATTAAGAAAACAACATCCGGATATGTGATCATAGCTGTTTATGTTGATGATCTTAATATCATAGGTACAAATAAAGAGATCCATGAAGTCATTCAACTTCTAAAGAAAGAATTTGAAATTAAAGATCTCGGAAAAATCAAGTATTGCCTTGCTTTACAAATTGAACATATGCCTAATGGTTTACTTGTACATCAAACAACATATACTGAAAAGATTTTAAAAACGTTTTAATATGGACAAGGAAAACCATTAAGTACTCCTATGGTTGTTAGATCACTTAATGTTGACACTGATCCATTTCGTCCCTGTGAAGATCATGAAGATATCCTGGGACAAGAAGTACCATATCTTAGTGCAATTGGAGCTCTTATGTATCTTACAAATTGTACAAGACCTGCCATTTCTTTTGCAGTTAATTTGTTGGCAAGGTTCAGCTCAGCTCCTACCAAAAGACACTGGAATGGGATCAAACACATATTTCGATACCTTCGAGGAACTACTGATTTAGGATTATTTTATTCTAACGAATCGAAACAAGATTTGGTTGGTTATGCAGATGCAGGTTATTTATCTGATCCACATAAAGCTAAATCTCAAAATGGATATGTATTCCTAAATGGAGGTACCGCAATATCATGGCGTTCTCAAAAACAAACACTTGTTGCAACATCATCAAATCATGCCGAAGTGATTACATTACATGAAGCTACTCGGGAATGTTTTTGGTTGAGATCAATGACACAACTCATTACTGATTCTTGTGGACTAGAACGCGATAAAAGTCCAACAACTATCTATGAAGATAATGTAGCTTGCATAACACAGATGAAAGAAGGGTATATCAAAAGTGACCGAACAAAACACATACCTCCTAGATTCTTCTCATACACTCAAAATCTCATTAAGGACAACCAGATTGAAATGAGATATGTTCAGTCCAGCAAAAACTCTGCTGACCTTTTCACCAAAGCACTTCCAACTGCTATTTTCAGAACACACGTTCATAATATTGGCATGAGGCATGTTTAGAAGATGTAACAACTCAGGCGTTGCCTACTTGAGGGGGAGTGAACTCTATGCTGCACTCTTTTTCCCTTAGCTAAAGTTTTATCCCAATGGATTTTCTTTAGCAAGGTTTTTAACGAGGCAGTACTAGTTATTCTCTAATAAAATTGTCATCCAAGGGGGAGTGTTATAAAAGTCAATATTGGATGCTAATTTTATTATTATTATAGATATTGTATAGTAGATTTTTTGAGTATAAATATGTATGTTATGAGTTTATAATTTACACATTTCAAACATATATAAAACACATACTTCTCTCATATTCTCTCTATATACTTATTAGTCTACAGTCAAGAACCAGACCACTAAAGGTAGTTATAAGTCTACTGAATTATAACAGAAAAAAACTTATTACTTATAAAAAGGGCAATGACGTTGTGTAGATCGGCTCGCTATAAATTGTCAAAAATCTTAAATGCATGTTTGTAAAGATGAAAAGGATAGCTAAAAGGTGAAGCCCAAAGATACGTAGTAACACATAACATGGTGGGCGAGAATATTGATAACTAATTAAAGTAGTTGTGCTGACATCTCAACTTGACCATTGATTCATAGGATCTCCTGTTGTTTACACAAAGTTTTGAGTCGGTTGTATAAATTTGACATATAAAATGTGGTCCTTTTTTTGTTCGAGTTCATAGAGACGCATATAGTTTTTGGTATAGAATCATAAAGTTACTACTTTTCTGTATCCTTATCATATATTTATATAGTTTACTGCTTAGTTTTATGATCCTGAGTATCATTTAGTATAGTATTTAGTATTTCATAGAGAAACTTGGTTGTTAATGGGAGTCAATTGGCTAACATTCATATTGGGTGTGTTTGGGTGACGAGCTTGTTGGAGCTTATGAGAGCTTATAGGAGCTTGAGCTTATGATTTTAATAAGCTCCAAGTCATAAGCTTCGTTTGGTAGAGAAAAAAAGTAGAGCTTATGAAAATCATAAGCTCTGAAAAAATAAGCTACCTTTGGTAGCTTATGAAAAAAAGTAGAGCTTATGAACTGGAAAATAAGCTCCAGCTAGTTTACCAAACACTTATAAAAAATAATAAGCTCCAGCTACCAGCTTAAAAAATAAGCTCTAGCTCCAGCTCTATCTCATAAGCTCCAGCTCCAGCTCCAGCTACTTTCATCCAAACACACCCATTGTATAATTCCTAAAGCGAAAAAATGTCTACATCAATAGTTATTGTTTGACTTAACCATATACAGAATTACCATATTTGGTTTGGATCATATCACATCATGTATTTTAGTTGGTTTGAACTAGTATACGAACACTCGCTTCGTGCCGGGGGTTTGGTTTTCAAAGTATTTTATTACGTTTAGTTTGTAAAATTATTTCATGGCTAACGATGATGTCGTTGAAGCGCAACTTGAGTCGAACTAAAAGGTATAACCCGTGAAAGATTTAAATGTCATTTTAAATTAACAATATATGTGCATCTCCGCATTTCGCTATGGAATTGTCGACTTTTAAAAATTTAACGTAAAATCAACGTGTATGAAAAGTACCCCAAATATTTAGCGTTTTTTAAAAAGCGTCCGTTTTGCGTATAGCTAGTGACATTGTGTTCCTAAAATTATTTCGAGTTTAACGATGGTGTCGGAAAAATTTGACTCGTTGCGAGCGAGAAGATATGACCCGTTGAATATTTGGGTGGAGTTTATTTAAGATTTTTTTAGGAAAATGGTAATTTGACACTTTACCCCCTGTATGAGGGGTCGATTTGCTTTTTTGGAAAAAGTGTGGGGGTTTTGTTGTGCAAATGAAATTTAGTTAAGTAAGAAAAAAAAATGAAAATTGGATTATTATAATAAACATAAACAATAATAATTTTTTCAAGTAGTGGAACCTATTTCAGTATCTTCATTTGGTTTAGTTGTTTATAAAAAATTAAAAAATTATCATCTTTTCATTTTTGAAAGTTTTCTTATTGAAGTTTAAGTTAATCGTTTTTTGGTATTATATAATGCTTTTTGAAAATTGTACAATTTAGTATATCCATATATATTTAAATAATTAATATTTTTGCTATTATATAATGTTTTTTGAAAATTGTACAATTTAGTATATTCACATATTTTTAGATAATTAATATTTTTTAGAAATAAAAAAAGTAAATAATTTCATCATGTTGTTGTAGGTGTAATCACATTACCAATCTTTAAATAAAAAGTAAAAAAAAAAAAAAGTTAACATTATAAGTCTCATATATATATATATATATATATATATATATATATATATATATATATATATATATATATATATATCGTTTTGATTTTTTTAGTTGGCGATGTTGTAATACATAAAACGCATATATAGGCAAATGGCAAATGTAAAATGTAATGGTAACTATCTCACTTTTGTATTGATCCAGGCCTTTATAGGGCATTATTTTATTATTAGCTTAGAGAATAAAACCTCACTAATATACTCATGGGCTGATCTAGCCCTTTTTGGAAGCCCAATACAAACATGAGTACGGATGTTAGCACTTTAGGTTGATGTTTATATTTTGTCCCTTATTTTTTTTATGGTGTATCAAGTTTCAGTTTCAACTGTAGCAACTTTGGCATTTCCTTGCAACTATTCATTTCTTTTAATAGCTACTACCCACAACATCATAACTACACAAAAATATTAATCCGTATAATTTACAAACGTAGATAACTATATTCTAATTTTATAAACTCAACTTAGTGAACTTACATTTATAATAATTAACAAACTATTGATTTCAGGAAGATCATGCAATGGTATCAACTTAATGCCTACGTTCACTTGAACGGATTCAAGTGATGGACAAATGTGTATATATTGACCCGAGCTTAATTGGTTCACAAAGCGAGTTGGATATTCAACTTAAACCAAAAAAATTGTTACTTAGTAGTCTATATATTAGTGAGTATATAGATATAGATATAGTCATATAGATATACCTTGTGTTTCAGGTACATCTGTTTGAGTTTGAAAATTGCTTCAACTTTGGAATAACCAGTGGTGTTAAGATCTTTGATCCAACTTTCAATTTGAACGTCACCAGCTGCCTTAAAGGCTTGTAATCCTGCGATGTTCAAATAAGATGGACCAAAGGCATTTGGTTCCCTTAAATTCAAGTTCGCCATTGTTTTTACCCATTGAAAACCTAGCTAGTACGTTTCTTAAAAAACTCTTAGCTTTTGTCATTATATTCTTTATTTTAACAATTGCAGCTAAATACTTAAATACATATAAAAAAACTAACATCTATCAGATAATAGTTAAAACCTACCGAATATTAGCTACAAACTAACAATTAGTTTTTTCAAACACTTAATACTATATTTTCAATTAAGAGGTTGTCAGTTCAATTCCTGAGATAAACATTGCATATATTTTTGAGTTGGCATGTGAAAAATAAGTTCAAGACCCATATTTTTGTAAGAAACTGGATATGTATTAAAAAATTGAGTTTCTTTTACATAGAAACCTTATACGATAAAGATGGGTTCTTATAAAAAACTAATTTTAAAAAAATTATTTCTTGAAAAAAACTGAGTATGTGTAAATAATTTAAATTCTAGTAAAAGGGCTTAAAAAGTTGATTTACTAATAAGGGACTAATTTAATTGATAAAACTGAAAAGATAAAATTGTAAATTACGATTATTTATCCCCTTTATTTTATTCTATCGCATATATATCTTTGTCTTCCCACAACACAACTCCACACATTCACTTATAATTATTTATCAATTACGATTATTTATCAAATTTATTTATTATATATATGTATTACTTATATCAAAGCAAACATTTTTTCAGTTGTCTGTTACTCATTTGAGAATCATTTTTGATTTTTAGCTCTTTGTCTTCACATCTTCTCTTCACTCATACTCCGTTTCCATTTTTTTTTTTTTTTTTAATTGTGTTGTTAGAAGTTAGAGGTGAAGATCTTATAAACTTAGTCACTACCCCACCGTCTGCCACCATACATGGGCCATCTTCTCCGTTCATCAGATGCTCCGGTAAGTAACACTTTAAAACATTGTAGATCTATTTTTTTTTTTACGGAAATACTCCAGATCTGAGCTTGTCTCATGTATAGATCTGATTTTTTCTTGAGTTCTTTCAGATTTGAATGGTATTGATTGTTGCCGACATCGTTTTTGCTAGAAGTTGGTGTTAGTGGCGAATTGTTGCCGGAAGTGTCAAGTAGCTGTTGACGGTGGTTTGTTTCAAAAATAGTTGGTGGCGGTGGTGTTTTATGGAGGGTTTTTATGGTTGTTTTTGGTGATAAAATTTTTTTTATTAGTCTTTGTTAGTTATTGTATTAATTTTAGTATATGATTTTTGTTTTAACATCTACTCCAATTTATTTATTTATTAGATTGTTTAGAATCGATTAAAGTAGATGTTAATTATTTAGTTAAACTTAAAAACAGAATTCAGAATAAAATCAGAAGATTAAATAAATTATTTAAAAAAAAAAAACTACTGTAGCTACAGTGCGCTACAGTAGCTACAGTGTTTTTTGAGGTATGTGGCGGGTTATGATTGGAGGATTTTGTTTAAACTTAAAATCAGAATTCAGAATAAAATCAGAAGATTAAATAAATTATCTCAAAAAAAAAAAACTACTGTAGCTACAATGCGCTACAGTAGCTACATTTTTTTTTTTTTGGTATGTGTCGGGTTATGATTGGAGGGTCTTGTCCATATTTAGTGTATAGTATAATACTCCCTCTGTCTCATTCCAATAGTCCACAGACAGAAAATACGCAGTTTTAGGAAATCTCACCAATTTCATTTCTCCACCAATGAAATATCTTCTCTCTCCAGATCCACCAATGAAATATCATTTTTCCTTTCTATTTATGGAAGTGGACTATCAGAATGGGACAGCCCAAAATGAAATAATGCCCTATTGGAATGAGACGGAGATAGTATATAATATATAATATAATATATAATATAATATAATATAATATAATATAATATAATATAATAACTTATTGAGTCATGAAGTAAAATGAATTTGATGTCGATGATTTGATTAGAGGTAAACTTGCGGGCATATCTCAACGGTTTTTCTCATGTACTTTGTGTCATGAGATAGGGAGAGGTCATGGATTCGATCCCTAGGGATGACATGATTTTATTTAAACCAATTGAACACCAATAATGGTGGTATATATTGACCCTATAAGGAGGTTTTACCGGATTCGTTCACGGACCCCTACCCGGAACCACTGCTCGAATGGATGTGTTCCCGGGTACCGTCGATCGGGTTCGCCCGAACGTGTGTGTTACGTGCAAATGATGAGGGTCGTTGAAAAAAAAAAATCTATTGATGAAAAAAAAAATCGTCGTTAAAAAAAAGCATGAAAAAGTGGGTCATATTTACAACTTGTTTCCCATTAGGAAGCTTCACCATGGCCCTAGTTACCGGTAGATGAGTAACAAAACGTCAAAAAAAAAACATACTCACCTCAATTCTTTTTGGGAGATGATTCTCACACACCACTTTTTGATCCTTATATACTTTTGTCTCATAAGTTGACAGTTATATCCCTAAAAAGTTGAACTTATATTATTATTATAAGTATAATTAAGGGTAGATTATGTAATTAAGTGTACATGGATCAAATTGTAGTGTGTGAGAATCACCTCCCATTCTTTTTACTTGATATTTAGACAATCACTACTCGTGCATTGGATTCTATTGTTGTTGCACATTACTAATTTATGTTTACGTAAGAAACGGTAAACGAACAATGGTTTATCTATCTGATGTACGCGGTCTATAAGGTATCCTGTGACCGTTTCGACTCTTTTTCCAAGCAAATAGCAACCAATATTTCCAGTGAGGTTTGAACCTAAAATCTCTTCAAAGTTTATGTGTACGTCGATTCGTCAACATTAATCGGCAAGTTTTAGGTATCTTAATTAAGATGTATGATCAAGTAATCTCAAATGGTGTCATAGTGGTTAGATGCTTGAGAATCTTCAAAGTAGACTCACGGTAAATCCTCACTTACTACACTTTTAAGGATTTGCCATATTTTTAATGTATGAACATGTCATTAATTTTTTTTAAAGATGTATGAACGAGTCATTATAATTGACGCTATTATCTTATTTTCCTCCCTAATTACCAAAAGGGTGAATTTGGACCCAATAAGTATACTTATAGTCGTACTCATGACTCGTTGACATTTTATCATCATAAAATCAACACGATCAGCTCATTAATAACAAACTGAGTTCGTATTTAGACCATATATAACCAGGCGTCAAAAAATTGGGTCAGATGACGTGCTAGAGGGTTCTGACGCCCCCTGACGCCTCTAACGGGGCGTCACCCTTAACACCCCAGGGGCGTTAGTCACAAACTTGACTGAAAAAAAGAAAGGCGTCAGGGAATTTTTAACCAATCGGAATTAACCACTAATTTTTATATATTATTAATTTATTTAATTTTTATACAACTATTCATCATATTTTACCACATCACCCATCACAAATTTAACACTCAAAAAAGTGACGCCCGTTTATTTAACTTCACTTCATGACCTTGACACATCACTCAAAAAGTGTATCCGCTGCCCTGTGACTTCTGTCATTCATGAATTTTGACCCCCACTTGTTTTTCAGAAAAAAAAAAAAAAAAACAAATAAAAATGTAAAAGCATGACAATTACAAGTGACCCGCAACACATGCTTGTACTTTTTCCCTACAAGGGTGACCCGAAATCATTACCACTACTGTTCAATCAATTACCAGTGAGATGGCTATGATTGTTCATGTAAAGCATGACAATATGCTGTTACAGAACTAGAATCCAATCATTTATTTATTCATTTACTATAAGTGTAACAAAAGTTAATTAATTTCCTATGAAACAACATACCTGAACAATTGAACAAAACTAATTCAGTTGTTAACAATAATAATTAAGGTAAACAAGAATTTATGTACAAGATTATTACTACGTAGTATAATATAACTCTAGTTGTATTTTAACAAAATGAAATTGATTTTAAATCATACGATGGAATACCAAATTGATGTGACATCATTAAAAGCAGAAATAATAAGTGATGTAGCCAATAAAAAAAGATACAAAAATCATTTTATATGATATATAAAGAATAACTTAACAAAAATGTTTAATCATACTATTCTTAGTACCAATACAATGACATGTTTTCATACAACGAAAGTTGTACATTGCTCAAAAATGATCAATTGCAGCCTTTTAAAGCAATTCAAGAAGTATCAATATGTCACAACACCTTAAACACTAAAAATAATTTTTTCTTCTCACCTTTGGTTTTCTGTTCCCTATATACATATAACGATTACATATACTGATATATGACTTGAACTCTTAACCAGATTTCGAAAATTATCTTAGTTTCCTAAGTGGTAACGTTCGCCCAAACAACTTTTCAACTTCTGTAGCTTCCATTTGAAGTTCATTCAAGATTTCTTTTTCTTCTTTAGTGAGTTCTCTAACAAAATTTTCTTCGTCTTGTTGCAACTCTTTAAACCCTTCGATTAACCGTTGAAACAATGTCATTTGTGTGTCCCTAGCCTTTACTACCTCTTCTTCTATCTCCTCAGCTTCTTTTATTATAAATTTCTCACCTTCTTCGGCTTCTTTTATGATAAATTTCTCACCCTCTTCGGCTGTTTTTTCTAGTCTCTCGACAAGTGGCGGTTCGGGCCCACAAGAGTTGTCTGTTTGGATGAATGTGTCAAAATTTCGACCAACACTTTGAGCCGCCTTTTGTAGTTGTGAAATGATAGTTTTTGGTAACGTTGAACTTCGTGTGTATATGAAAGCTCCTCCGTATCCATCCCACGCGTCATTTCTTCCACGATAATACACAAATATATAATCGTCCGGTTTGTTTTCTATTTGGGATGACAAGATGTACCTGCAAATGCAGTTTATGGATCATTTTGACTTAAGCCAATATATTTACTTATTTAATGATGTACAGTTTTGTAATTCCAAATTCGACAGCGGTTTGGTGGTGACTAGTACGTCCCGTTTCGCCTCTAATTAGTAGGTCAACACTAAAAGTCAGTCAGGTCAAACTTGTGAAAAGTCGGTCAACGTTAGTCAACGTTAGTCAACGTTGGTCAAACGTTGACTTTTGCCTACCCTTGTTACAGTGTAAACGAAAATCACAAGCCCATTTAGAAATTAGGTGGGAAAAACACTGAGTTACATATTATCTCTTACAAATAAATTACTTTAATAGGTACACTATATTTAGGAAAACATCATAAAAAACCTATGTAATATTTAAACAAACACTACATCATCTTATTTGTGAATCATTTATTTCTAAAATATTTTTAGTTAATTTATTTTTATTTAAAAATCAACGTTGGTCAACGTCCATCTCGACCGACTCAACCTTTCAAGGTCCTGACCAACTCGTTTGCGTCTCGCGTCTTATTCAACCTTGTTCAACAAATGACATTTTTGTTTCATATTTTATCGATGAATACTAAGGGTAAAAAGGATTACTTTCGAAATAAGTAAAATGTAGAGCTCAAATTACATGAATGCATAGAAAAATGAAAGGTTGGAACTTATACCAGTCATCTTGGTAATGAAGAAACTCGTTGTCATGATTATAAAGAACGCCCGGTTGATTTGAATCTTGAACAAATTTTTGCACCGCAGATCGAGTAAAGAATCCGCCATCTGGAGTCCTTATACGCCATGTCAGATCGCCTACAAGTTTATTAGATTCCATATGGAACTCATGCAACTGACAATCAAAGACATCAAATGTAGGATTTAGTCCACTTGTTATGAACCATTTTCCACTAAAGTCCTTTATGTTGAAGGTTTGAACGACTGCACTAGGATCCGGGACCGGGAATTCACCCACATCAGATTTACGTGGCACACATTTCTTTCGTGAAACCGCACACTCGTTAAACTGGTCCACAACACTGTTTTCAAACAAATCACCACATTTTATCTGTGAAACACAAGTTCATGAATATGTAAGAATCTATGTTGTTTCCAAAATTAAGTATGGATAATGATATTTCTACCACCTATCATGTACAACTATTTATGGACATAGTACAAGTAGTTATTGCATGATATGAGGGTCGGGTTGCTTAGATGATGGATTATAACCCGCTGACCCATAACATTTTCTGTCCACATTTCAAGCGTTTTTATGATTACAAAATATTACAGTTTGTATCTGAAACTTTAAATTAAAACGATTTAGGAACTTGAAAATTGTATGCATACAAAAATAAGACTTCATGTGACTTTCAACCTGTTTTTTGACCCGTTCAAACTGAACCTGGCAATTGGGTCGGGTAGGGGTCCAAACAGGGCGAAAGCAAATGGGCCAGATTTTTTAACGGATCCAAACGGGTCAAACCCAATCAGGTCAGGTTCCAAGACCCGTTTGGGCCTTATAGAAATCTATTGGACCCATTTTGAAGAGTTTGGGTTTACTTTGCCAGGTATAGTTAAAACCAATTTGACCCATCTGATAAACACAACCCATATAGACCCATTTATATACGGGTCAAAATTTCCACCTCTAACACAGTTTGTAAATAAAAATGGAAGAGTAGAGAAATTACTTGGCATTCGGTCTCATCAGGTCTATTGTTGCAAGTCTGAAGACAAGCAACATTCGCCGCACAAGATGGGTTTGCAATACATTTCGCAAGTTCGATCCTGTAACAAGTGAATGCTTTTAAACACTTAATGATTATGCAAATAAAAGTTTGGTGATTAACTTTTTTTAGGCATAAAAACCGATGATGAACATATCGTAGCCCATAGGACAAAGATTTGAGTAAACATGGCACCTAAAGCCTCAATTATTTGGAAATTACTCCCATGGTTATTTTATGTTTCCTTTTTATAGATTTAACTTACAGAAATAATTGTACACACAAAAAGAGTTGGGTGAAAACCTGCATTCTTTGAGCAAGCAAGTGCAAGTTTTAAGAGCATCAACGGCATCAACCTGGGGAATAATAACAAATGTGCAAACCAATACGATAGCCAACTGTACGAATTGTCTCCATTGTCTTTCAAGAATCAAATTCGCGCCCTTTTTCAGATCAAAATTTTGTATTTCCTTTATAATAAAGAATGATTCTTATATTAATTAGAAAATGTTCCCAACATTCAAAAGGAAAATCCAGATTACTCACTGAAGTAAGAATTATACAACAAATTACCTCGATACTTGCATTGATGGCACGTATTTGAAATTTCTCCTTGCAATGTGACAATTGGGTCGAATAGTTAGTGTCCGACCTATATGATCTAAACAACCGGAAGTATTTATTGTATCCACGGTTAGATCGAATATTCATCATAATTATAGTTGCAGGAGCTGGTCCACTCTTGAGGAACCTTTCGTAACTCGATGATTTGGTATGCAAACTGACAGTTTCCTCTTTGCAGATAAATACCGTAACGAAAGAGCCATAGTAACTATAATGGCTTCCAAGTGCAACCTGAAAATTCCTTTTAACAAAAAGTAAGAAATTAAATTCTAATTATTGAGGACATAACCACAACAGAAATCATCAGATATGGATAACATATACTTACGTCTATCATTAGAACTTATAACTGTCATAAAAACACAAGAATATGAAATTTAGGCAAGTTTTATGGCTTGGGTAATGGGTCAATTCTGGTACGAATAAGTGATTTTTGTTGATGGTTTGGCGACTTCTAATTGTATGTTGGAACACAATGCCTCTTCCTATATAAATTATGCCCTAAAAATGCTAACAAGAACAGGGTACTCTTCATCTCTAACTAATAACCTTTTTTATTTTTTATTTTTAACTTTTGAGATCAAATGAGTTACTTTATAGGTTTAAGGGAGGTGAAATGTAAAAAAAAGTTTCAATTTTTATATAATCTGATTAAATATTCTGTCATTGTGAGCAATGAGCAGAACTACCTTATCATTCTTCCATTCAATTCAATTCAATTCATTTACCAACCATGGTAATCAATAGTACGGAAAAAAAACAAGAAAAACCATGAAGCTACGATCAAGACACTATCTAAACTCACAATTCCCACTTTACATTGCCATACAAGTCATGGAACTTAGTAGCTTAATGCGAATATCAAACCATAATGACTCTCAAAAATATGATTAAAAATTTCATGAAAAACAGAACAATTAAAGTTACCTGCTTGATATAATGCTAGTGCAGATTATTGGAGTATTGGGATTTGGGAGCTTAAAATCAGCCTCCTGTGTAATATATCTTTATTACTTTCAAACATTGTAAGATTTCTTTCTTTTCTAAAAAGTACAAATATTTAGATTGTTGTGGAAGTGGGCTGGCACCTTATCCCAATTTTGGTGAGTCAAAATTTGTGGTGGTGAAATTTAGGCTGCGTCACTTCAAATCAATGGAAGGAAGATATCAACTCAATATCCTATCTTCGTGTACTTTCATCCTTGAGTCTTTAAAATTCGTTTTGAAGTGCATCTTCAGGGAAAAGGGCTCTTACTGTTTTGTACTTTTTGGTTAAGTAAAATAAAATGTCACATTCCTATCTTTGTTTTGGATTTGAAAGTTGAGATTTGAAATTGGTGTTCTAGGTGTAAAAATGCATGTAAAACGGTAAACATTAACTAGATAAAGTTTTTTACTCTATAAGTTTCTTTTTAACATCAGTTTGGAATCACTCAGTGGACTTAACCAACCACGCGTTCATCTCCGTAGTTGCATAACCCTCCCCTAACTACTACCTTGGAGGAAACATGGACCGATCCGAGGGCATGTTCTAGGTGTAAAGATGATCTTTAGCAAGTTTATAGTTGTAACCAATGTTTCAGGTAATTCAGCGCTAAAGTCAGCTAAATCAGGGCTAAGTTCATCCAAATTTTCATGAATCCGTAACTCCCCTCTGTTTTTGTTTGATTCCAAAAGAGCCATCTTTACAAACCCCAATTATTATGTCTATTGACTAAAGGAAAACCATATAAAAAACAAAATTAATAATTTTAGACTAAAAAGATCAAAAACGGTAGTATAACATACTAAACCCAAAAATTTCAGATTGGATTAGACACTACGTTGACAATGCAATCATCGATTGTCTCGTGGTTTCGACCATGGAAGCTTAGGCACCGTCTAACTCCGCCATGTATTTGTCGCAATCTTCACAACAACCTTTACAATTTTTTCCCTGTTTAGACCAAGCAAAAGTACTTGAAATAGAGGTATTAAATAGTAGTAGGCCTTATTCTTTGCTGCGATCTTGAAAACGAACTTTTATAATTTATTAAAAGTAATTACATAGACATTAAATCTAAATGATAGAAATATAGAGCAAGAGTAACAAACTGGAGCAATCAGTCTCTTACTTCACAATTGCAAAAAACCAAGCAATGTGCGTATGTGAAAAAGAAAGTGCAACATCAAAACATTTAACATCAAATTGGAATAAAGAGCCATCCTATAAAGCTGGTGGTTTAAAATGTTGCACTGGTGGTTTAAAATGTTGCACTGGTTCTTTCTAATCGTGGGGCGATACTACAGTTCTGGTGGTCTATAAAGCTGGTGGTTTAAAATGTTGCACTGGTTCTTTAAATCAACCAAAGTCAATCAACAATTATAGACAGTATTTCTATTGAAGCATAGTATGAAGCACATAAAAGCAAATGAACAAAAGGCAGTTACAATGCAGCTAAGTGAAAGTCATTATCTAACACATGTCACACCAACCACCACCATCACAGTTAATTCTTATTAAGTATGGCATAAGGTCACACAAACAAAAGGCACAGTATGAAGCACAAATCAAAAAATGAACAAAAGGCAATTAGGATATATATAGCAGAGTGAAACTCACTAACTTACACAACCGAAGGCCACACGGCCACCACCAACCACCACCATCGGAATTGAATGCCAATAAATATGGCATAAAGCCACACAATGCATTTTATAATAATGATTATTTTCTTCATAATTAAAAAGTAAAAAAAAGTAATAGACCACATCACTAAACAATGTATGTGTCTTATACGCTGATTGTACCAAACTAAAAAAGTAAAAAAAAAAAAAAAAAAAAAAAAAAAAAAAAAAATGCATAAGTGGTAACCAAAATAAAAACTCTAGACATTGACATCTTAACACACACAATGAAAACTCTAGTCATTTTACCCTTTATCATAAAATTCGAAAACCTTGTTTGCTTCTTGCTTCAAGAAAAAAAAAAAAAAAAAAAAAAAAAAAAAAAAAAAAAAAAAAAAAAGTGAGTTGTGTGTTGTTAGGTTTACACTTTGAAATGTTACCAATATCTTCTTGATCCCCCACTCCTCTATTGGTCAAGCAAAAGTAGTGTTTCAGTGTATGACATCGCAAAGCACGAATACTCAGTACTAAAAATCCCAGTAGAACTGACTTCTTCTGAATCAGGTTTATAAACATAAACAGCGCTGTCTACACTAGGAATCTCAATATCACTGATTCCTACTGACTTGGGTTAATAACCATACATTTCGATAATAGGTTCACCGGTTTTCCTAAATGCATGAAAACCATATTAGTATGGTGACTTAATCACGAATAGCTTTGTAAACAAGTTTGGAACCCCCTGTTCCATCCTCCATAAACAATAACCGCCTAACTCAGGAACCTTGGTTTCAATTACAACAAGAGATGTACATGACTTAGATATAAACAAGTATTCGTAGCAATCGTTATATAAGGACACCATATTATTCGGGAGGTCTATTTCTGTAAATTCTTCATTTGTCATATCAAATGACAATATCAAATTCTTCGTTTGAACCTTATGACCCGTACTAGTCCTATCAAAGGCAACCTAATAAATAAACTTATCTATACATACTTGGTGCCATGTCAATGCATTTGATTTACGGGGCACATTCCTAGACAAACTCCTCCAAGATCTCGAGCTTAAACTAAAAAGCTCAACTTGTGAAGGGATGCATTTTTTCATAATTTTATTTGTATTATTCGAACTTAAAATATAAGTCATTTTCACAAGCTTAGGGTCACTAGTACGAGGACAAACTCCGAAACCAACAACAAATGTAAATTCGTCATTGCAAGTACACGCTGTTGCAGTTGATCGTTGCTGAAGTGATAATTAGCGACAAAGTCAGAGCTGTCGATTAGTGATTTCCATGGTTTTGAAACTGATCAGCATCGAAGCAATGAATTCACAGGAAGCTTTTTGATGATTTCTATTTGAATTTCAAAAGGAACGTTCAGACATTTTGATTTTGTTTCTGATTTTGGGGAAAGTTATTTAGGGTTTCAATTAGGAATTTTATACAGTAAAACTAGGTTTACGAGTATTATAAAAGACTCAACGTGAAGAAATCGGGCCTACTGGGTTTGGGAGGTGATATTTCGACGAGGATTTAGTCATTTTAAATGTTGGATTTGCTTGATGATATGTGTTTAGTTGTATTCCTCGTTAAAATACATTTTCAACGATATAAGATACGTGTTTTGAATGTTTGCGGTTCATAAGTTGTGGTTGAAAGAGTTTTGGATCGTGCACTTGGGAAAATTCAGCACAGTACTGGAAAGCAGGGCCTCCGCGATTGCGGAGCTCCCCACACACAAACCATAGCGATCGCGGAGCAGTGGTCTGGAAGTGAGAAAATGGCTGTCCAAATTACTTTGTGTTTTCACAGTTTCACCCCCGCTTACTCGCAACTCCGATTAACATGAAACTTGGCCAACATGTTTATATATGACTACTAATTGAAGAAAAATTGTCGGATACCCGACCCGAACCCGTTGACTTTGACTTTGACCAAGTTTGACTTCTAGTCAAACTTAACCAAAAACTTATGCAATCGTTCTAATCTTCTTTTATACTTGATTCTTGCATGAAACTTGACAACGTGACTCACATGCTATATTAATCGAGTCGTAACGAGCCATAGAACTAATTGAACACATTTCGACTGACCTTGTATCTTACCCAGTATTGATATAACTTACTTGTTTAGGTCAAGACTAAACAACTTTCATTGCACAACGTTTAAAATGAAGTACTTTGGCATGCAACTACCGTGAAATCATAGTCCCACCTTTTCAACAAATTTTATTCTTTAAATCATGGGATGAGAAACATATATGGTTTATACTTTTATACTTTGAACACAAGTACGAAAACAAACATTCCACGTACGAGTTAGAACAAAAATCCTCAAGTTCAATTATCATTAGTTACACTTGCAAGGTTGATATCGGCTAAAAATTCACGTTTTCACCCCGGTATTAAGGCCCAAAAACAAGAAAGATTTGAACTTTATCGGCAAAATACCCACTTCGTCGGTTAGAATTGAAGAACAAGTAATTACGAAGGCGATACAAAAAGAATCAAGAGAATTGGATCTAAAACGAAGATTCTAGAGCGAAAACGGTGAAAGACAAGAAATCAAGTTACGATCCAGGGAATCAGCAGGCCAAACGGCTTGCCAACTGGCATGCCAATGTGAAAAACGGCCTGCCAAACGACCAGATCAAACGGCCTCAGCAAACGGGCTACCTCAGCAAACGGGCTGGCCAAACGGCCTGCCAGCCGTTTGCAGGCAAAAATCTAGCTTATTTAAAGGGCACTTGTCATTCATTTTCAACACGCACTTCAATTCACTTCTTTATCTCTCTTGTACAATATTAGTCATACTTTCAAGGTCTTCGACTCCGTGCGGAAAACCTAGTACCCGGAGAAGAACGCCGAAGATTGTATTAGGAGCGGTCTGGAGTCTTGAAGTTGTCACTTTTGTATTCATAACTCGTTTAATCTACTGGTAATTCTATCCCTTGTCTTTTTATAATGTCTTTCATTATTATGCTTTGCGGTATTGTTGCCATGATTAGCGAGTAGTTATCTTTAGTGTATGTTATGACGTAATCAGTTATACTGCCGAAATTATATTATGGCTTGTGTATGTTGTCAAAATGCTTTCCGATTATGCTTTGAACTCAATCGCTTTTCTAACTAATAGAACGTAGTTATTGGCTCTGTTATTGGGAAGTCACGTACCCCGATTCAGAGTACACTATCTGTGTCACCCCTTGGTAAGAGAAGTCTATCGGATACAACGTGAGTTTGACTGAGGCACACCGGTTGTAGTAAGTCCACCGAGCCTTGGATTCCGACTGAGGACTCTTTCGTAGTGAAACATCTGACTAGACCTCTAGTACATTGTTGGTCCTAGACCATGCTAGTGTAGTTACCAAGCATATAAACTTCGTACGTGCACGCTGAAGCACAACGGTTGTTGTAAGCTGTACCTCTGCTAAGTAAGGCCATGGAACACGGTTAGTGTTGACTAGTACACTTCACCATAACGCGATCTCAAGCATTGCACCCCGCTTGAGGGATTCTTAGTTAATTAAGGAAATGTTTGTTCGAACACATAAAGGATTGGACCGTTAGGATAACCGAAAGTTTCCTGGAAGTCAGCTTGACTTGGCCATGGTGTTCTTTATGGTTAAACTCTTTTAAGGGCCTAACTATCTTCTAAACCAATCATTAACGAAAGCATGTGACCCATCACGTCTCTCGGATATGGAAAACCATGTATTCCATTATACTTAAGAAAGTTTAGACCATTTCGGAATGTTAATAGGTCACCCAATCGAGTCGCTCAATTGGATGAGCCGTCTGAACATGTATGCCTGTAGTCAGACTGCACGGGCGTCGGGGGTAAGGGACGTTGCTGTCTATTCAGAATCTTCAAGCCTATCGCATTACCCAGTGACATGTCTTATGACAGGGGCGTTTAGGACTAGTGTAGTAAATACAAGGTCACTTCCTATCCATGAGCCAGCATTCCATAATATCGGCAAAGTAACTGATGAAATTATAACATGCACTTGTTTTAGCCTTATCTAAATTACAAATTTTATCGTATTTACTTTACTTTACTTTAATCTAGAAAACCCAAAATTAGGTAATCACCAACTACTCCTGCACTTTATAATTTTCTTAAGTTTTAGATATAGGTTCGATTCTACTGATATCTCAAAAATACGACTCTAGGTCATACTTCCCTTACTCGTAATAAGGAGTAGTACGATTTAGGCCCCGCTAAATATAAATTTAAAACAAGTGTCCCCCCTCTTGGTGGCCGGCCCTGACGCGCCGCGACCTAACGACATCGCGCGAAATAAAACCGTCCGTTTCGGTCATATCAAGAGGGAGACAAGTTTTTGGCACCGCTGCCGGGGAACTGGTATCAGAGAATACTGCTCTCTATCAAACTCATTCACAAACATTTAAGTGGTGTCTAAGAAAGACAATTATACACGGACTTGGTTGTTGGATTTTCTGAACAGTCTCCAATTATATTGGAACCAAAAGGATCCTGCCTCTCCGTAGTCGGCCTGGCCACTTGGTTTGTTGAATAGTTCGTGCGAAGCTCTGTTATCGAAATACCAAGGAATCAGTAGCAAGAACCAAAAACATATCTATAATTAGGATAATTAGAATACCTTAGCCTAAAATAAGACTACCTTAGACTATAATTAGAATACCTTAGATTACTTTAGATTAACTTACCTTAGATTAACTTAGTTTATCTGTATAAAAATTAAAACAACAAAAAGAGGCATACCCAGTGTATGACCCAAACCCGATCTAGACCAGGGCCGTTGTTATTTGTACATGATCCAGACGCCATAATCTCTAAAGCACGCAAGGAAGCACGAATCAGAAATCGAATGGCATTACGCGTTGCTTTAGCAGAAAACACTAAACCCACGATTGAAGGTCGAGGAGGACCGGTCAGATTTTCAGATATTCAAGGTCACTCGTTCGAGTTAAAACATCACATCATCCAGCTCATTCAGAACAACTGTCAGTTTCATGGATTACCGAATGACGATCCTAATTCTCACCTTGATAAATTTATATCTCTTTCGAACTCCTACAAACAGCCAGGGATAGGACAAGATATAGTACGGCTATACTTGTTCCCCTATTCTTTCACTCATCATGCTCAAACCTGGTTCGAAGGACTGGAAAAAGATTCCATCACGTCATGGACGGAGATGGCTACTAAATTCCTAACCAAATATTTCCCTCCTTCTAAACAAACCAAGCTGAAGAGTGACATCATTAACTTCAAACAAAGTTATGATGAATCTCTTTACACTGCATGGGAGCGATTCAAAACCCTGCTGAAGAAATACCCTAATCACCAACTAGAACGGTCAGCCCAAATCTGTACCTTCTACAATGGTCTTACGGTAAATCATAGGACAACGATCGATGCAGCAGCTCAAGGAAATCTGATGAACCAAACCGCAGACGAAGCATGGGAGTTGCTCGAGAACATGACAATGCATCATCATGACTGGAACAGTGGTGAAACAACTTCATCATGTGCCCCACTCTCTGCACTCAACAATCAAACGGAGGCCATCAAATCCCTCACAGATATGATGGAATCTCTTGCTAAACAACTCAGAGAATTGAAGACTGATGTGTGCAGCAGCGTATACGAAATAGTTATATTTTTTTTTGCGAAATACTATTAAATACGATACAATTTTACACAAGTTATTTATTTATTTATAGAGTGGATATACCTAAACCTTGCTACAACACTATAGGCAGTGTACCTAATCGTAAAGTAGTGTAGTTTTTAGTAAGTCCGGTTCGTCCACAGAGAACTAGCCAAGTTTAACGCTATATTTTTAAAACTATATTTGTATATATATATATATATATATATATATATATATATATATATATATATATATATATATATATATATATATATATATATATATATATAAGTAGTAATATTATTATAAAAGGGGGGTTTACCGTTTAATGACCGGTTTGTCGATTTTAAATAAAGCGTAAAGATAAATGACGATAATTAAAATGCGTAAAATAAATAACAATGAAGAAATTTAAAATTGCGAATAATAAAATGACAGTAATTAAAAGTACGATGAGAAATACAATAAAAGAATTATGCTTATTTAAACTTCCGTAATCATGATGTTTGACGTTTTGATTTTAATTGATTGTTACTCCAGTTAATTGTCCTTTGTCCTGGTTTATTTGATACCTATCTGGTTTTTGTCCATAATAGTCCATCGTTCATAATTATAAAATGCTCGTCAAATTAACCTTATTCCCGAAGTCAAATATTCCAACTAATTAGGGATTCGAACTGTAACAAGGTTTTAATACTTTGTTAATAATTACACCAGGTTATCGACTGCGCGTAATCCAAGGTTTTAATACTTTGTTAACAATTACACCAATTATCCTTGTATGTAATCCACCCCTGTTTTAATGAGATATGAATATTAATTTACCCACTTGATCAGAATGAATAATCAATTACCTAATCCGAATAATTAATTAAAGGATCGTAAAAGATGTCGTATAAACGTCACTAAATAGAACATACATAATCATTTTAATAATTATTAGATTAACTAATTTGAAGAAAGGTTCGACAGATTCTAATGAGTTGTCATTCGATTAGACAATACCCCCTATCTATTAATAGTCAATAGTCCAATGTCCACAAGTGTCGGTCTTTTGTCTAAACCTTAATTATGGTACAAAATATGGTAACACCGTCTTAATATTTAGTCTAACATCACGATTACTTTGGCTCAAATAAGCATAATAATAACTTAGTTACAAGACATTAATTTAAAAAGGAAGAACATAGCTTACAGTGGTGATTAATCGCGTAGCGTTACACGAACAGAGTTCAGACTTACAAAATCTTAAAACATTTCTTACAATAACCCAATTATTATTAAACTTAAATTAAACTTTAAATTATAAATATATATATATATATGTATGTATGTATATATATATATATATATATATATATATATATATATATATATATATATATATATATATATATATATATATATATATATATATATATATATATATATTTCTTACAGAGAAAGGAAGAGAAAAAGATGTGTTAACTCGTCCGAAAAATGCTGAATTTATAGGACCTGGCCACCAATTCCCTGCCATGCGATCGCATGGGAATAAGGCAGCCAGGCCATGCGATCACATAGCCAGCTGGATCCAGCCCAATCACTTTGTTTTCTAGTTTTGCCGACGTTTTATTAATATATAATATAATATATATATATATATATATATATAATTTTAAGAATTATTTATATATTATATTATATTTATGTGCATAGTTGATTTGTAATTTTAGCTCCGTTGCATCGCACGTTAATAGTTGGTTCATGTCCCGGTTCCGGATTTTTGAACGTCCTTTCGTACACGGAGATATCTTGTACTTTGCGTTTCGCGGCTTGCACTCTTGTAATTTTTAGACGTTTCTCATTAATAAATGGAACCACTTGAATTATATCTTGTTCATTTGAGCTTTTTGGTCATTTGCGTCTTCAAATCGTCGTTTTCTTCTTTTGTCTTCGCACTTATTTATTTAAACGAATATTACATAAAAATAGAACAATTACAACTAAAAGCTTTACATATTGGAAGGATATTGTGCCTAAATATATGTTCATTTGGAGCACTATCAAAGACACTGCCGCAGCAGGTCAACCAAGCTCAGGCTTGTGTAAATTGTACCAACCCGCAACCCACTGAAGAATATCAAGTTGAGTACGAAAACCCCGACGGATCGGTCTGTTACGTTCAATACCCAGCTCGTCCACCAAATCCCGGATTCAATCAACAACCTAGGGTTAATCAATTTCAGCAAAGCAATCAACCTTTTCGCTATCGCTATCCACCTTACCCAGCCTAACAATCTCAATTGACCTATGATCAACCACTTCCACTCACTGGCATCCCAGTTGAGGAAAATTCCCCTACCACCCAGATTACGAAAGCAACTAACCCAACTCTCGGAGCTGATGATCAGTTGACTCAGTTCATTCAAGGACAACAACAGCTAAATCAGAGAACTGCAGCTAGGCAAGATCAGACGGATATACTAATGAGAAACCAATTGGCTCTGCTCAAAAGCCTGGAAACGCAGCTCGGACAGTTATCACAACGCCTTGAAACCCGACCGCATGGAAGATTGCCAAGTAATACTATCCAAAATCCCGACATAGAAGAAGCAAAACAAATGGATTCCGTAATCCCAGAGGAAGAACCACGGAGAAGGTCAGCCAGGCTTAAGAACAAATCAACATATACTCAGAAGCTGACACCGGAAACTCCAGTTCGTGTACCCTATCATGGAAGGCTACAAGGAAAACCATCCAAGCTTGATTCCTTCAAACTTGATGGAAGATTTTTGGACACTATGTCCAAAGTCCCCAACCAGAAGAGATACATCCGAAGGCTTCTCTCTACAAAGGAGAGGATACCAGACTCTAACAAAATTCCACTGAGTGAAGAATGATCTGCATTACTCAAGAACTCTCTACCACCGAATCTAGGAGATACGGGATGATTCATTTTTCCATGTTCAATCTACCAATCTGGAACCATTCATGCGCTAGCAGATTTAGGAGCAACTATCAACCTAATCCCCTACTCTCTCTACAAGAGATTAAAGTTAGGAGACTTATCACCAACCAAAATGACAATCCAACTTGCCAATCACACAATTCCATATCCTAAGGGCATAGTTGAGAACGTCTTGGTGAAAGTCGACAAATTCTTGTATCCTACGGATTTCGTAGTAATGGATATCAAGGAAGACCTACACACACCAATAGTGTTAGGAAGACCTTTCATGAATACGGCTAGGACTGTCATTGATGTGTACAATCAAACCTTGATCTTACGATCACATGGGAAGAGCGTTACCTTCAAAATTGACCGACCAACCGATCTTTCTGGACAGGCAGAGATGTTTGCTATTTCCACCAGACGGGTCACTTTCGATGACGAGTCTTCACCACCAGCCGATGATATCGAGATGGGTGTCGAATCACAGTCTGTAGACGACCCAGAAATGGAAGAAGAGGATCCCAGTGAAGAAATAGAGGAAGAGGAGGAATCTGAAGAGGAAGAGGAAATGGAAGACGTAAAAGAAACTGCGACAATACCCGTTCCAAGCATTTAGCGTCATGAAGAAATAATGAGGCTTGAGACGGCAGATCACAGTTTAATCATTCGCTTCAAGAAGAAGACCAACAAGGCTGAGGTCAAGGATATAGAAATTGATCCTGCAAGTATCCAACTGGAGAATCAGAATACTGAAGAAACCCGTTCATCAGGCGCATCCTCAGAAGAACAATACACCGATGATGACGAGGTAGAGCAACATGAAGACATTCTGAATAACTCACACTCTCCAACCGAACCAGATCAAAAGGAGCCGGACTCTTCTTCAGATCGGATTCCGGTTATATCTACACACGCAGACATGATAACTTTCATCAATGATACCGATGAATTTGAAGAAATTCTCAAAGCCATCCGATAATCAACCATTGATTTTTCGCTACGCTTAACAGAACGAATTATGGCTATCCGAGAAGAACACAACTGATAATGCCAAAAATGAACACATATTTTACAGCATTATTCCCCAAGAAAGACAAGATTTTAGTTGATATTGTTCGATTTACAAGCACTATTCGTTTAAATATTAAAAAGTGAAGATAAAAGGCAGATGCGACAAATTGGAGACGGAAAGGTCCAAAAAGCTAAAAAGTACAAGATTCAATCAAAAAGGTTCAAATTATTGATGAGGAACGTCTCAAAATAACAAGAGTACAAGTTACAAGACGCAAAGTACACGATATAAAATAGTACGCGAGGACGTCCGAAAATCTGGAACCGGGACCTGAGCCTAGAAGAAACGCCCGACGTAACGGACTAAAATTATCTACTCAACTATGCATATAAATATAATATAAATATATAAATAATTATTAAAATTATTTATATATTTATTATTATTAAATTATGTCGACAAGCTAGGAGCCAAACGAATGTGAGCTGGAATTCATGGCCATGCGACTCGCATGGCCCTATGCCCATTTTCATGCGACTCGCATGAGGGGCTTTTCCAGGCCACATTCTATTTAAAGCGAGTTCGTGATCCATTTTATGTACACCATAATATATCTTTCTATCTCTCTTTTGTAATACATAAATAAATTTAATTATAATTTTAATTTTAATTAATAATAATAATAAGGTTATGTTAAGGAGTGTTTTGAGTGTATAAGTCGAAATTCTGTCCGTGTAACGCTACGCTATTTTTAATCATTGTAAGTTATGTTCAACCTTTTTACATTAATGTCTCGTAGCTAAGTTATTATTATGCTTATTTAAAACGAAGTAATCATGATGTTGGGCTAATTACTAAAAATGGGTAATTGGGCTTTGTACCATAATTGGGGTTTGGACAAAAGAACGACACTTGTGGAAATTAGACTATGAGCTATTAATGGGCTTTATATTTGTTTAACTAAATGATAGTTTGTTAATGTTAATATAAAGATTTACAATTGGGCGTCCCTATAAATTACCATATACACTCGATCGGACACGATGGGCGGGGTATTTATATGTACGAATAATCGTTCATTTAACCGGACACGGGAATGGATTAATAGCCACTAGAATAATTAAAACAGGGGTGAAATTACATTCAAGGGTAATTGGTGTAATTGTTAACAAAGTAGTAAAACCTTGGTTTACACGCAGTCGATAACCTGGTGTATTCATTAAACAAAGTATTAAAACCTTGTTACAATTCGAATCCCCAATTAGTTGGAATATTTAACTTCGGGTATAATAATAATTTGACGAGGGCACTCGCATTTTATATTTATGACTGATTGACTGTTATGGACAAAAACCAGACGGACATATTAAATAATCCAGGACAAAGGACAATTAATCCATGGGCATAAAACTAAAATCAACACGTCAAACATCATGATTACGGAAGTTTAAATAAGCATAATTCTTTTATTTCATATTTAATTTCCTTTATTTTATATTTAATTGCACTTCTAATTATCGCACTTTTATTTATTGTTATTTAATCGCACTTTTAATTATCGTACTTTTTAATTATCGTAAGTTTATTTTATCGCACTTTTATTATTCGCAATTTCATTATCGTTATTTACTTTACGCTTTAATTTAAGTCTTGTATTTATTTTATATTTTACATTAGGTTTTAACTGCGACTAAAGTCTTAAAATCGACAAACCGGTCATTAAACGGTAAAAACCCCCCTTTATAATAATAATATTACTTATATATATGTTTGTATTTTTATAAAAGTAAACTAATATAGCGTTAAGCTTTGTTTAAAGATTTCCCTGTGGAACGAACCGGACTTACTAAAAACTACACTACTTTACGATTAGGTACACTGCCTATAAGTGTTGTAGCAAGGTTTAAGTATATCCATTCTATAAATAAATAAATATCTTGTGTAAAATTGTATCGTATTTAATAGTTTTTCCTAGTAAAATATAAACTATTTCTTATACCTTAGCTTTGACATCAAGTATTTTTGGCGCCGCTGCCGGGGAACACTCTTAAACGCCGGAAGCGCAACGCTAATATAAAAAAAAAAAAAAAAATTTAGTTTACTTCTATTAAAAATCGTTTTTATAAAAGTACGTTTTAAATATTCGAAAATATAAAAAGAAAAACAAAAATATAAGTATTTTTAAGATTTTGTTAAATATTTAAGTTTTATAAAGTTTCTTTATTTTTATCTTATAAAAACATAAGTTTTATTTAAGTATTTTGTTTTTATTTTAAAAAAAAAACATAAAAAAAAGATATATATATAAATCTAGTTTTAAGCATTTTATTTATTAAAATTATAAAGTAATTCTATTTTTATTTAAGTTTTAAATATAAGTTTTATTTATACACATATTATTTTTTTTATAAACAGAAAAAATTAAAAACAGAAAATAAAATAAATAAATAAATAAAGAAAAACGCGTTGAAGAAATAAGCTGTCATCTGAATTTTGGAACCCCGCGAGTCGCGGGGTTTGAAGTTTTAATTACCGCAACTCGCGGAGATAACCTGACACGCCGACAGAAGCCCTAATTCAGCATTTATTACGGATTATTATTAATTATTATTATTATTAACCCTAATTATTATTAATATTATAATTAAGTTTATTTTTAATTTAAGTTTTATTTAATTTATATTTTAGTTAAATTAGTTTAATTAAATTGTAAAATTAATAGTTTAATAAATTAAATAATATAAAAATAATATTTTTATAAAAATTGTACTTTTTACAACTTTTTGTATATTTTTATATTTTGTCCCTTTTTAATTGTTTTAGCGTAACTTTTGTATTTTTAGCTCATATTTAATTTTAAACTTAGTTTTTGCCATAGTCATTTTTACTCCTAGATTTTTAGGCTTTGCCGTAAAATCCCTTAAGTGCTTTTTCTTTAGACTAAGATTTAGGTGCTTTAGAATTTTGCGACACCTTTTTAAGTTTTAGTTTCTTTTTAAGTTATTTCCATTTGGGATTTAGTTTTTCCTGTAAGCTTTAATATTTTTAGACGACTTTTTACTATGTATCAATTATCATTCCAATTAGTAATTTCAATTTGCGATTATAATTTTAAGTTAGTTGTAGTAATAAGGTTAGGTTAGTCAAGTATTTTTAAGTTTTTATAAGTTTCTTTTATTTTTCCGTCACCTTTTATTTTTCAACCATTTTTTCTTTTTCGACCTTTTTCGACGAACTCTTTTTCTTTCTTATTTCTCGCTATTCTAGTTTTAGGACATAGATTTTTATTCTACTTCTTATCTAATTTTCTTAAAATTACGAAAATTTATTTTAAGTGGTTAAATTAATAGACATCAAAATTTTCTGGTTCGTAGTAATAGTTGGATTTGTACGTGGACCGGGTTATTGGAGCCAAACAGTCCTCAATTATATTGAGACCAAACGAATCCTGCCCCTCTGCTGCATCTTTTGGCTATTCGAAACGTGGGCAAAATCAGAAAAGTCTATTGGTTGGATAACTTATTATAATTTTTCTTTCCTTTTAAAAACTAATAGGATATTCAGTGAATGCACCGAGCAAGACGTTCATCACCTTTTGTACGTTCACCACCTTTTGTACGTTCACCACATGTAACTCGATCAAGACATTTAGCAAATATAACCGCCGTTGATTTTTCTTTAGAATCGTCATCCAGTCGACCAAGTACTTCAGTTCAAATTTTCGATAATCCATTTTTTGAACCCGACCTCACAATTGAGAATCCGGAGAATATTCAGGAACGGTTCGTAGATCCTGAACCACTAAACTTTCCTCCGGAGCCACCAATCATTCAAACAGAGATTGTTGAGGAACGAACCATTAAATCAGAATCATCTAGTGATACCGATTCAACAAATTCAATTATGGAGAATGTGGAACCTTTAAGTATGGAAGACCGAATGAGAGCTAAACGCACTGGCCAAGGTCACGCAATTACTCATCCAGACATTAATGCGCCAGATTATGAAATTAAAGGACAAATTCTACACATGGTGACTAATCAATGCCAATTTAGTGGTACGCCGAAGGAAGATCCAAATGAACATCTACGTACCTTTAATAGGATCTGCACACTATTTAAAATCTGAGAAGTGGAGGATGAACAGATATATCTCATGTTATTTCCCTGGACTTTAAAGGGAGAAGCCAAAGATTGGTTGGAATCATTACCTGAAGGGGCGATCGATACATGGGATGTTTTAGTTGACAAATTTCTTAAACAATTCTTTCCTGCCTCTAAAGCCGTAAGACTTCAAGCAGAAATTGTTACGTTTACACAGAAACCAAATGAAACTCTATATGAGGCGTGGACAAGATATGGAAAGTTATTAAGAGGATGTCCGCAACATGGTTTAGACACCTGTCAAATAGTACAAATATTCTACCAAGGATGCGACATCACTACAAGAAAAGACATAGATATAGCAGCTGGTGGTTCTATTATAAAGAAAACCGAAACTGATGCTTACAAAATTATTGATAACACTGCTTCCCACTCACATGAGTGGCACCAAGAAAAAGATATCATTAGATCATCTAAAGCAGCTAGAGCCGATTCTAGCCATGACTTAGATTCCATTTCCGCAAAGATAGATGCTGTGGAGAGACGAATGGAAAAGATGACTAAAGATATTCACTCAATACGAATTAGTTGTGAGCAGTGTGGAGGACCACATTTGACAAAAGATTGTCTCAGTATTGAGTTAACAATGGAACAAAGAGAGAATATTTCATACATAAACCAAAGGCCTGGAAATAATTATCAGAATAATTATCAACCGCCAAGACCAATTTACAATCAAAACCAGAATTATAACCGAAATATTCCATACAACAACCAACAAGGTCCTAGCAATCAACAATTATCAAATAATAATTACAATCAGCAAAGACCAAATTTTCAAAACAAACCACCACAACAAACCGATGATAAAAAGCCGAATTTAGAAGATATGATGACGAAGCTAGTTGAAACTCAAACGCAGTTTTTCACATCTCAGAAACAAACCAATGAACAAAATGCTCAAGCATTTAGAAATCAACAAGCTTCTATTCAAAATCTGGAACAAGAAGTAAGTAACCTAGCAAGGTTAATAGGTGAAAGAAAACCGGGAAGTCTACCTAGTGATACAAACGCTAACCCCCGAAATGAAACAGCTAAAGCCATTACCACAAGAAGTGGTACAACACTTCAACCACCTGAAATACCTGTAACTTCTGATGAAGCCATTCCTACTCCACAAGAACCACAACCTGATCAAGATAAGGAAAAAGAACCGATAGTTGAAAAGGTTAATGAAGATAACACAGCTAAGGCTAAACCTTATGTTAAACCATATCAACCACCACTTCCTTATCCAAGTAAAATGAAGAAAGAAAAACTTGAAGCCGAGCAATCCAAATTCTTGGATATGTTTAAACAGATAAATGTAAATCTTCCTTTCATTGATGTGATTTCAGGAATGCCTAGATATGCTAAATTCTTGAAAGATCTAATCTCAAATAGAAAGAAAATGGAAGAACTCTCGGCTGTTACTATGAATGCTAATTGTTCAGCAGTGCTGTTGAATAAGATACCAGAAAAACTATCTGATCCAGGAAGTTTCACAATTCCATGTTTTCTGGGTAGTCTTAGTTCAATAGAAGCATTGGCAGACTTAGGTGCTAGTATAAATCTAATGCCGTATTCACTATACGCTAAACTAGACCTTGGAGAATTGAAACCAACCAGAATAAGCATACAACTAGCCGATAGATCAATAAAATATCCTAGAGGGATAATGGAGAACATGCTAGTTAAAGTTGGTACTTTAGTATTTCCAGTAGATTTTGTTGTTCTGGACATGGAAGAAGATTCTCAAGTTCCTCTCATATTAGGAAGACCATTCTTAAACACGGCTAAAGCAATGATAGACGTGTTCGGTAAGAAACTGACCCTAAGTATAGAGGATGAGAGTGTTACCTTTTCAGTTGATAGAGCAATGCAACAACCACAATCTGCAGATGATACATGTTATTATATTCAAACTATAGATGCACATGCAGAATTATTAGAAGAATTTCCAGAATTACAAGGAACAGGAGAATGTTCTTTAGGAGAAGGTAATGAACCAATTGATGAAGCTGAAATGTTAGCTACACTTATAGCTAATGGATATGAACCAACAACAGAAGAAATTTAAATGCTAAAAGAAGAAGACAGATATCGATACAAATCATCGATAGAAGAACCTCCGAAATTAGAGTTAAAGCCACTTCCAAACCATTTGGAATACGCTTATTTACATGGTGAATCTGAATTACCTGTAATAATATCGTCTTCTCTTACTGAAAATGAGAAATCACAACTCATTTCTGTGTTGAAAGCTCATAAACCAGCCATTGCATGGAAGATTCATGATATTAAAGGAATAAGTCCTTCGTATTGCACACATAAAATCCTTATGGAAGAAGGTCATAAAACGTATGTGCAACGCCAACGAAGACTAAATCCTAATATGCAAGATGTAGTTAAGAAAGAGATTATTAAACTGCTAGATGCAGGTCTAATTTATCCAATCTCTGATAGTCCATGGGTAAGCCCAGTTCAATGCGTGCCGAAGAAGGGTGGCATGACTGTCATTACAAATGAGAAAAATGAGCTTATTCCTACTAGGACTGTAACAGGATGGCGTGTATGTATTGATTATAGAAAATTAAATGACGCCACCAGAAAAGATCACTTTCCCTTACCTTTCATAGATCAAATGTTGGAAAGATTAGCCGGAAATAGTTACTATTGTTTTCTAGATGGATTTTCCGGATATTTTCAAATTCCAATAGCACCCGAGGACCAAGAGAAAACCACATTCACGTGCCCTTATGGTACTTTTGCTTACAAACGCATGCCATTTGGACTTTGTAACGCCCCTGCAACCTTTCAAAGGTGTATGATGGCGATTTTTCACGACATGATAGAAGAATGCATGGAAGTTTTCATGGATGACTTTTCAGTCTTCGGTGATACATTTAAATCATGTCTAGTTAATCTGGAACGAATGCTAATTAGATGCGAAAAATCAAATCTAGTACTTAATTGGGAGAAATGCCATTTCATGGTTAAAGAAGGCATCGTTCTTGGACATAAAATTTCAAAAGAAGGAATTGAAGTGGATAGAGCTAAAGTAGAAGTAATTGCTAAACTTCCACATCCCACCAATGTTAGAGGAGTTAGGAGTTTTCTAGGGCATGCCTGTTTTTACCGACGTTTCATAAAAGATTTTTCTAAAATTGCCACTCCTATGAATAAACTCCTAGAAAAGGATGCGCCATTCATCTTTTCAGATGAGTGTATCAAATCTTTTAATATTCTTAAAGAGAAACTCACTAATGCGCCGATCATGATAACACCAAATTGGAATCTACCATTTGAACTAATGTGCGATGCAAGTGATTTTGCAATGGGAGCCGTTTTAGGACAAAGGATTGAAAAACGATTTCAACCTATATATTATGCTAGTAAGACGTTACAAGGAGCACAAACGAACTATACAACTACTGAAAAAGAACTCCTTGCTATTGTCTTTGCTTTTGACAAATTTCGATCATATCTCGTTCTAGCAAAAACGGTGGTCTATACCGACCATTCTGCTCTTAGATACCTATTTTCAAAACAAGATGCTAAACCAAGATTAATCCGTTGGATCTTACTCTTACAAGAGTTTGATATTGAAATCCGAGATAAAAGAGGAGCAGAAAATCTCGCCGCTGATCATCTTTCTCGTCTTGAAAATCCCGAATTAGAAGTTCTAAATGAATCGGCCATACAAGACAACTTTCCTGATGAATATCTATTGAAGATAGATTATAATGAAATCCCATGGTTTGCAGACTATGCAAACTACTTAGTTTGTGGATTCCTTGAAAAAGGATTATCGTACCAAAGACGAAAGAAATTCTTCAGTGATATAAAACACTATTTCTGGGAAGATCCATATCTGTTTAAAAGTTGTCCCGATGGAATAATACGCCGATGTGTATTTGGAGATGAAGCTAGTAAAATTTTAAACCATTGTCACACAGGACCAACAGGAGGGCATTATGGGCCTCAACTAACAGCAAGAAAAGTTTATGATGCTGGATTCTATTGGCCTACAATTTACAAAGACGCACACCTTCTTTGCAAATCCTGTGATGCATGTCAAAGGGCCGGAAAAATAAGTCAACGTGATGAAATGCCACAAAATGTCATCCAAGTATGTGAAGTATTTGACATTTGGGGTATTGACTTTATGGGTCCATTTCCAAAATCTCATAATAATCTATATATACTCGTAGCCATTGATTATGTATCTAAATGGGCGGAAGCACAAGCTCTCCCAACTAACGATGCACGAGTTGTAGTCAACTTTTTAAAACGTCTTTTTGCAAGGTTTGGAACACCGAAAGCTTTAATAAGTGATCGGGGTACTCATTTCTGTAATAATCAACTTGAGAAAGTTCTTAAAAGATATGGAGTAACTCATAAAATCTCCACCGCATATCATCCACAAACAAGTGGACAAGTTGAAAATACCAACCGAGCTTTAAAACGTATTCTAGAGAAAACCGTAGGATCAAATCCGAAGGAATGGTCCATTAAATTGGAGGATGCACTCTGGGCTTTTAGAACAGCCTACAAAACTCCAATTGGAACCACACCTTTTAGACTTGTTTATGGAAAAGCATGTCATCTTCCAGTAGAAATTGAACACAAAGCATTTTGGGCTTTGAAGACATGTAATCTTGATTTACATGAAGCCGGACGTCTACGATTAAGTCAACTAAATGAATTAGAAGAATTAAGACATGAAGCATACGAAAATTCGTTAATCTATAAAGAAAGAACGAAGAAATGGCATGATAAAAAAATCAGAAGTTCAAAAGAATTTAAAGAAGGAGACAGAGTTCTTCTTTTCAATTCACGATTCAAGCTATTTCCTGGAAAATTGAAATCAAGATGGTCTGGACCATTCATAGTCAAAAGAGTTTTCCCATACGGAACGATAGAATTGATAAATTCAAATGGGATTGAATTTAAAGTTAATGGTCACAGAGTTAAACATTACATACATGGTCCGATGGAAGTCGACAACGAAGTTAATCACAATTTCGACACCACAGCTAACTAAGTGTGGGGAGAATCAAGTCTTTAAAGGATAATATGTATTTTTGTTAGAGTTAGATTGTCTGTTTTCGTGTAGTTCTCGAAAATGGAACACGTATGGTCTTTCCCTAGCAGACCCTAAAGAACTAGTCTTCTCCCCCCATTCTGAATTTTTATTTTTTTTAGGTTTTTACAAAATGAAGACTGCCTGTGAACTAAATCATGGTCTAATGCTACACGCTTTGATCACTAAACGTAATAATGACATACTACCGAGTGAATTAGTATCAGTAATCAGAGAAAGAATGGACGGAGTTAGAAAAGAATCCAGATGCGAAGATAATAAGTTACAATTTGGTAAAGGAAAATCAAAATTCGCAGCGAAAAGAAGAGCACGACACCTAGAACGATGTCACAAATGCGGAAAATGGTCACATGGAGGTAAATGTTCAAATAATCAAACCTATTCAAATACCGAATTTGTTACTTTATGCAGAGACGGACCGTTCATATGTTTAGAAGAAAAGACACTGAATGCTCGAGGTTACGCCTATGTAGCCATGGAAAACCAATTAAACCGACTATCTTATGAATGGGATAGATCATATAACTAAGAAATCTATCTCACAGGTATGTCTGTACAGTTTTTATTTTTATTTTTTTTATTTTTTAACCTTTTGATAATAAACGCTAATTTGTTCGCTAAAAAGTATTAAATTGGTATTGAATAAAATTAGGTTTGGCGACCGAAATTATTGATATCATTCAAAAATTTATTACATCACTGCGAAATTTAACGTTTATTCTTAAGGTATAAATATCTTTAATCAATCAAACCAAAATATTTCAAAAATTCGTCATGAGTAAAATTAGGTTACGGAACTAAAATTACTTTACCCAAAAGAGGGGCGCATATTTTTGATAATATTTGATTGATTAAAGTGGGATAAAAGTCCAAAAAGATTTTTAATTTTATTTTTACCTTGCTTTAAAACTTATATATATATTTAATATTATAAATCTTATAATATAAATATCTTTAAGTTTTTAAATATTTTATAAATTAATATTTAATATAAGCTTACAAAATCAATATATAAAAATATTAATGATATATTGCATCTTTAATTTTTAAAATATTAATTTTTAATTTTATGCATTTTTAATTTAAGTTGTGTGATTTTAAAAACAAAAATTTACTTTATCTCATTAAGTTAAAAATATGATTTTTAAAATTCGTCGTGAGTTGAAAACTAGACCGTTGAGTCGAAATTGCTTTACCCAAGGGCGGGACGAGAATTTTTATTATCATTATTTTTAATCTTATTGATTTAAAGTATGCCAAAAAAATTAAAAAAACCCAAAAATCTAAGCTTTTAAAACAATCGCTTGAAAATGACAAAATTTTAAAATTTTGTCGAGGGACGGACTAGGGCATCGTCCCGAAACGACCTCGTCTTAAAAAGAAAATTTTTTTTTAAAATTTTATTAAATTTTATGTTTTAAAAGTATAAGATTTTATAAAAAAAAAAAAAAAAATATATATCTGGAATTTAACCCCATGCGACTCGCATGGGGATAGGCACAATACCATGCGACTCGCATGGCTGTTAAAAACAGGCCAGGTACAAGAATTCAGTCGATCTGCTTCTGTCCCTCACAATACACACACAAACACATACGAAAATCTCCCAAACTCTCTCAATTTTTCACCAATTTTCACCAAATTTCTTGCAAAAATTTCACAATAATCATGCCTAGATTCAGTAGGTTCAACCCCTTCAGGAACACGGTAAAGATTTCACCCCTAATCTCTTTAAATTCGAATTATTGTGTTCTTGAGCTATAAATTTTATATTTTGATTTTGTTAAATTCTAGTGTAATTAGACTTAAATTGTTGTTATATTATGCATGAATATCCTAGATTGAAGCTATTTAACATGAATTGAAGCTAAAAACTTCAAATTTTTAAGAATCTAGGGTTTGTGTTCTTGAGTAATTTGGGGCTTTTTGATATAAACAGGTTATGGCCGATTTTTGTCATGAATTGTTGCTAAATTAAGTAGTGTAACATGTTTAGGTAGTTAATTGATCCAAACTTTGAGCCTAAACATGTTTTTGAGAATTAAAGTAGACTTTTTAAGTCTAAAAAATTCATGAACTTGGATAATTTGATGTAAAGGCCAATTTAAACTTGTTTAATTGCTAGTAGTGATTAGTTTGGCATATAATTTGAGATGAATGATTAAAAACTTGATGAACATTTTCTTATGTACTTATTTGAAAAAGTGTAGACTTGACGAAATATGAAAATGAACATGAGTTTGATTTGAATGCCATGTAATAAGTGTTTAATTGCTATAATGATTATTGTTGACATGTTTAAGAGTTTAAATGTGATAAAACATTGTATACATTTTCGTATGTAAAAGTGTAGAATTATTATTGTTAGGAAAATATGTATAAAATGTGTTATGAATTGAACATGTCATCATAATTGTTTCAAGTTATTATTTTGCTAACACTAATGCATATTTGGATGCACAATTTTTGTGTTTAATGTGTTTTGCAGAGAAATACAGATACGGACGGTGCATCATCGTCCAGACAACCAGAGCCCGAACCGGAAATGTTTTATGAACAAGAACAACAAGTGCAAGAAGAAGAAGAACAACATGAGGATCAACATATTCCATATCACGATCAAGATCAATTATTCATGAATCAGTTTCGTCAATTCGCTCCACATCAAATGATTCTGAGCTCAGACATTAATGAAGATCAGTTACACCCAAATCTGAGATTTGATCGATGTTGGATAGAGTATCCAGATTATCAAAAGAACATGCACATTCTCTACTTTAAGGGTGTTGAAATGCCAAGGGCAATTGACTGGGTACCTTTGGAAACAGTTGACCTTGCCGAACCGATTCGGGAATTATTGGTGCAAAGGTATGGTAATTCTCAGTTTAACGATTGGATGCGCCTATTTTCCATTCGTAGAACCATATATAGGGAATGGTGTATAGAATTACTTAGTACTATTAAGTTAAACAGTGATGTTAGGAGGTTAGATGATAGAAGCTTTATTAGATTTCTGTTAGGTGGACGCATGTACAGAATGTCCATGATAGATTTAGCCAGGGCCTTACAGATTTACACCCCTGCTGAACTTTTGAGCCCCGACTGTAATGGCCTGATTGCCCAAGGAGAAAGGGTAGATAGGGAATTTAATGTTAACGCCGTCTGGAGGCGTATGTCCCATTTTAATGAGTTTCAAGCTGGTGGGGGACATACATACTTAGATATTGATAGAGCTGAACTCCGGGTGATACATCGATTCTTAGCAAACACAATTACACAAAGGGGTAAGAATAAGGAGAAATTGACTTTAAATGATTTATTCTACCTTAAGTGTATTAGAGACCCGAGGAGTTTCGTTAACATTCCCTATTGTGTTGGTTATTATCTATCTAATGTAGTTGGGGGGATGAAATCGGGGAGTATTATAAGCGGTGGTATTTTCATTACTCTCATTGGAGAGTATTTAGGTGTTGACAAGAACCGAGGGGGTCCAATGGTAGAAATAGAGGACGAAGGTGAAACTATAAGTTCACATGTCTATCAGGGTGCAAAGGTTTTATTGATGAGACGTAATCGGGTATATCGATACGAGGGACACCAGCGACAGGTATTCGGATGACGAAATGGAGGAGGCGAACAACATTATGGAAGTTGTTCGGGAGACTGCTCTTGATTTAGGCGTTCGTATGGAGGAATAATACATGACGAACGATGATAGGCATATGCAGTACGAGGCGTGGCAACGCCGGAATGATTACGAGCATTCCCGACAACGAGAGCATCACGGATGGGATTATCATCAGCGCCAAATCATAAGCCGGCTGCAGCCTAATGAGATTTATTATCCGACCCGACCCGCATTCTATCCTGCACACCAGCCAGAAATGAGACTGCCCTATGACTTATATGATTATGACGCAGCATACCAGTTCACCTATCAACAGCCATGGAACCCTGATCTGAACATGAATTGGGATCCCTATCCTAATTATCCTCCTAACCCACCTCCTGATCAGTAGAGATAAGTTGGTAATTTATATTTTTATTATTTTAAACACTTAACATTTTATTACATTTATGTAATGTTTGATATTTCTATTATTATTGTGTACTAATATTTTTCTTATAGTTTGAAAGTGGGATGCCAAAGTTCCATTTCAAATTGCATGTATGATTATATTTGTATTGTATGTATTTTATGTTATGCACAAAACAGGATAAAACAACGCGTTTTCAAAGACTGGCATTAAGTTCAGCAAAAGCAAGTAATTCTGACGACAAGATGCAAAATATATGTGAAATAACAACAAGACGGAATGAACAAATGACGTGCACCATTTATCATTCAACAATCAAACGACAATATGTTTGAAACTTTGGTAAAATTTAATCATTTTTCTACGCTAATAACCCTCAATAATTTAAATTGTTTCTGATTTCTTGCAAATGAGGGCATTGCAAGATCTTAAGTGTGGGAAGGGGTTAAATTCTTTCGGATTTTTAAAAATTTTTGATTTAAACACTTGGTTACCATTAAAAATGCTAGTAACGCAGTAGTTGTGTTAGAATCTAGTGCTCTCCGATAACAAGGAACAGCCCTAGTCTTATATACTAACTACCCACTTCTAGTAAATTTTTCAAAATTTTTAACAAAATGAATTCAAAATCATGTTTATACATATTTATGAACGATGAAAACTAGGTCATTGAGCCGAAATTATCGTTACCTCGGAAAGGACATAAATTGAGAAACAACCAAAATGTTAGAATTCATTTAATAAGAATGGAATAGAAGAGAAAAAGGCAAAGAAAAACATAAATAAAAGCCAAGTGTGGGAAAAGTTTACCAAGTCATTCAAAACATATATCACATATTTTTGTACAAACAATTGAAAATACTTTTGTTTTGAACGATAATCAACTGTTTTATCCAATGAAACTATCAAAGAGAGATGGATCTACACGATGAATCAATTCCATCATTAAAAGGAAGTAAAGTCTTCCGAAAAAGACACGCGCTTCTTGATTTAGGTCATGAAGTTGTCGTCCAGACCAGCTGTAGGTTGACGAAAAATCTAGAAAAGTCATCACTAAAATCGGCTGGAAATCCACGGACCTCAGCATCAAACAGGGTCGCCAAGTGGTCAAATTTATCCTAACCATGAGAAGGATTTATCTCGTACAATGGGGAGGCACCGTGCAAATTAGCTTGATAAGACTAATGAATCAGATCCCCAGAAAGGATAATCTCCTTAAAGATTAAAAATCAGCTTTTGAGCCTGATATTACTCAATCCTTGAGATTGACCTTAAAGATTGAGAATTCAAACTCATGGAATTCAATGATATCTAAACTCGAGCTTGAACGAGAAAATATTTTGATCAAAATTACAAACCAATTTGTTTTCTGAAAATCCATTTTCAATGCGTTCATTACCATTGAACGTAAAATCCTAGGAATTCACCTGGAATTCATTAGGTCACCTGAACCAAATCGGGTGTCAACCGTAAGAACGGTGGTTGCATAGCATGGTCGGAGACAGGACCTTGTGCCAGACCGAAAAATTATAGGATGATCTTTACTATTGCTCCTACCAAGGATAGTTCTAGCATCCGACACGTTAAAAAGACCATAATCATCTGCATGTCACTGGACATTGCCTTAACAGTTTCTTGTTCATCGCTTTCCTTTACAACCGGACGGTAGTTTACCGAAAGGTAATATACGGAACAAGTAAACTGGATGTGTGCTTTCCGATACAGGGATAGCAGTGGATTACACGAGCCTAAAAGTTTTAGCCAAAATATTGATCCACAGATATATTTTGCAACACCGATGATGGATCAAATCAGAAAACTTGTCTAGGGTAAAATCTAGCTTGAATTTTCAAAAGATCAAATGTTTTCATAAAGATCCAATTTCCTTAAGGATCTAAATTTTTATAGTCATGTGGGACTGTAAACCACCTTTCAAATGTGCACTTTGCTTTGGAAACCGAAAGTAAATCGGCTATTTGATTGCAAGTGTCGTTGACCTAAACCCGAGGCAACTATAAAAGACACACCCACCTTTAAACCACATCGTTACTATCATTGTTTATACCGCTGTATTGAAGTCACTTATGTACAAAGTGTGAAGAATAAAGAAGTGATTCAAGTGTTTCAAGACTATATTACTTGAGGACAAGCAACGCTTAAGTGTGGGAATATTGATAATGCCAAAAATGAACACATATTTTACAGCATTATTCCCCAAGAAAGACAAGATTTTAGTTGATATTGTTCGATTTACAAGCACTATTCGTTTAAATATTAAAAAGTGAAGATAAAAGGCAGATTCGACAAATTGAAGACGGAAAGGTCCAAAAAGCTAAAAAGTACAAGATTCAATCAAAAAGGTTCAAATTATTGATGAGGAACGTCTCAAAATAACAAGAGTACAAGTTACAAGACGCAAAGTACACGATATAAAATAGTACGCGAGGACGTCCGAAAATCTGGAACCGGGACCTGAGCCTAGAAGAAACGCCTGACGTAACGGACTAAAATTATCTACTCAACTATGCATATAAATATAATATAAATATATAAATAATTATTAAAATTATTTATATATTTATTATTATTAAATTATGTCGACAAGCTAGGAGCCAAACGAATGTGAGCTGGAATTCATGGCCATGCGACTCGCATGGCCCTATGCCCATTTTCATGCGACTCGCATGAGGGGCTTTTCCAGGCCACATTCTATTTAAAGCGAGTTCGTGATCCATTTTATGTACACCATAATATATCTTTCTATCTCTCTTTTGTAATACATAAATAAATTTAATTATAATTTTAATTTTAATTAATAATAATAATAAGGTTATGTTAAGGAGTGTTTTGAGTGTATAAGTCGAAATTCTGTCCGTGTAACGCTACGCTATTTTTAATCATTGTAAGTTATGTTCAACCTTTTTACATTAATGTCTCGTAGCTAAGTTATTATTATGCTTATTTAAAACGAAGTAATCATGATGTTGGGCTAATTACTAAAAATGGGTAATTGGGCTTTGTACCATAATTGGGGTTTGGACAAAAGAACGACACTTATGGAAATTAGACTATGAGCTATTAATGGGCTTTATATTTGTTTAACTAAATGATAGTTTGTTAATGTTAATATAAAGATTTACAATTGGGCGTCCCTATAAATTACCATATACACTCGATCGGACACGATGGGCGGGGTATTTATATGTACGAATAATCGTTCATTTAACCGGACACGGGAATGGATTAATAGCCACTAGAATAATTAAAACAGGGGTGAAATTACATTCAAGGGTAATTGGTGTAATTGTTAACAAAGTAGTAAAACCTTGGTTTACACACAGTCGATAACCTGGTGTATTCATTAAACAAAGTATTAAAACCTTGTTACAATTCGAATCCCCAATTAGTTGGAATATTTAACTTCGGGTATAATAATAATTTGACGAGGGCACTCGCATTTTATATTTATGACTGATGGACTGTTATGGACAAAAACCAGACGGACATATTAAATAATCCAGGACAAAGGACAATTAACCCATGGGCATAAAACTAAAATCAACACGTCAAACATCATGATTACGGAAGTTTAAATAAGCATAATTCTTTTATTTCATATTTAATTTCCTTTATTTTATATTTAATTGCACTTCTAATTATCGCACTTTTATTTATTGTTATTTAATCGCACTTTTAATTATCGTACTTTTTAATTATCGTAAGTTTATTTTATCGCACTTTTATTATTCGCAATTTCATTATCGTTATTTACTTTACGCTTTAATTTAAGTCTTGTATTTATTTTATATTTTACATTAGGTTTTAACTGCGACTAAAGTCTTAAAATCGACAAACCGGTCATTAAACGGTAAAAACCCCCCTTTATAATAATAATATTACTTATATATATGTTTGTATTTTTATAAAAGTAAACTAATATAGCGTTAAGCTTTGTTTAAAGATTTCCCTGTGGAACGAACCGGACTTACTAAAAACTACACTACTTTACGATTAGGTACACTGCCTATAAGTGTTGTAGCAAGGTTTAAGTATATCCATTCTATAAATAAATAAATATCTTGTGTAAAATTGTATCGTATTTAATAGTTTTTCCTAGTAAAATATAAACTATTTCTTATACCTTAGCTTTGACATCAACAACCTCTATCTCCGAAGAGAAGACAATGATGTTGAAATCCTAGAAGAACACATTCAAGACTTTATCAATTCTCTTCACGATCATATCTACCAAGAAGAAAGGCAACGAGAGCACAATTCAGTGGTTCGCACTATTCTTGAGACAAGATTCTGTCGAGATTAGAGGATCATTTACTCTAAGGTCTACAACGCCTTAGCAGGATCTGCACTTTCGTTCTCACGAAACCAACGAGCACTACTGACTCTCATCCGAAAGCATATGGATCTTTCCACCGGACGCCCGACTTATCACTCTGATTTGCAAATGATCGAGGACATTCACAGCTTTTTCGCTCTCTTGGAAAGAGATCATTTCGAAAGCACACCAGACAGACTAGTGATTTACATAACAATTGATCACCATGTTGATCTGATTATCAAAGAGTTACGAGACGCTGTTACGGAGGAAGTAAGGCGAAATAATCCGTTCTCTCATCTCGAACCATATCGAGTTAACATTGCCACCTATGTTACGAAGCAGATATCACGTATTTTCCACGAATCCACAGATCCTAGTTTCACATTTAAAGCTGGATGTCGGGAGATATACTCAAAGGCGGTGACATTAATGCTCGAATCAGGATTGTTGTTCACTTCTTTTCAGCTTCATCTTTTAACAAATCTGTGCAAAGCTACAGACTCTTACTGTGGAGATCACCATTCTGAAGACTTCGAGATTCTAAAGATACAATTTCTAACATTGTTTGAAGACCTCCGAAATGAGCATCCCATCAGAGAAACAATCACCACCAGCACTGCCTCTATGATTGACATTTATGGGTCAACCAGCAGAGCCGTGGATCATATTCTCATCGGACTTCAAGACTTATCAAGAGCTGAAACTGCGCACTACTTATCATTCAGAAGATCTTCAAGAGAAGTACTAGATCTTTTACCACTATTGGTCCGGCACTTTCTCAGGATTTACCCGCCAAGACTCACATTCCCTCGAGAAGACCAAGATCACAACCATCAGCGAGGAATGTTTGCTTTTTAGAGCATCACTACGGTCGAGCCAACGACCTTAAATAAAAGCGCTTCTCGGGAGGCAACCCGTGCAATAAAGTAGAGTAGAAGAATAAAGGATGACAAGTGAGCCGATGAATAAAGGCCGAAACCTTCAAGCCAGCAAGCTAGTTACAAGCAACCAAGTCTGCCAGGGGTACCCTTTTCTTTTCGCTACTAGCTCAAATTTCTATGGCACATCCTAGCTTATCACTAAGTGTGGGATTCCAACCCAAATGAACACTAAACGAATAATCCCAAATCTACAACTAAAACTCCTAAGTGTGGGATACACTAGGAACATTGAGGAAAATGTTTGTTTAAGTATGGGATGATGGTATAATCCTTTTTATACTATATTTTAATAACCCATTACAAAGATTTCAAGTTTTTAAGCCAAATTTCAAATTTTTAACAAAAGAAAGCCTTTTCGAAAAAGTATTTTTGAAAACCTGAAACGTTTGTAAATAAAAATAAGGCTTAAGTAAGGTGGAAATCTTGTTAGGACGAACCAAATCTCTAAAAGAGCATTGCATGACTAGGCATTATTGACCTAAATTGATTATGGTGAGGCACCCAAATAAGACCAGCATTCATCTTTAATGCTTCGCTATTTTCCATTGAGAGTGCTGATGTCTGTGCTCGGAATCAAAACTTGCTTTAGATTTACATTTCTAAGTTGAAATGTGATTCGGTTATAATTAGAAGAGCTAGCCATTTGTCAAAAACAACCCGCTCACACTTCCATTTCTTTTACCTCATCCACATCAACTTTACTATCAATCGAAAATCCAGAAAATGAGATTCCTTCCGTAAACCCGATGCTACAAACTTCTCAAGTATCACGGCAAAGGTCTTGAAAAAGTCTACCGACAAAAAGTTTCTCGAGATGAAATCTCCAAAAAAAAAGTTCAGAGAAAAGGAGCAGAACTTATAAAGAGAAACGCCGAAGAAGAACTCGACCACAAATGCCTATTGCTTCAAAAAGAAGCATAGTTCAAAATTGCTTCTAAAAAAATACCAGCACTCCTATCTATCTAAAATTTTCCAAAATAAAAGTCTTTTGAGACTATGTTACCCTTTTTGTAGTGACCCGAACTTTTCCATGTTTATATATATATTAAATGAAATTGTTATTTACATGATTAAGTGTTTCCAACATGTTCAGCAATCAAACTTGTTAAGACTTGATTAATTGAAATAGGTTTCATATAGACAATTGACCACCCAAGTTGACCGGTGATTCACGAACGTTAAAACTTGTAAAAACTATACGATGACATATATATGGTTATATATATAGTTAACATGATTTTATTATAAGTATGTATCTCATTAGGTATTTTAACAATGAGTTATATACATAAAAATGAGACTATTAATTTAAGAAACTCGAAAACGATATATATAACGATTATCGTTATAACAACGTCTTACTAGGTACATATGAATCATATTAAGATATTGATACACTTGGTTAATTATGTTAAATGATAAGTAAATATATTATTAAGTGTATTAACAATGAAATACATATGTAAAAATAAGACTACTAACTTAATGATTTAGAAACGAGACATATATGTAACGATTATCGTTGTAACGACATTTAACTGTATATACATCATACTAAGATATATTATATATCATAATATCATGATAATATAACAATTTAACATCTCATTTGTTATAATAAACAATGGGTTAACAACATTCAACAAGATCGTTAACCTAAAGGTTTCAAAACAACATTTACATGTAACGACTAACGATGACTTAACGACTCAGTTAAAATGTATATACATGTAGTGTTTTAATATGTATTCATACACTTTTGAAAGACTTCAAGACACTTATCAAAATACTTCTACTTAACAAAAATGCTTACAATTACATCCTCGTTCAGTTTCATCAACAATTCTACTCGTATACACCCGTATTCGTACTCGTACAATACACAGCTTTTAGATGTATGTACTATTGGTATATACACTCCAATGATCAGCTCTTAGCAGCCCATGTGAGTCACCTAACACATGTGGGAACCATCATTTGGAACTAGCATGAAATATCTCATAAAATTACAAAAATATGAGTAATCATTCATGACTTATTTATATGAAAACAAAATTACATATCCTTTATATCTAATCCATACACCAACGACCAAAAACACCTACAAACACTTTAATTCTTCAATTTTATTCATCTAATTGATCTCTCTCAAGTTCTATCTTCAAGTTCTAAGTGTTCTTCATATATTCTACAAGTTCTAGTTACATAAAATCAAGAATACTTTCAAGTTTGCTAGCTCACTTCCAATCTTGTAAGGTGATCATCCAATCTCAAGAAATCTTTGTTTCTTACAGTAGGTTATCATTATAATACAAGGTAATAATCATATTCAAACTTTGGTTCAATTTCTATAACTATAACAATCTTATTTCAAGTGATGATCTTACTTGAACTTGTTTTCGTGTCATGATTCTGCTTCAAGAACTTCGAGCCATCCAAGGATCCGTTGAAGCTAGATCCATTTTTCTCTTTTCCAGTAGGTTTATCCAAGGAACTTAAGGTAGTAATGATATTCATAACATCATTCAATTCATACATATAAAGCTATCTTATTCGAAGGTTTAAACTTGTAATCACTAGAACATAGTTTAGTTAATTCTAAACTTGTTCGCAAACAAAAGTTAATCCTTCTAACTTGACTTTTAAAATCAACTAAACACATGTTCTATATCTATATGATATGCTAACTTAATGATTTAAAACCTGGAAACACGAAAAACACCGTAAAACCGGATTTACGCCGTCGTAGTAACACCGCGGGCTGTTTTGGGTTAGTTAATTAAAAACTATGATAAAATTTGATTTAAAAGTTGTTATTCTGAGAAAATGATTTTTATTATGAACATGAAACTATATCCAAAAATTATGGTTAAACTCAAAGTGGAAGTATGTTTTCTAAAATGGTCATCTAGACGTCGTTCTTTCGACTGAAATGACTACCTTTACAAAAATGACTTGTAACTTATTTTTCCGACTATAAACCTATACTTTTTCTGTTTAGATTCATAAAATAGAGTTCAATATGAAACCATAGCAATTTGATTCACTCAAAACGGATTTAAAATGAAGAAGTTATGGGTAAAACAAGATTGGATAATTTTTCTCATTTTAGCTACGTGAAAATTGGTAACAAATCTATTCCAACCATAACTTAATCAACTTGTATTGTATATTATGTAATCTTGAGATACCATAGACACGTATACAATGTTTCGACCTATCATGTCGACACATCTATATATATTTCGGAACAACCATAGACACTCTATATGTGAATGTTGGAGTTAGCTATACAGGGTTGAGGTTGATTCCAAAATATATATAGTTTGAGTTGTGATCAATACTGAGATACGTATACACTGGGTTGTGGATTGATTCAAGATAATATTTATCGATTTATTTCTGTACATTTAACTGTGGACAACTAGTTGTAGGTTACTAACGAGGACAGCTGACTTAATAAACTTAAAACATCAAAATATATTAAAAGTGTTGTAAATATATTTTGAACATACTTTGATATATATGTATATATTGTTATAGGTTCGTGAATCAACCAGTGGCCAAGTCTTACTTCCCGACGAAGTAAAAATCTGTGAAAGTGAATTATAGTCCCACTTTTAAAATCTAATATTTTTGGGATGAGAATACATGCAGGTTTTATAAATGATTTACAAAATAGACACAAATACGTGAAACTACATTCTATGGTTGAATTATCAAAATCGAATATGCCCCTTTTTATTAAGTCTGGTAATCTAAGAATTAGGGAACAGACACCCTAATTGACGCGAATCCTAAAGATAGATCTATTGGGCCTAACAAACCCCATCCAAAGTACCGGATGCTTTAGTACTTCGAAATTTATATCATATCCGAAGGGTGTCCCGGAATGATGGGGATATTCTTATATATGCATCTTGTTAATGTCGGTTACCAGGTGTTCACCATATGAATGATTTTTATCTCTATGTATGGGATGTGTATTGAAATATGAAATCTTGTGGTCTATTATTATGATTTGATATATATAGGTTAAACCTATAACTCACTAACATTTTTGTTGACGTTTTAAGCATATTTATTCTCAGATGATTATTAAGAGCTTCCGCTGTCGCATACTTAAATAAGGACGAGATTTGGAGTCCATGCTTGTATGATATTGTGTAAAAACTGCATTCAAGAAACTTATTTTGTTGTAACATATTTGTATTGTAAACCATTATGTAATGGTCGTGTGTAAACAGGATATTTTAGATTATCATTATTTGATAATCTACGTAAAGTTTTTTAAACCTTTATTGATGAAATGAAGGTTATGGTTTGTTTTAAAATGAATGCAGTCTTTGAAAAACGTCTCATATAGAGGTCAAAACCTCGCAACGAAATCAATTAATATGGAACGTTTTTAATCAATAAGAACGGGACATTTCAGTTGGTATCAGAGCGTTGGTCTTAGAGAACCAGAATTTTGCATTAGTGTGTCTTATCGAGTTTGTTAGGATGCATTAGTGAGTCTGGACTTCGACCGTGTTTAATTGAAAAATGATTGCTTAACAAATTTTGTTGGAAACTATATATTTTTAACATGTGAATATTATGTGATATATTAATCTCTTAACGCGTTTGATATTATGTGATAGATGTCTACCTCTAGAATAAGTCCCATTGACTCACCTAATAATAATGAAGAGTCAAATGTAAATTGGAATGATTCGTGGACTGATTCACAAGTTCCCGAAGAGGAACCGGAAGAAGAGTCGGAACCGGAAGAAGAATCGGAACCGGAAGAAGAATCGGAACCGGATGAAGAATCGGAACCGGTGGGGGAAATACTTAATCAAATCCTCAACCAACCGACCAAGGTTAATTATGGTCAATGGTGTTTCCGCCAAGGAAGCAAAATATTGGGAGGATTACCAATTCTCCGATGAATCGGATTCTGACGAGAATTCCGATGATGTTATAGAAATTACCCCAACTGAATTTAAAAAGGCAAAATAAAATAATAAGGGAAAGGGCATAAAAATAGAGAAATCTAATTCCAACCCCGATGAACTTTATATGTATCGTCAACCCCCGAAGTCCTTAAGTTGTAACAATGACCCGGGAACCTCTAAACCACCAGGTTTTTCTAAACCAATGTGGAAAACGACGGCTCGTATTAGGGGAACATCATATATCCCTAGAAACTTGGCAAAACGAACCAAAACCGAAGAAGAAGAAACAAGCGAGTCGGAATAAGATAGTTGTATTAGTGTGGTGTAATATATGTAATATAGTGTGGTGTAATATATGTAATATAGTGTGCTTATGCTTTATGATATATGTAAAAATTGCTTGTATTAATAAGTATTTTTTTTATGAATTTAACTCTTGTCTATTTTATAGTATAAAAACACAAAATGGATAGACAACCCAATATTTTAAGAGACCTACCAGGAGACATGATTGATGAAATCTTGTCTAGAGTCGGTCAGAATTCTTCGGCACAACTATTTAAGGCGAGATCAGTCTGTAAGACATTCGAAGAATGTTCCAAGAATGCCTTGGTTTATAAAAGGCTTTCGTTCGAAAGATGGGGGGTATCACATTGGGAAATCCATAAGTTACGATGTGTTTACTTTGACGCATATATTGCGGGGAACCCAAATGCTATTTTACGCAATGGGTTAAGAAATTATTTTGACTCAATATATCCGAATATTGGACTTCGTGATTTAGTAAAAGCGGCTAACATGCAACATAAAGAAGCATGTTATGCTTACGGATTAGTAATGTTCGCTTCTCACCAAAGTGAGAACAAGAACATCGGGCTACAACTATTAAACAAAACGTTCCCACAAGTGACGGAGTCGGTAATTGGGGTAAGAAATGAGGTTTTTAGATTGTTACGGGACTGTTGGACATTACGTAACCCTCGTCCCTTTGACGACGTTACAACACGCTGTCTTAACAACGGCCATAACAGTTACGTTCCACAAGACCAAGGATGGGAAGTAATCCTAGTAAAACCAGAATGCATGACTTGTTTCTGGACGTATGAATTACGTGTCTTTATTGCCTTTGCTGAATGACTTGTGTACTAGCTAGAATTATCTTCACAACCATCTTGTATCAAATTTATTGTGTGCTATATTTCATGCTATATGTAAAATAAGCGGTATTGTAAGTTTGTAAAATATTGTGTAAAAGTTTGAACGCGAAATATTATTATAATCAGTTTTTCATATAGAATTGTAGTAGTTGAATTGTATATTAGCTACTAAGTATGAACTTAACGGGTAGGTACTACCCGAATTTAAACTTATAAAACGCTAATATGAAGAAAAAGCTTTTATAAATGAGTTCATATTATGCTACGAAATACTATTAACTACTCTTAATATTCTGTATGATTAACTTGTTCCATTTGACTATTTTGAAGGAAATGGCACCGACTACTCGACACACCGTGAATATGAATGAAGAGGAATTCTGTACTTTTCTAGCTTCAAACATAGCCGCAGTACAGGCTGCGCTACATACCAACAATAACCTTGGATCTAGCAGTACAGGAAATCGTGTAGGATGCACCTACAAAGAATTCACTGCCTGCAAACCTTTGGAATTTGATGGAACCAAAGGACCGATCGGATTGAAACGGTGGACCGAGAAGGTCGAATCGGTGTTTGCCATAAGTAAGTGTACTGAAGAGGACAAAGTGAAGTACGCTACGCATACCTTCACAGGTTCTGCATTAACATGGTGGAATACCTATCTAGAGCAAGTGGGACAAGACGATGCGTACGCACTACCATGGTCAGCATTCAAGCACTTGATGAACGAGAAGTACCGTCCCAGAACCGAGGTCAATAAGCTCAAGACAGAACTTAGAGGGTTACGAACCCAAGGATTTGATATTACCAGGTACGAAAGACGATTCACAGAATTGTGCCTATTGTGTCCGGGAGCGTTCGAAGATGAGGAAGAGAAGATCGACGCGTTTGTGAAAGGATTACCGGAAAGAATCCAAGAAGATATAAGTTCACACGAGCCCGCCTCCATACAACAGGCATGTAGAATGGCTCACAAACTAGTGAACCAGATTGAGGAAAGAATTAAAGAACAGACGGCTGAAGAGGCCAATGTGAAGCAAGTCAAAAGAAAGTGGGAGGAAAACGGTGATAAGAATCACCAATACAACAACATCAATTACAATAATAACCGCAACAATTATCCCAACAATCGCAACATCAATCGCAACTACAACAAACGACCCAACAACAACAACAACAACAACAGCAACAACTACAACAATCATCCCAACAACAATAACAACCGCCACAACAACAACAATCAGAAGCAGCTATGCCAAAGGTGTGAAAAGTATCACTCGGGGTTCTGCACCAAATTTTGCAACAAGTGTAAAAGAAATGGTCATAGCGCAGCGAAGTGTGAGGTCTACGGACCAGGGGTTAATAGAACGAAAGGAACAAATGGTGTCGGAACGAGTAATGGCGGAGCAAGTAGTGTCGGAGCAAGTTATGCCAATGTAGTTTGTTATAAATGTGGAAAACCGGGCCACATTATTAGAAATTGCCCGAACCAGGAGAACACGAATGGACAAGGCCGCGGAAGAGTTTTCAATATTAATGCGGCAGAGGCACAGGAAGACCCGGAGCTTGTTACGGGTACGTTTCTTATTGACAATAAATCTGCTTACGTTTTATTTGATTCGGGTGTGGATAGAAGCTATATGAGTAGAGATTTTTGTGCTAAATTAAGTTGTCCATTGACGCCTTTGGATAGTAAATTTTTACTCGAATTAGCAAATGGTAAATTAATTTCAGCAGATAATATATGTCGGAATCGAGAAATTAAACTGGTTAGCGAAACATTTAAGATTGATTTGATACCAGTAGAGTTAGGGAGTTTTGATGTGATAATCGGTATGGACTGGTTGAAAGAAGTGAAAGCAGAGATCCTTTGTTACAAAAATGCAATTCGCATTATACGAGAAAAAGGAAAACCCTTAATGGTGTACGGAGAAAAGGGCAACACGAAGCTACATCTTAGTAGTAATTTGAAGGCACAAAAACTAATAAGAAAAGGTTGCTATGCTGTTCTAGCACACGTCGAGAAAGTACAAACTGAAGAAAAGAGCATCAATGATGTTCCCGTCGCAAAAGAATTTCCCGATGTATTTCCGAAAGAATTACCGAGATTACCCCCACATCGATCCGTTGAATTTCAAATAGATCTTGTACCAGGAGCTGCACCAATAGCTCATGCTCCTTACAGACTCGCACCCAGCGAGATGAAAGAACTGCAAAGCCAATTACAAGAACTTTTAGAGCGTGGTTTCATTCGACCAAGCACATCACCGTGGGGAGCTCCTGTTTTGTTTGTCAAGAAGAAAGATGGTACATTCAGGTTGTGTATCGACTACCGAGAGTTGAACAAACTTACCATCAAGAACCGCTACCCACTACCGAGAATCGACGACTTATTTGATCAACAACAAGGCTCGTCTGTTTATTCAAAGATTGACTTACGTTCCGGGTATCATCAAATGCGGGTGAAAGAAGATGATATTCCAAAGACTGCTTTCAGAACACGTTACGGTCATTACGAGTTTATGGTCATGCCGTTTGGTTTAACTAATGCACCAGCTGTGTTCATGGACCTTATGAACCGAGTGTGTGGACCATACCTTGACAAGTTTGTCATTGTTTTCATTGATGACATACTTATTTACTCAAAGAATGACCAAGAACACGGTGAACATTTGAGAAAGGTGTTAGAAGTATTGAGGAAGGAAGAATTGTACGCTAAGTTTTCAAAGTGTGCATTTTGGTTGGAAGAAGTTCAATTCCTCTGTCACATAGTGAACAAAGAAGGTATTAAGGTGGATCCGGCAAAGATAGAAACTGTTGAAAAGTGGGAAACCCCGAAAACTCCGAAACACATACGCCAGTTTTTAGGACTAGCTGGTTACTACAGAAGGTTCATCCAAGACTTTTCCAGAATAGCAAAACCCTTGACTGCATTAACGCATAAAGGGAAGAAATTTGAATGGAATGATGAACAAGAGAAAGCATTTCAGTTATTGAAGAAAAAGCTAACTACGGCACCTATATTGTCATTGCCTGAAGGGAATGATGATTTTGTGATTTATTGTGACGCATCAAAGCAAGGTCTCGGTTGTGTATTAATGCAACGAACGAAGGTGATTGCTTATGCGTCTAGACAATTGAAGATTCACGAACAAATACGACGCATGATTTGGAATTAGGCGCGGTTGTTTTTGCATTAAAGACTTGGAGACACTACTTATATGGGGTCAAAAGTATTATATATACCGACCACAAAAGTCTTCAACACATATTTAATCAGAAACAACTGAATATGAGGCAGCGTAGGTGGATTGAATTATTGAATGATTACGACTTTGAGATTCGTTACCACCCGGGAAAGGCAAATGTGGTAGCCGATGCCTTGAGCAGGAAGGACAGAGAACCCATTCGAGTAAAATCTATGAATATAATGATTCATAATAACCTTACTACTCAAATAAAGGAGGCGCAACAAGGAGTTTTAAAAGAGGGAAATTTAAAGGATGAAATACCCAAAGGATCGGAGAAGCATCTTAATATTCGGGAAGACGGAACCCGGTATAGGGCTGAAAGGATTTGGGTACCAAAATTTGGAGATATGAGAGAAATGGTACTTAGAGAAGCTCATAAAACCAGATACTCAATACATCCTGGAACGGGGAAGATGTACAAGGATCTCAAGAAACATTTTTGGTGGCCGGGTATGAAAGCCGATGTTGCTAAATACGTAGGAGAATGTTTGATGTGTTCTAAGGTCAAAGCTGAGCATCAGAAACCATCAGGTCTACTTCAACAACCCGAAATCCCGGAATAGAAATGGGAAAACATTACCATGGATTTCATCACTAAATTGCCAAGGACTGCAAGTGGTTTTGATACTATTTGGGTAATAGTTGATCGTCTCACCAAATCAGCACACTTCCTACCAATAAGAGAAGATGACAAGATGAAGAAGTTAGCACGACTGTATTTGAAGGAAGTAGTCTCCAGACATGGAATACCAATCTCTATTATCTCTGATAGGGATGGCAGATTTATTTCAAGATTCTGGCAGACATTACAGCAAGCATTAGGAACTCGTCTAGACATGAGTACTGCCTATCATCCACAAACTAATGGGCAGAGCGAAAGGACGATACAAACGCTTGAAGACATGCTACGAGCATGTGTTACTGATTTCGGAAACAGTTGGGATCGACATCTACCGTTAGCAGAATTTTCCTACAACAACAGCTACCATACAAGCATTGAGATGGCGCCGTTTGAAGCACTTTATGGTAGAAAGTGCAGGTCTCCGATTTGTTGGAGTGAAGTGGGGGATAGACAGATTACGGGTCCGGAGATTATACAAGAAACTACCGAGAAGATCATCCAAATTCAACAACGGTTGAAAACCGCCCAAAGTCGACAAAAGAGCTACGCTGACATTAAAAGAAAAGATATAGAATTTCAAATTGGAGAGATGGTCATGCTTAAAGTTGCACCTTGGAAAGGCGTTGTTCGATTTGGTAAACGAGGGAAATTAAATCCAAGGTATATTGGACCATTCAAGATTATTGATCGTGTCGGACCAGTAGCTTACCGACTTGAGTTACCTCAACAACTCGCGGCTGTACATAACACTTTCCACGTCTCGAATTTGAAGAAATGTTTTACTAAAGAAGATCTCACTATTCCGTTAGATGAAATCCAAATCAACAAAAAACTTCAATTCATCGAAGAACTCGTCGAAATAATGGATCGTGAGGTTAAAAGACTTAAGCAAAACAAGATACCAATTGTTAAGGTTCGATGGAATGCTCGTAGAGGACCCGAGTTCACCTGGGAGCGTGAAGATCAGATGATGAAGAAATACCCACATTTATTTCCAGAAGATACGTCAACACCTCCAACTGCTTAAAATTTCGGGACGAAATTTATTTAACGGGTAGGTACTGTAGTGACCCGAACTTTTCCATGTTTATATATATATTAAATGAAATTGTTATTTACATGATTAAGTTTTTCCAACATGTTCAGCAATCAAACTTGTTAAGACTTGATTAATTGAAATAGGTTTCATATAGACAATTGACCACCCAAGTTGACCGGTGATTCACGAACGTTAAAACTTGTAAAAACTATACGATGACATATATATGGTTATATATATAGTTAACATGATTTTATTATAAGTATGTATCTCATTAGGTATTTTAACAATGAGTTATATACATAAAAATGAGACTATTAATTTAAGAAACTCGAAAACGATATATATAACGATTATCGTTATAACAACGTCTTACTAGGTACATATGAATCATATTAAGATATTGATACACTTGGTTAATTATGTTAAATGATAAGTAAATATATTATTAAGTGTATTAACAATGAAATACATATGTAAAAATAAGACTACTAACTTAATGATTTAGAAACGAGACACATATGTAACGATTATCGTTGTAACGACATTTAACTGTATATACATCATACTAAGATATATTTTATATCATAATATCATGATAATATAACAATTTAACATCTCATTTGTTATAATAAACAATGGGTTAACAACATTCAACAAGATCGTTAACCTAAAGGTTTCAAAACAACATTTACATGTAACGACTAACGATGACTTAACGACTCAGTTAAAATGTATATACATGTAGTGTTTTAATATGTATTCATACACTTTTGAAAGACTTCAAGACACTTATCAAAATACTTCTACTTAACAAAAATGCTTACAATTACATCCTCGTTCAGTTTCATCAACAATTCTACTCGTATACACCCGTATTCGTACTCGTACAATACACAGCTTTTAGATGTATGTACTATTGGTATATACACTCCAATGATCAGCTCTTAGCAGCCCATGTGAGTCACCTAACACATGTGGGAACCATCATTTGGCAACTAGCATGAAATATCTCATAAAATTACAAAAATATGAGTAATCATTCATGACTTATTTACATGAAAACAAAATTACATATCCTTTATATCTAATCCATACACCAACGACAAAAAACACCTACAAACACTTTCATTCTTCAATTTTCTTCATCTAATTGATCTCTCTCAAGTTCTATCTTCAAGTTCTAAGTGTTCTTCATATATTCTACAAGTTCTAGTTACATAAAATCAAGAATACTTTCAAGTTTGCTAGCTCACTTCCAATCTTGTAAGGTGATCATCCAACCTCAAGAAATCTTTATTTCTTATAGTAGGTTATCATTGTAATACAAGGTAATAATCATATTCAAACTTTGGTTCAATTTCTATAACTATAACAATCTTATTTCAAGTGATGATCTTACTTGAACTTGTTTTCGTGTCATGATTCTGCTTCAAGAACTTCGAGCCATCCAAGGATCCGTTGAAGCTAGATCCATTTTTCTCTTTTCCAGTAGGTTTATCTAAGGAACTTAAGGTAGTAATGATGTTCATAACATCATTCAATTCATACATATAAAGCTATCTTATTCGAAGGTTTAAACTTGTAATCACTAGAACATAGTTTAGTTAATTCTAAACTTGTTCGCAAACAAAAGTTAATCCTTCTAACTTGACTTTTAAAATCAACTAAACACATGTTCTATATCTATATGATATGCTAACTTAATGATTTAAAACCTGGAAACACGAAAAACACCGTAAAACTGGATTTACGCCGTCGTAGTAACACCGCGGGCTGTTTTGGGTTAGTTAATTAAAAACTATGATAAACTTTGATTTAAAAGTTGTTATTCTGAGAAAATGATTTTTATTATGAACATGAAACTATATCCAAAAATTATGGTTAAACTCAAAGTGGAAGTATGTTTTCTAAAATGGTCATCTAGACGTCGTTCTTTCGACTGAAATGACTACCTTTACAAAAATGAATTGTAACTTATTTTTCCGACTATAAACCTATACTTTTTCTGTTTAGATTCATAAAATAGAGTTCAATATGAAACCATAGCAATTTGGTTCACTCAAAACGGATTTAAAATGAAGAAGTTATGGGTAAAACAAGATTGGATAATTTTTCTCATTTTAGCTACGTGAAAATTGGTAACAAATCTATTCCAACCATAACTTAATCAACTTGTATTGTATATTATGTAATCTTGAGATACCATAGACACGTATACAATGTTTCGACCTATCATGTCGACACATCTATATATTTCGGAACAACCATAGACACTCTATATGTGAATGTTGGAGTTAGCTATACAGGGTTGAGGTTGATTCCAAAATATATATAGTTTGAGTTGTGATCAATACTGAGATACGTATACACTGGGTCGTGGATTGATTCAAGATAATATTTATCGATTTATTTCTGTACATTTAACTGTGGACAACTAGTTGTAGGTTACTAACGAGGACAGCTGACTTAATAAACTTAAAACATCAAAATATATTAAAAGTGTTGTAAATATATTTTGAACATACTTCGATATATATGTATATATTGTTATAGGTTCGTGAATCAACCAGTGGCCAAGTCTTACTTCCCGACGAAGTAAAAATCTGTGAAAGTGAATTATAGTCCCACTTTTAAAATCTAATATTTTTGGGATGAGAATACATGCAGGTTTTATAAATGATTTACAAAATAGACACAAATACGTGAAACTACATTCTATGGTTGAATTATCGAAATCGAATATGCCCCTTTTTATTAAGTCTGGTAATCTAAGAATTAGGGAACAGACACCCTAATTGACGCGAATCCTAAAGATAGATCTATTGGGCCTAACAAACCCCATCCAAAGTACCGGATGCTTTAGTACTTCGAAATTTATATCATATTCGAAGGGTGTCTCGGAATGATGGGGATATTCTTATATATGCATCTTGTTAATGTCGGTTACCAGGTGTTCACCATATGAATGATTTTTATCTCTATGTATGGGATGTGTATTGAAATATGAAATCTTGTGGTCTATTATTATGATTTGATATATATAGGTTAAACCTATAACTCACCAACATTTTTGTTGACGTTTTAAGCATGTTTATTCTCAGGTGATTATTAAGAGCTTTCGCTGTCGCATACTTAAATAAGGAGGAGATTTGGAGTCCATGCTTGTATGATATTGTGTAAAAACTGCATTCAAGAAACTTATTTTGTTGTAACATATTTGTATTGTAAACCATTATGTAATGGTCGTGTGTAAACAGGATATTTTAGATTATCATTATTTGATAATCTACGTAAAGCTTTTTAAACCTTTATTGATGAAATGAAGGTTATGGTTTGTTTTAAAATGAATGCAGTCTTTGAAAAACGTCTCATATAGAGGTCAAAACCTCGCAACGAAATCAATTAATATGGAACGTTTTTAATCAATAAGAACGGGACATTTCACTTTTCACCCCTTAAAACAACTTCACCACCACTACAAAATTCCGTTCCATCACTGACAAATGACCTAGAAGCTATGGTTACTACCGTTTTCATATCAGTAGCAAGGATTTGAGTCTTTATCAAGCCTATGACGATGAGTACAACATGACAGGCTATGAGTGAAATTCATTTCTTTGATCTATAGGGAACCCTAAACACTTGAGTGATTTGAGTGACCCATGAAAGCTAGCCTAAGTCATGTAACCTCCTCGCATGCTTGCAGAGATAGTTTCAACCCTAACATAAATGACCCACCTTATCTTTCGCTCTTATAATAAAAAGCAAACCGCTTAGGCTATTAGAAAAGAAACTCCGAAAAGATTTCTTGAAGTAAAAACGAGAAGTTTGCTCCAGGACAAGCAAAGTCTAAGTGTGGGATATTTGATATCGGCTAAAAAGTCACGTTTTCACCCCGGTATTAAGGCCCAAAAACAGGAAAGATTCGAACTTTATGAACAAAATACCCACTTCCTCGGTTAGAATTGAAGAACAAGTAATTACTAAGGCGATGCAAAAAGAATCAAGAGAATCGGAGCTAAAACGAAGATTCTAGAGCGAAAACGGTGAAAGAAGAGAAATCAAGTTACGATCCTGGGAATCAGCAGGCCAAACGGCTTCCCAAATGGCCTCCCAATGTGAAAAACGGCCTGCCAAACGACTAGATCAAACGGCCTCAGCAAACGGGCTGCCTCAGCAAACGGGCTGGCCAAACGGGCTGCCAAACGGCCTGCCAGCCGTTTGCAGGAAAAGATCAAGCTTATTTAAAGGGCACTTGTCATTCATTTTCAACACACACTTCAATTCACTTCTTTCTCTCTCTTGTACAATATTAGTCATACTTTCAAGGTCTTCGACTCCGTGCGGGAAACCTAGTACCCGGAGAAGAACGCCGAAGATTGTATTAGGAGCGGTCTGGAGTCTTGAAGTTATCACTTTTGTATTCAGAACTCGTTTAATCTACTGGTAATTCTATCCTTTGTCTTTTTATAATGTCTTCCATTATTATGCTTTGCGATATTGTTGCCATGATTAGCGAGTAGTTATCTTTAGTGTATGTTATGACATAATCAGTTATACTGCCGAAATTATATTATGGCTTGTGTATGTTGTCAAAATGCTTTCCGATTATGTTTTGAACTCAATCGCTTTTCCAACTAATAGAACGTAGTTATTGGCTCTATTATTGGGAAGTCGCCTATCCCGATTCAGAGTACATTATCTGTGTCACCCCTTGGTAAGAGAAGTCTATCGGATACAACGTGAGTTTGACTGAGGCACACCGGTTGTAGTAAGTCCACCGAGCCTTGGATTCCGAATGAGGACTCTTTCGTAGTGAAACATCTGACTAGACCCCTAGTACATTGTCGGTCCTAGACCATGCTAGTGTAGTCACCAAGCATATAAACTTCGTATGTGCACACTGAAGCACAACGGTTGTTGTAAGCTGTACCTCTGCTAAGTAAGGCCATGGAACACGGTTAGTATTGACTAGTACACTTCACCATAACGCGGTCTCAAGCATTGCACCCCGCTTCAGGGATTCTTAGTTAATTAAGGAACTGTTTGTTCGAACACATAAAGGATTGGACCATTAGGATAACCGAACGTTTCCTGGAAGTCAGCTTGACTTGGCCATGGTGTTCTTTATGGTTAAACTCTTTTAAGGGCCTAACTATCTTCTAAACCGATCATTAACGAAAGCATGCGACCCATCACGTCTCTCGGATATGGAAAACCATGTATTCTATTATACTTTAGAAAGTTTAGACCATTTCAGAATGTTAATACGTCACCCAACCGAGTCGCTCAATTGGATGAGCCGTCTGAACGTGTATGCCTGTAGTCAGACTGCACGGGCGTCGGGGGTAAGGGACGTTACTGTCTATTCAGAATCTTCAAGCCTATCGCATTACCCAGTGACATGTCTTATGACAGGGGCGTTTAGGACTAGTGTAGTAAATACAAGGTCACTGCCTATCTATGAGCCAGCATTCCATAATATCGGCAAAGTAACTGATAAAATCATAACATGCACTTGTTTTAGCCTTATCTAAATTACAAATTTTATCGTATTTACTTTACTTTACTTTAATATAGAAAACCCAAATTTAGGTAATCACCAACTACTCCTGCACTTTATAATTATCTTAAGTTTTAGATATAGGTTCGATTCTACTGATATCTCAAAAATACGACTCTAGGTCACACTTCCCTTACTCGTAATAAGGAGTAGTACGATTTAGGCCCCACTAAATATAAATTTAAAACAAGTGTCCCCCCTCTTGGTGGCCGGCCCTGACGCGCCGCGACCTAACGACATCGCGCGAAATAAAACCGTCCGTTTCGGTCATATTAAGGGTGTAAGTGTAAGCGAGAACTTATGTTGTGTGGATCCATACGGGCTTGATGAGCCCTTATTCGGACGGTTCGCTACCGTTAGCGAATGAAATATATTTTCGGGTATAGTGTAGGTTCTAACACTATGATTCAGAGGTACCATTCAGTTAAGCCTTGATAATTGGGTGCTCGTGATACAAACAACAACTTTTGGAATGCAAACGATTTGGATAATCAACTTTACTAAATCTTGTGGTTCAAAAACAACGTTTACAAATACACCTATAATTTAACCAACGTTTTTCGTTGACAGTTTTTTATATGTTTCTCGGGTTCTTGATTGGCTACTTGATACATGCTTCCGCACACTTTGATTTATTGCTTGGGGTCAAGCATACATGCATACGCTAGTGATAGCACATTTAGATTCAACTTTAAGCATACATGCTGTGATGACCCGGGAATTTCCGACCAAATTTAAACATAATCTTATATGATTCGACTCGATAAGAAAAGTCTATTAAACCGAGTCTCATTATGTTTGAACTATTTCATGATAACATTTGACCTTTAACTATTTCCGACGATTCACGAACCTTTAATTGTAACTACGAATGTAAATATAAATAATTATATATAAAACTAATTATATTAGTATTAATGAACTATTAAGTAATTTTGTTATTATAAAAGATAACATTTAATAACTAAAGATTTTCATTTTGAATATATATAGTATATTGTATATAAATGATTCAAACATATTTTACCAACGTTATCAAAATATTAAATGTACAATGTTATACTTTGTAGTTAATTGTTTAATATACATAATTAATCATCTACTCAACATTTAAAACATGATTTTATATATATGGTAGTATACATATATACATAAATATAACTATATATATATGATTTTATACATAATTATTATATTATGTATATGTAGAAATTTATAATATATCTATGATGAAATAATGTACTATTTTAATAAATATATATAATACTTACATATATAAAACATTTATATTTTTCATAATTACATACATAAGTATAATATAATTAGTATGTAAATAAATATTATAATATATTTATATTAAAATGCATAAATATATAATATTCAGTATATGTTACAATACATATTACATAATTATTAAATATTACATAATAAAAGATGATATTAATAAATTAAATTTAAATACAAATATAGTTGTTGTAGTAATGTTATTTGTATCGTCAAATATCAATATTTGTATTCATAATATCACTTTATATCATATAAAGATGAAATTGGATGTATAAATTAGATTATTATTACTAATATTATTATTATCGATAAAATATTAATATTATCATAATTAGTATGGTATTATTATTATTATTATTATTATCATTTTTACAATTATTATTATCATTAATATTATATTTATCATTATTATTAATTTTATTAATATTATTAGATATTAATAGTATTGTTATTATATATTATTATTATTAATTAAAAAAAAACAGTAGGGATCTATATTATACGCTTGACCTCTGTATCCTTTATCTCTATTATTATTTTTTTTTTTGTTTCTTTCCTGCTCCAAACTCGTGAACCTGTGTTGACATTTTCTCCATTTTTTATCAACCGATCTCTATTATTAAAAAATGATTATGTATAATTGCAAATCAAATAAAAAGGAAATCCAATGGGATTAAAGAGCACAGCGATATTTTTTTTTTCTTCTTCTCTGCACGCTCCAATTTTTTTTTCTCTTAATTCAATTTCGAATAAAGTTTCAAAATCTAAAAATGCAGAAAGGTTAGAAATCTTTCTTTGAATCTATCTGCAAAATCTCAACTCTCAAATCTTTATATCGATCTTGAATTTTGAAGTCAAAGTTTAGTTTAAAAAAAGTCAACAATTGTTCTTGAGACAAATTCGCGTTCGTGTATATGTTTCTGATCAAATTGACGATTCCAGTAGTTTTTATACATGTTTAGAAAACTATTTCGTGTTATAAACATTATCTATAATGTTATCTATTACGAAATCAATTTTTTTTGTTTTGTTCCAAGAACCGACGCTGCAGTAGGCCTTTAGTGTTTTTTTTTTTATTTTAGAACCCAAATTATTTTTTTTTCTGTAATGTTTTGAAGCTTTAAAAGGAACCCTGATTTTTTTTTTTTTTTTTTTTTGGTTATTGATGTTTTGTTGAATCCATGAGACTTGTGGAGAAGAAGAGGAATAGAAGAAAAACAGTTTATATATAAAATTTAAATTCAATATTAGTACAGAGAATCAGAATTGGTGGGATGGTCGAGAGTGTTTGCGTGTGAGCATGTGGTCACGAGATCGAGTCCAGAGGACGGTAGTTTTTTTTTTTTTTTGAAACTCTTTTCATGTGAGGTAGTTTTCTTTTCTAATTTTATTATTGTTATTATATATTAATTATTATTAGTATTATTATTATTATTGTGATTGTTTTGATTGCTATTGTTATTGTTATTATTAGTATCATACTTGTTATCATATTTGAAAGTATTATAGACATTACTATTATTATTATGATAGGTATTAATAATATTATTATTAGTAATAAACTTATCATTTTAGTATTTTATCATCATTAGGATTATGATTATCATTATTATTATTATGAAGGAAATAAAAATATATTATTATCATCAATATTAGAATTTGTACCGGTTTATAAATAATAGTATCATCAGTACATTTACAATTAATAATATCATATTTATCAGTATCATCATTAATATTTACTAGTATTATTATGATTATCATTTATCATTTTATAAATATTAGAACCCTTATTATTAACATAAGTATGGTATTAGTATTAATATTATTTTAGAGTTATTATTATTATTAGTATCATTAACAGTTATCATTTTCATTTTTTTTGCTATTAGTATTATCATTATTAATAAAATTATTATTATTATTAGTAAATCATTATTATCTAAATTATTATTTTAACAAATAAATCTTTTGTACACTATATATATACTTATGGTATATACTAGGATTGTATTAATAATTCACATAACAAACTAATAAAATTTCATAAATACAATACTAACCACAGATATATGTATATAAATATATTAATGTCACTATTTATATAAACGTAAATCATTATAGATATATATACATAAAATCGATATATATATATATAAAATATAACTTAAAATATAATATAAGTATACGTTTTAAAATAAAGGTTAGAATAAATTCTACAAAACTATAATATATAAATAATACATATTAATAAATGAAATTTTGTAACTTACATTATACGTATTAATATATACACAATTGATATAGGTTCGTGAATCCGAGGCCAACCCTGCATTGTTCAATGACGTCATATGTATTTTTACTACAAAATACAGTATCGTGAGTTTCATTTGCCTTTTTACCCTTTATATTTTTGGGCTGAGAATACATGCGCAACTTTTATAACTGTTTTACGAAATTGACACAAGTACGTGAAACTACATTCTATGGTTGGATTATCGAAGTCGAATATGCCCCTTTTTATTAAGTCTGGTAATCTAAGAATTAGGGAACAGACACCCTAATTGACGCGAATCCTAAAGATAGATCTATCGGGCCCAACAAGCCCCATCCAAAGTACCGGATGTTTTAGTACTTCGAAATTTATATCATGTCCGAAGGAGGATCCCGGAATGATGGGGATATTCTTATATATGCATATTGTTAATGTCGGTTACCAGGTGTTCAATCCATATGAATGATATTTTTGTCTCTATGCATGGGACGTATGTTTATGAGAAATGGAAATCTGAAATCTTGTGGTCTATTAAAATGATGGAAACGATTGTTTAAGTTAAACTAATGAACTCACCAACCTTTTGGTTGACACTTTAAAGCATGTTTATTCTCAGGTACGAAAGAAATCTTCCGCTGTGTATTTGCTCATTTTATAGATATTACTTGGAGTCATTCATGGCATATTTCAAAAGACGTTGCATTCGAGTCGTCGAGTTCATCAAGATTATTATCAAGTCAATTATAGTTGGATATATTATGAAATGGTATGCATGCCTGTCAACTTTCGATGTAATGAAAGTTTGTCTTTTCAAAAACGAATGCAATGTTTGTAAAATGTATCATATAGAGGTCAAGTACCTCGCGATGTAATCAACTGTTGTGAATCGTTTATAATCGATATGGACTTCGTCCGGATGGATTAGGACGGGTCTTCACAGTTGGTATCAGAGCGGTGGTCTTAGCGAACCAGGTCTTGCATTAGTGAGTCTAACTGATAGTCGTTAGAATGCATTAATGAGTCTGGACTTCGACCGTGTTTGCATGTCAAAAGTTTTGCTTATCATTTAGTGTCGAAAAATTATTTGCTTATCATCCTTAAAGTCTAAGACACGTCTTACTACCTTTATTGCATAGACAGTGTATAGTTAAATTCATATCTTAGCGTATCTGTTATTGTTACCTTTGCCTGACAGCTTCCGTAGATTCCTCCGTAGCTTATGGGATTTTAGTATTATATATGCTTATGTAAATTATGTATTGCAGGGTACTAATCTACATCCTATAATCTATTTCTTATCGAAAATCCTTCATCTGATCGTACGAGATGAATCCCTCAACCAGTTCGAGTCCATCAGATTTCGATAGCTATTTCGATAGTTATTCCGACAGCTATTTCGATATGGATTTCCACTCGAGCTCCGAAAGCAGAGTAACCGGAATGAATCAATCAATTAGCCATCATCTATTCTGAATGAATTGGAGATTGGTTCGTAGTCGACTTAATCAATGGAAACGCGAAGAAGGCGATCATTTCCACTAACCAAATTCACCTCTTGACAATGGACCTAAAACGTTTACCGGCGAACCTGTTCGAGACACCATTTTCTCTCTCATTTCCAAAGTATCTCATCACGATCATATACTATCTCAGATTCTAAACCTCATTCATCCGCTCGTCCGAACCGACAATCATCCCGGTGTAATAGAAGAAGTTAACGAACTTCGCGCATAAGTTGTAGTCTTGGAAAATATGGTGCAAAACGTACCAGCTTCATCCAAATCACCGGCACCAACGGTACCACCAACAACCCAAATTTCAATATCACATGCCTCAACATCTCAATCTATACCTCGAGTATAATCATCATTCTACATGACATTCTACATCAGTTATCTTCGTTCGACATGATGATTATGTAATCTCTAATGTTTTAGAGATTATTTATTCTAGTTCCAACTGAAAACTAAATGAGTTTAATATCATGTTAACTCATTAAATTCATGATTACATCTGAAGAAAATATATATGTATATATGTTTTCATAAAGATTGTAATTAAAAATTCTTTTGTACAAACTGTTAATAATAAAAATATTTTAACGGGTAGGTAATACCCGAGGAATATTTAAATTTCACATTAATAAGTTACACTATATATTCTTCGAATCTGATTCAACAGTTATTCACTATCCTATTTACAACCACCGGGATACTTATCCGTTCACCAAAGAATAACTATTTTCATTCAAATTCAATTTCATATTTGAATTTTGACCTATCAGAATCCAACAAGTGGCATAATGAAGAAATAATGGACACAATAAAAATTGATTAGAAACAGACTAATTAACAATATTAAATTTTATTAAGAAACCACGCTAACAAAATCCTAGCTAACTGTTCCTAGCTAACTGTTAATTCCGTATTACATTTTATTTATCGCAATTTATTTATCGCAATTTATTTTATCGCAATTTATATTCTCGCAATTTTATTTATTGTCATTTAATTTCTGTTATTTACTTTACGCACTTTATTTATCGTCATTTAATTTCTGTTATTTATTTTACGCACTTTAAATATCGGGACACGTATACAAGGTTTTGACATATCATATCGACACATCTATATATATTATTTGGAATCACCATAGACACTCTATATGCAGTAATGATCGAGTTCTCTATACAGGGTTGAGGTTGATTCTATAATAATATATATACTTTGAGTTGTGATCGAGTCTGAGACATGTACACGGGTCACGATACGTATTAATTAATTCAAATATTATATATTAAACTATATATGAATGATTGCACTGTCAACTGTGGACTATCGACTGTGGACTAATAACATTGGACAATTAAAATGAATTAAAATATTGAATATAACATATGAAACTAAACAATTCTTCAAGTTTGCCACTTGATTTCGTCTTAAACCTCATTTGTATCTTCACGATTACATTCTGCGTTCAAACCTTTCATGATTCTTGAAAACACCTCAATCGATAGGATGAATCAACCGCACTTCATCTACGGAAGGAAAGATTTATGCATATAGTTATGCACCTGAGAAACTCTCGGCAATTGAGTAAAAGTTCAACACGTAGCCGCGTCAGATCCTTTGGCATTTATTAACAAAAACAACTTTGCGATCCCTTTTCAAAATTAGCCAATTTTGTCACAACTCCAACAAGTCAACTTCGACTTTTCGTACGAAACAACCTTATTATAACGTTTATATATACGCGTGCTCTTTTATTGTTACCAGGTAACCTTTCATATTCCATCATATTACCATCAGCGTTTAATCATCTAAAAACACAATTCTCCTGAAACCACCTCGGATTAATAACCGATGATTCAGATATCATAGCATTAAATGCAGAGGAAACAGAAAAATGGTAGATGGTCTAAACGGACAAAAGTTTGATGATAAAGAAAGGAGTGTTAGGAACGCTCGATAGAAAATTGGGTATTGAAAAACAGATTGAGTTACCCATGAAGGAGACCAAGGACAAATACAAGGACCAAATCCTATATTCAAAGGATTCAGGTAATTCTGGATCCGTTGAAATCTTTAGAGAATATCTTGCTCCGAAGTCATGTTAAAATCTTGCGGAAAATCTTTCTCCATCAACCGTCGAACTTAGAAATTCCAAAATATCATCATCAATATCTTTGATATTTCTGAGGATATTTTCATAAATATTCTCGTCCGAAATTATATACCTCTTCGTGCTTCCTGTGTATCAATATATTGGAAACATTCAATAGAAAATATAGTACCGAAAAGCAGATTATGCGAAACTATGAAGAAAGCCGTGGATAAATCACAAAGAATAAGTTTGACTTCAAAGAATCCAAATAATTCAATGTCTGCTAAAGTCTATAGTGAATAACTTGCTCCTTACTCTAAACCCTTGCAGACAATAGTTTCTATCATCCTCTGATCTTAGATATTCTGAGATATTATCGTACCTTTCATTATAAATATCCTTCATATTTCTGGAGATATTTTTATAACTATTCTTATCTGAAATCATTAATCTTTTCGTGCTATCAGTATTACATCATATAGAAACTGTTAGTTTCTATATTCTGTAAATTTTCAAGCTTAAAATATGAATGTTATTGTAGTAATGATGGGAACTGATGCATGAGTTAGTATAATATAATGACACTTGATCAACGTGATTATATTACAGTAAGTCATGCTGAGTTTCTAAATGAAACGTGATGATTCACAGATCATAACGTCATCATGTGCCATGTTACATAACTCTTTCATCCTACTTAACTCCGTAACAAATCAAGAAAATGTATTCTTGATGGTTCTATCTTCCGTGATGTTGATAAATTTGAAAATCAAATCGTGCTATCACGTTCCTTCATGCTTAGAACATTATAATCATTCGAAACTCTATATCTATAAATTCTGGACCATTATTCGCTTGACTTGAAGTCGGGAAGAGAAAACAAAAGCATAGAGCTTTGAAATATAAGGGAGAATATAAAGTCCGATAACAACACATAAATTACAAACCGTGTATATCAATGTTTATCGCAACATAAAGACACGGGAGAATTAAAAACATTATAATCCCGAGGGCGAAGTAGAAGAAAGCAGATTCCTCTGGTGGAAGTTGGAAAAGGAGAATGATTGTTGCGATAGTAAGGATGAGGACAAGGATCAGAACTGGATTAATCATTTTCAGAATCTTTTGGATGTATGAACTAAGAAAGAAAGTATAAGAATGGTGAGAATAATGGAAAGGAAGAGCTTAATTTATACTGGAAATATCAGACGTAGTAATCGGGGCAGATCACCGTATTTAATTAAAGAGATCTTAATTTCCATAAATCCCGAAGAATCAGATTTTATAGATCTTCAAGATTTTCTTTAAATCCCTTAAATTCCGGAATTCAACCAAGGCAATGTCAAAAGTTAAGACGCGCCTTATTTTCTAAATTCAAACCTGTCTACGTCAAAAGTTAAAAACAAATCTTTGTTTCTCATTTCATCCTTTTGTGAATAGCTTCATTCGCACTCTTCGAATAATTGAATTATTTTTATCCATATTACTCAATGATGATAAAACTCAAGTTATCAACTCATATTCGTCAGGAAAACATATTTATTGTTAGCTATGACGACCTCACTCAAATTTCGGGACGAAATTTCTTTAACGGGTAGGTACTGTGATGACCCGGGAATTTCCGACCAAATTTAAACATAATCTTATATGATTCGACTCGATAAGAAAAGTCTATTAAACCGAGTCTCATTATGTTTGAACTATTTCATGATAACATTTGACCTTTAACTATTTCCGACGATTCACGAACCTTTAATTGTAACTACGAATGTAAATATAAATAATTATATATAAAACTAATTATATTAGTATTAATGAACTATTAAGTAATTTTGTTATTATAAAAGATAACATTTAATAACTAAAGATTTTCATTTTGAATATATATAGTATATTGTATATAAATGATTCAAACATATTTTACCAACGTTATCAAAATATTAAATGTACAATGTTATACTTTGTAGTTAATTGTTTAATATACATAATTAATCATCTACTCAACATTTAAAACATGATTTTATATATATGGTAGTATACATATATACATAAATATAACTATATATATATGATTTTATACATAATTATTATATTATGTATATGTAGAAATTTATAATATATCTATGATGAAATAATGTACTATTTTAATAAATATATATAATACTT